>NC_136696.1:27135329-27650329 GCF_947650265.1 Symphodus melops | reverse complement strand
GTGTTGCGTTTATATTTTTGTTGAGTGTATTACCTGTTTCACCTGTTTTTTTTTTGGAGCTGCTGTAACACCCAAATTCCCCCCATTGGGGGGTCAATAAAGTTCATCCTGATCCTTACAAGAAGAAGGGAGAAGCACAAAGACATGAAGATCCAGCAGAACAGAGCCAGCTCCTCTTCTTTTATTTATTACTTCTTCATTTTTCTAAAACAGGTGAGGGATGTTTGATTCGTCGCGGGAAGATGTTTGTTTCACGGAAAAATATTTATCACGTGTGTACAGGACACGATCAGCAAAATATTTACATTTACAGCTTCTTTCACCAAAGGGGGGCGCCAAAGTCAGCACGAAGCAAATGTTCCCGAAACAAGGAGTTTGGTGCAGCTGACCTGAAACAAGAGTAATTTATTTAAGAGTGTGGGATTGCACTTTAATTCTGAGGCGAGTAGCAGCAGTGTTACGAGGACACAGAACGCCGTCTGTGACGACTGAGCATCGACAGATAAAGGTTTAAAAGCAGGTGTTTGAATTTCCACCTCGGAGAGAAAGCAGAGAGAAAGAGGACATATATTTTCATACACTGACAACAACATCGTTTCCTCTAATGGCGTTCTGTTTTTATTGCCTTTTTATTCATTTCCTCTAATGTTATGACTTTTTGTTCTGCTTCTGTTTCCATGCTGCTGCTGCAATCAGCTGGTTTCCCTTTAAGGTTCGGTAATAAAACTTGATGTTTTCTCCTCCTCACATCATTAAACTCTGCTGCGTCGTCCTCACTGAAGACTGCTGCTAAAAACACACTCAAGGTTTGTCACGTCGCTCCTGCAGCGTCGCCCGGGGGACAAATAAACGAGAGCAGTGGAGGAGTTTTGAACATGAACTCTCTGACAAAGTACAGTACGGACGAAGCTAAACCCACACTGTAAGCTGTTCCCACTTAATTGGCTCTGAAGAGGATTTTTTATTTTTTTATCGTTTGGGAAAGATGGATGGAGTCGCCGGCCGACTGTCGCAGATATCTCGAGGGAGAAAAGAAACAATTCACAGCAGAAAATAATTACGTCTGGATTGTCTGACCTAGATTTCTTAAGAGGATTTAAACCAAGTTTTTTTAAAACAAAGAAAGGTTTAATTGGTTTGTTAGGGGTTAAACCTTTGACTTCTGTGAAGCGAGGCTGGAAACCATCGATCTTATGTAAAGACCCGACTCCCATCAGCCGAGGTGGAGAACACTGAGAAGTTCATCATCAACCGAATCACTCTCTCTCTCTCGTCAGAAATATGTCCTTAAAGATGGATTCAGCTTTTTATCAAACATCAATCATCCCGCCGTGTGTGTCTGCAGAGACCCCGCCCTCTCACTGGAGCCTCACGTTCATAAGGAGCCGTGACTTCCTCTCTCAAAGATGGCGGCTGACTGGAAGCGTCTCACAAACCCAGAAGGAGCATGCACATGTTGAAATCAAAGATGTTTGTTCAGGGAGCACTCGAAGCACGATCAGTACAAAGCGTCTCTTCTTTTTGTCCCTGATTCAAACACAGCCAGTGTTTTTCCCACACCTGGGCGACACCTGGGCCCAGGTGCATTTCCAACCTGTTTTTATTACATTTATCGCACGTGAGGATCTGACGACTCCGTGCAACATACTGTAACCAAACTTCCAATTTAAAAAAAAAAAACTAACAACAACGTCCCTTTGGACTTCCGCAGAAAGATAAGACGCAGCGAAACCAAGAGAGCAGAATCACATCAGCAGAGAGAGAGAGAGCGATAAGGTCCCCGCTTATAAACACACCGACCGAGGAGCCAATCAAAACTGGAGCTTCTCATGGCTACGCTTCAGTAATGTTAATGTCCAGCTGCTGTATTGGAGTCTGTGCTCATGCAGGGGTTGTTTGTTGTTTGATTTCATGTGTGCACCTTTCATTATGCTAAAAGAGGAAACATGAGCAGATGATGATGATGATGATGGTCGACATGTGTTCTGACCTGCTGTTGATTCTAAGGTTAAGAGTCAGGATCTGAATGAAGAAGACTTGCTCCTCTCACTCATCACTCTCTCTGCAGCCTGACCTTCAAACCCTCACATACAGAATCCTAAAGCAGCCTTTATCGGAGAGATGCTGCAGCTCCAATCTGATGGCCTCACAGACCTGTGTAATGCAGCCACCAGCTCACAAAGAAATCAATCTGACTCTGAAAGGGTCTGAATGGAGGCGTCTCTCGGCCCCTCAGCTCTCAGCGCGGACGGCGTTACGGTGATAACGCTGACAGGCTCTTAAATGTTTCTCAATCTCAATCCCTCGCCCTCCAGTCTCCGAGTTCAGCCTGAACAGGCGGACGCACGCGGCTCGCCTTTCTTCAGAGATAAGGCTTCAACTCGGGATGACATTTCCATAATGTTATCCCACATTGTGAGAGCTTCCACAGTGAGGTGGGAGTAACACTTCATCTTTTTGTCTGCTCCTGGAAAGAGCCGTGGAGGTGTTGGGATTTAGATTTTAATTGATTGATTGATTATATTTCATTACTGTGTCATGCAGGGTGCAAAATATGGGAAATATTGACACTTGAACACCCTCGAAAGCCTCAACTACGGGGTCTCTGGAAAAAAACCCCACCTGCGTTTAGTCTGTGAATGCAAAGTGTAAGCAATGTTTTTTCCCGTTTTGTGCAGCTGCAGATGTGATTCGACGTTCTTTTGGGTTTGCTGCATCTTCATCAGAAATCTCCCCACACGCAGGTTCAGGAACGTTTTATAACGGGAGTTCTGTTGTCTTGCACCGAGACCCTTTCTTTCTGCACTAATAATGTCTCTCACCCAAAAACTCAGTAGTTGTTTTTTTTAACGTCATGCCCCGTACATAAAGTCTTCATTCAGACGGTAACGTTGTTAATCATGGATTGGCCTCCCAAAGGTTTCCCCTGTAACTTGTGATGAGTTAGCGTCCTCATCTAAACGTGTCAGGTTAAAGGATGAACTGCACACGGAGGGGAACATCACCTCACTCTCTGAACGCTGCGTCTTTCATCTGCATACAAATGAGAAACGGTTACTTAAGGAGGTGTGATGAAGCAGCACACAGAGTGAAAGAGAAGAGTCAAATTAAAATCCAAGCCTGGAGCAGTCATCAGGCGCGACGCAGGAATGGATTGATGGATTTAGTTCAAACATTAGGGAAGGCTGGAAAACACTAAAAACAATCATGTTGACAAGACGAGAGAGAGATGAAGGTCACAAAGTCTCCTCTTCAAAAAGTTTAAATCAGTGTCAGAGCTCCTCTTCAACATATGTGTGAAGTGTGTTGTTGTAAATCCACTCTGATCCTGTATTTGATCATGTCTATAAACCCCTCTATTTCAGCCCTGCTCAGAACAGGCTGTTTCTGTGTCTGTAGCTTTAAATATGTAAATGAGCTGTGTCTGACCACGCCCCCTCTCTGGAAGGGCTCGGGTGTACTCGCTGCTTTCTGGCTCCATGTCCTATTGTTTACGGTGAGAAGGCAGACTCAGAGGGCAGAACAAACACCTAGCTGTGGGAGTGTCACCCACCTGGGGGAGGGGCTACTGCCTTTTGTGATGTCATGAAGGGAACATCTCCAAACGGCCTGTTTGAGCACACGTTTTCTGAAAAGTGGAGCAGGCAGAAGACGGAGAGGATGGACTTTTCCCATCACATGCGGTCTTTGTAGACAGAGTAGAGACACATGTTAGAGTCAGAGGAACATGGAGAGGATTTTAATTAAAATGTGACCTTTAAACGACATTGCTCACACTTCTGCTTTCTGCACAACGCATTGATCTCTGTTTTTTCGTCATTTTAATTGCACAATTTGTTCTTCAAAAGCAGACAGAAATACTCAAATAAAAACTCGTAGTTACATAAAAAAAAAAGCTCAGTGATTTCCTAAATAGCTGCTCATCGAGGTCTTCATCAGATGTCAAACGAAAAGGAGGAAATGGAGCGTTTGTGAGGGACTATTTTCAGCGGGGGATTAATTCCATTTGGTGCTCTGGTGAGTATTTGGGGCAGCAGGACAGTGTGTGTGAGGTTGACTCATGAACTAGTGTGTGTGTGTGTGTGTGTGTGTGTGTGTGTGTGTGTGTGTGTGTGTGTGTGTGTGTGTGTGCTCATGGTAATTAGGTGACATTTCACCCAGTGTGACAGCATGGCTCAATGAGGCACTTTCTCTCTAATTTTCTGGTTCAGCAATGACTCTTAATGTCAGCTTGTAAAAAGGCAAAGAGGAGGAACTCAGTGCACAAAAAGAAACCTTACAGATTGATTTAAACAAAATGCAAACACAAGCATCCTCATTTTAAAACCCATCAACTATCCAACAGGAGAAACAAAAATCAGCCACGAGGAAACCTCCCAGAAAACAGTTTCACTCGTCTTTTAACAACACTTAAAGCACAGACTCTACATTTGAGCTTTTTGTAGTTTGCTCCACACAATGTCGTTATAATGAGATTAAAGGAGCTCGCTTTGTGTCCGTGCTGGAGTCTTCACTCTTCCACTCACGACCTCCTTTCTACTCCAGCACACCATGTTCCAGATCTGCTCGCTCTCCCACGTCTGCGAGTGGCGCCACATGACACGACCGGCCCTGACGATTGTATGAAGATGCGGCATGTTGCGATTGGCTGTTTGTCAGTGAGTTTGCAGGTGTGCTTTTCGCAGGTCTTTGGACGGAGAATGTGGATGAATGCTTTTACAACGAATCACAAAAAGCAGCTAAAACTGTCTTTCTGGACACAACAGAGAAGTTAGAGATCATAGTGTAGAATACATCTGATGTTAAACAGGTGACACATGTAACACAAGGTTCACTATCTGTAACCATTAGGTGCAATATCAGCATGTAAATATGTTCATAAAGAACTATGAATGGTTTACGGTTAGACCAATGGACCTCGACTGTTTTTGTCTTTATAATCAACTCTTTTATCTGCACGCTGAATGGAGTGTAAAACACACACAGAGCTTCTTGAGGAGAAACCACAGAGAGACATGGAAATAATAAAGATGGGCGCACACGACATGATTCGAATGAGCTTTCAGGATTTCAGCTGAGACTTTTCCAACAGATGAAAAAAAACCAAAGAGGGAAAACTCTTGCCGCCGCGCTCAGATCCACTAAATTAACTTTGGGGGACAAATTGGGAAATAATCAGTTAACAGAGCCTGCGAGAAACGTTGTCATGTGCAATTTATACCCTAATGTTCAGCACTGTCAAACACACACACACACACACACACAGATGTGATAATGCAGGGAATGTGCTCCCATTTCCCAGATAAGGAAATCCCTGCAGCTTGGAGCGGGCTGAGGATTTACTTTAAGCTGTGCTGGGAACATCTCCGCTGGGAGCTGCTGCTCTGACGGGAAGGAGTTAATTCCTAAAAAGATATTTTAAAGGAACTGAATATCACGCCTTTTAGCTCATCAGTTAGTGTCTTTATAAACGGAGATAAATGTGTTCATGACGACTGAATGTTTGAATTTAGAGTTTCTTCATGTGGAGCCTTTCTTCTGCCAAAGTGCTAAAATAAAACCCGAGGAGCGCGACATGAACATTTCCTCCAGAGATCTGTGCTTCTCCAAAAACAAGTCCAAAGGCAGTCGTTAAAAATGGAACTAAAGACAGAGTGCCAATATACACGAGGAGTAGTCGGACGACATTATAAGATTAGAGTCATACATTGTCTCCGCTTATAATGAAAATACTAACATGATTCAATAACAATCTTTTAAATGTACCATGGCTCCTTTAAGTACGAAAAATAGTTTCTTAAAGACAGGGTTTGGTTTTTATCTTCAGATCCACTTTTTAAGATTCTGGTTGAAGTCTTTAGGTCCTGACAGAAATTAATAACTCAGGTTCTCTGAAAAAAAGAAGAAAAAAAAATCTGTCATCTGCATCAGTTTGTAAGTCTGTAAAAACTTCAACCAACGTCTGCCACGAGGTACCAATCTGATGAACCAATCACACGCCTCCCTGTCTCCCTGCTCTCTGATGAACCAATCACAGTCTCCCTGCTCTCTGATGAACCAATCACAGCCTCCCTGTCTCCCTGCTCTCTGATGAACCAATCACACGCCTCGCTGTCTCCCTGCTCTCTGAAGAACCAATCACAGCCTCCCTGTCTCCCTGCTCTCTGATGAAGCAATCACAAGCCTCCCTGTCTCCCTGCTCTCTGATGAACCAATCACACGCCTCCCTGTCTCCCTGCTCTCTGATGAACCAATCACACGCCTCCCTGTCTCCCTGCTCTCTGATGAACCAATCACACGCCTCCCTGTCTCCCTGCTCGTGGGGGTGCAGAAGGAGCACTGAGGGAATGCTACTTTTAAAATCATGCTATTTTTTAATAAAATGACCAACCCTGCCTTTAAGTTGTGTAAAGATAAATGAGTTTCTTTAAATCTGATTAAAATCTTCGCTGGCAGTCTGACATATAAAAAAAAGGAAACTTCATGAATGCATGAATCCATATTATGTCTTCTGAATTACGGCAGCAGAGAAAGTGTTTGCCTTTTTTCCCTTCACTCGCCAACAAAGTGTGTCAGAGGCACAACAGACCAGTGAGAGGGAATAATGTGATTTCATTTCTCATTTCAGCGAGGCCGAGGAAGTCGTCACAGCGGGGGAGCCGCTGAAGTCAAAGGCGGACCAAACACGCCACAGCATTCAAAGGCATGTCATCTAAAGGGATTATGGGTAGTAACAGATATCATTAAAGTCACTGACCTTTTCAATTAACGGTTCACCATGGCGACATGTTTATCGCTGCGTAACACCCAACCTTCCTCTGAATGCTCGGAGTGATGGGGCGCATGTGCCCACTCGCCTCTTTCATTCCTCGCCGTCAAGCCGCCGAATGCCCGACCATGAAAGGTTTCCCGGGTAACTCATGCACAGCGTCGACTTGAAAGCCGGATGAAACGAGCCCACAGCCCACGACGACGTGCTTCCGCCTTAAAGCCAAGAATCTGCCTGAAGCTTCAAAGTGTCTCCACGGCAGTCTTCAAAATTCTTAATGAGTCGACTCTGACGTCAAAATCCAATTCACATCTTTCATATGATGTGTCACAGTTCATATCATCAGGACGTTTTTGTTATTGGGAAAGATGAAAGAGAAGGTGAAGGTGCTTCAGATTTTAAATGTTTCACAAACTCCTTCATTTTTTATCAACACATCTCTTCGACACATTCTTGATTTGGAGATTCTTTCTCGACTCGCGTTCGAGCTGATGTGCAAAAATCCAAACGTTTTGAAGTCCTGGACACAGATTCTCCAGAAGCACCGCCCTGTCTACTTTAATGTCAAACTTTTCCTCACAGTGGGTGAGACATTATCAGACCAAGGGGAATATGGACAAGAGCCTCACACAGTGCTAAAAATATCCAGTCAGCAGGGAAGCGAAGCCAGAACTGGGACACTTTCAGAAGCAGCTTAAAAAAGGTCTTCTTTTAGTCTGGGCGCGAACAGCAAAAATTCTGGCTCACGCTTTGGCTCGGACCCACTGACCCGCTAATAAAAGTGCTAACAGTGTTTTGAGGCTCCTGAATAATGCCAGAAGTAGACTGCTGCCAAATGTTCACAAAGCAACACCCATGCCTTAAAGTGCGAACCAAAGGGAGAGAGGTGTGGATGCCTGCAGTAAAGATTCAGTGGAGCTGAACATGAGCGTGTGAAGATGGGAGCTAACCTTTAACTCCCACTAAACCAAAAAAAAGAGATTAGAGATGAATCAAACCGGAACAGATGTTGTTGAAATGGCTCATCTGAACACACCCAAACTAAACTCTCAGCAAACCTGAAGCCCACTTTGTTAGTTTGATTCATTTATTAATTCATTCCAACGATTAAAAATACATAAAAAATAACTGAAATCTCTATCAAATAACAAAAAGCCAATTTCAATCCTATATACATTTGACTTGTTTGAAAAGGGACAAAGTCCCGTTCCCATTCTTCACCATGAACAAATAAAATCAACAGGAGCCGTTCACATGTGTGAGATCGACATTCTCCTTCCTCGTTTCTGTGTTCATCAAAGATAGTTTGCTTCTCTGATCGGTGAACGGCTCCTCCAAGACAAACTGTTTCCCCTTTGTTTCCTTTTCTTACAGCGCTTTGAAAGCTGGCCACTAAAACACACAGTCAGGAACACTTTGTCAAAATGAATACTTTGACTTTCACCTATATTTGGCGGTATGGCTCTGAG
Source organism: Symphodus melops (assembly GCF_947650265.1). Taxonomy (NCBI): domain Eukaryota; kingdom Metazoa; phylum Chordata; class Actinopteri; order Labriformes; family Labridae; genus Symphodus; species Symphodus melops. The sequence continues at coordinate 27,642,091 of NC_136696.1, read as the reverse complement.
GGATCTCCCCGCCCTTCCACGTGCTTACGATGGAAGGCATTAGGCAGGGAGATAGAAGCAACCCCAGAGCCAGCATCAAGAACAAGACCGAGACCAAGACCGAGACATACCCGAGACTGGAGTGCTCCGAGACAAGATGAAACCAAGACCAAGACCAAGACATACCAGAGACCAGAGTGCTCCGAGACAAGACGAAACCAAGACCAAGACCAAGACCGAGACATACCCGAGACTGGAGTGCTCCGAGACAAGATGAAACCAAGACCAAGACCGAGACCAAGACCAAGACATACCCGAGACTGGAGTGCTCCGAGACAAGACGAAACCAAGACCAAGACCAAGACCAAGACCAAGACCAAGACCAAGGCCAAGACCAAGACCAAGACATACCCGAGACTGGAGTGCTCTGAGACAAGATGAGACCAAGACCAAGACCAAGACCAAGACCAAGACATACCCGAGACAAGAGTGCTCCGAGACAAGACGAAACCAAGACCAAGACCAAGACATACCCGAGACTGGAGTGCTCCGAGACAAGACGAAACCAAGACCAAGACCAAGACCAAGACATACCCGAGACCAGAGTGCTCTGAGACAAGATGAGACCAAGACCAAGACCAAGACCAAGACATACCCGAGACCGGAGTGCTCCGAGACTGAGACAAGATGAGACCAAGACCAAGACCAAGACCAAGACATACCCGAGACAAGAGTGCTCCGAGACAAGACGAAACCAAGACCAAGACCAAGACCAAGACATACCCGAGATCAGAGTGATCCGAGACCAAGACAAGATGAGACCATCGATATCACTGAAAAATCCTCATCTTGTGTGCAGAAGGCGTGTCACTCACTTCGACCGAACATTTTGGATTAAAGTTATTCGTTCTTTTAGAAAGATTGATTTTCCTTCTAATCAAAGTAATAACGTGGAAAAATAGGCGATCAGTTGTGGTATTGAACGGTCTTGATTTAAAATCCTGAGTCTGAGACCAAATAAAACTGCCTTGGATTCAGAGACCTTCAAACAGGTGGCCTTGAGAGATCGGTTTTGGTCCAACAACACGAGCGTAAATTCTCCACTGAGATAAACAACTGTTTGGCATCAGATGGAGACAGTCTGCATTTCAAACATGAAACTAAAGACAGCAGAAGGCCGCTTCAGATCGGACAAACTTTACATCTATTCCAACATTAATCAGCAAAGTTTCCCTCCCACATTAAAGTTCACTTTTCCTCACATAAAAGCTCTGACGGGCTCATTTAGAGTGTCATTATATGAGTGCTGAAGCAAATAAGGAGGTGAGCAGGCTTGCTGCTGATGGTCCATATGTCTGCTGGCTCGGGTTCTTTCTCCCAGACTGCCTCTGCATCTGTCTCACCCGCTGACAAGCTGGAGGAAATGGGACGAATAAAACACCTCAGAGCCAGAGCGAACTCCTGAACTAAGGGGAAACGGGACTGGGGAAGGGGGGGGGGGGGGGGGGATCAATACTGTATGGTTTGGCTTTTAAATGAGAGATCAATATTGTGTTTCACTGTGTAGTTTTCTATAGAAAAAAGGCAGTCCAGATAGATGGTCTAAAAGCTGTTGTTACACGAACGTTTTCGTCTTTGTTCACACAGAAAGGTCGCCTTTAAAGGTAATTAACTTCTGAGCCATATATTTTCTGAAGATTGCATCCTCTGTGGGCTGAGTGGAGCTAAGAAAGACGACACGTAATGACGGGAAAAATTCTGAAAAAGTCGACGCCAGGATTGTAACGTACGAACAATAGAGGCTGCGTGTCGGCATATTACATAACTTGTGTTCATTTGTCGATGAAAAAATTAACTTAAAGTTTAGAAAAGAAACATTTATTACATTCAAAACAGTTTCTTATCACGAGCACATCCTGGTGAAAGACAAACTTAAAAGATTGCAAGTATAAAAGTGACAGACATGAAGGAAACATGCTGTGTTGAAGCTTCTCTGACAACAATGCAGCAGCCAGTATGTCCTCCTTCTAACTTTAGATTCTGCTCCTGGATGCTCTGGAGGGGGCGGAGCCAGCTCTCTGTGATGATTAGAGTTTAGACTGCAGTACTCATTTTAAACACTAGGGGGCCGAGTTATATACTGCTCCTTTAAACAAACTTTGTGTAAATCTAAACCTGTATTAAGGTCAAACTTGGATCTAAAATCTGATATAAAAACTCTGTAATGTGAAGTTATCGTGACTTACTCTGAAAAACTAGTGCAAACATCCTTCTGTTGTTTGAGGCGTGCAGGTCAGGTCAGGTTAAATTCCTTCGCCAACATGTCATGACAGATAAAACATGAAATAAACTGATTCCGGTTCCTGTCAAACGTGGTCTTCCAGAGGTCTTTCTTTTTTTTGGTTTGAAGCCTGTGAGCATTCAGCAGCATCATATCTGTAACACTTGTTAGCCTCTGTGTTCACTTCAAATACGGCCGCCTCTGCTGATGGGTCGTCACTGTGCCTCCATCCTCTCTCAGTGGGAAGAGGGTGATGAAATTCTCGGCAACAGCTCATCACTGTGACTCAGTCGGGACCTGAATGATACTTCTCAAGGTTGTTCCGTGTGTCCGTCACAGAAAAGAAAAACATAATAATGAATCCGTGTGCTGTTGAAACTCAAGGAGAAGCTGTCACCGCTCTCTGCTGATCAAGCAAAAAAAAACCTTCTTTTGATTTTGAAATGAGACACGCTGAAACAAAAAAGTCCTCTGTGACATTTCCCAACACTGTCAGAACTTTTTAATGACAGTCTGCATGGGCGATCGGGCCATGCAATAAACAAGAGCGCCAAACACTGGAAGCTGAATTTAGTATCATGTTGGTGACGGATTGTAAATTGTACATTTTGATTCTGGGGTTCTGGTCTTAACAGTCTGCACCCCTCAATGCATCGGTTGCAGATTTCACTCGTGGGATTTTCTCTTTGATGCAAGTCTCCGCTCTCTGCTCGCCATGTCTCTCTTCCGATGTCTTCCCAGTGTAAGCAAAAAGGTCCAGACAAATAATCCCAAAAAAATAAAAAATAAAAATCAGAAAGGTAGATATTTAGATTTTTTTGTAGTGTTTTTTGATGTTGTAGTAATTTAGATTGATTTTGTTTTATTTATTTATATTTTATTTATTAGAGAGGTAGGATAGGGGGATAGGGGTCGGAAATCAGGGAGAAAGACAGAGCGGGGAATTATGTGCAGAAAAGGAACCACGAGTAGGATTTGAACCTGTGGCGGACTTGCAGCTGATGGCGTGTTCAGTGACAGCTGCTGGTTCCCCTCCCTCACTCGGAGAACTCGCGTACACAAAAAGAACAGAATAGGCTCCGCAGTGGGATACTTGTCCCACTATTGTTTCTCAGCAGCACGCCTCCAAAGGCTGCAGATTACTCAGAGTTATAATTTCCTGTCAGCAAACGGCTGCAGAGGCTTCAGAGAGAAGAAGAGGATTTGATGGAGATTCGAGTGTTGCTGTAAGAAAAACGCCAACGGCTGGAAAACATCAGCGTTAAATCATCCGCAGTAATTTCAATAACCGACTAATTATGTATTAGAAGTCGAATTTGAAGGTCCAAATTTCATTTGGGGCGTTTTATGGCTTTTAAGCAGAGACAGGATGGTGGAGGATTCAGACAGAGAGAGATGAAGTTAAAAAAAATGACAGGTGGGAAAGGAGCCACAGGTCGGATTCAAACCCGGGCCGTCCGCACTCGAGGACTTTAACCTCTGTACATGGGGCGCACAAATTAACCACAAGGCTACGACGCCCCGGACTCCTCGCTGCTTGGCTGAACTGTGCTATATAATCTTGACATTAAAGCCAGGGTTGAAAACTAGCATGATTCAGAAAGTAGCATTCCCTCAGTGCTCCTTCTGCACCTGGCCCCTCCCCTCTGTGCTCCCTCTAAAGCCACGCCCCCTCACTCACACGCACGAGCGCCACCCCTCCAGGAGTGGACCTCAGCTCCTCTCATTCAGCAGTAAGTGAACATTAAACTTTATCATGTTTCCTTCTCACAACGGCTAACGGCTAACTCTTTGAGCGTGAGCTAGTGCACGCCACTCGTGTTTGCTCTGAAGTCGTGTTTGACAGCGACAGATTTGTTGAGCTGGACGGTGTTTAGAGTCAGGACTCAGTTAATGTGTGGCGTGCTGTTTCAGTCATATTGCTGCTCTCCTCACATTAAAAGGAACGTCGTTATTTGTCGTCACGTGTTTGAATCCTATAAGTCTTTCAGCGCGGACTTCAAGGCTAAAAGGAAGATGTGAAAAAACACACACACACACACACACACACACACACACACACACACACACACAATGTTGTGGAATCACTGTTGTATGTGAATGAAAAGAACGTGTTTTTTCCCCCACTCTCTGTTGCCGTCAATCACCTCTCCATCAAGGTTACCTGAAGACTCCTGTTGTCATGGTAACGTCAGCCTCAAGCTGCTGACTCAGATTCCTCAAAAGATCAGCCGTGGATGAGCGAGGAAGGTGGAGAAACTTCTGCTGCAAACAGTCTTGAGAATCTAATAAATTTCATCAAATCAAACTCCAGATTTACTGAACATCCTAAAAGAAGAAACTTCGCTCAACGTTCGTGAAATAAGAGATTTGTCTGAGTGAAAGACGAGCTACTGGGGAGTGATTTTGCTCTGTTAACTTGTTGTGAATGGAGGAAGGCTCGCCATGAAATATTTATATCCACTCCTCAGACTGCAGAGCAAGAGCTCGGAGAAGGAAACAGCTCTACTCTCCAAGAAAAATCAAAAGAAACACAAAACATGAGTTAAAAAAACAAAACCAAAAAAAACACAACGGACAAAATGCTACGTTAGAGGTCGATCAGGACGTGGAGAAAAAAGAAGCAGACAAAAGTAAACGTCAAAAAATGAAAATCCTGGAGTTAACAGAGGCAAGCGAGGTGAGACAGACAGTACTTATGTCTGAAAGGAGAGAGGAGAAGAAAGTAAGTCAGAGGGATACAGAAGCACAGAAGGAAAAAGACAGAAGAGGATGAGCAGCCGAGAGAAAGAAAAGCAGATTATCCACTGCAGGCTTTCACACTTCTGAAGAAGAAAGAGGACAGGAGAGGAGGTTTTTTTTTTTTTTTCTCCCCTGATCCGACAGAACGTCAGTGAAAATACAACGGCATCACATCCTGCTTTTTAATCTGCAGCGCTCTCACACACACACACACACACACATAGAAATGTGTTGGATGTGAGTGAGTGCTGTCTGACTGAGAGGAATATCTTCTGCAGAGTTTAGAAGAAGAAGAAGAAGAAGAAGAAGAAGAAGTGCTCTCTGTGACACTTTGTCTTCATTAAAACATCAAACACTCGGTGTGAGTCGAGGAGAAACACTGACAGCAGGTAAAAGAAGCCGTCAGCCGTTCTCTAATTTACTAAAAAGACAAGCAAAGTGCTCAGGATCCTGTCGACTCCTGCAGCACAATGAGGCCAGCAGACTTTTTTTTTTTTTTAAACTACCTCAGTAATGACATGCAAACTTTAAATGTTTTGCTTTTATGGGCTCGAGAAGAAAAAAAAAAACGAACTACAAGGACTGACTTATAAGAAGAGCCTGCTCCCAAAAGGAACAACATTTTCATTTAAAGGTCACATTAAAAAAAAAACACACTCCTCCATGTTCCTCTAACATGTGTCTCTAGTCTGTCTACAAACCCCACAATGATGAGGAAAGTCCATCCTCTCCGTCTTCTGCCTGCTCCACTTTTCAGAAAATGTGTGCTCAAACAGGCCGTTTGGAGATTTTCCCTTCATGACATCACAAAGGGCAGTAGCCCCTCCCCCAGGTGGTGACTGTTTACACAGCTGCCCAGTGAGAAGAATCACGATCTGGGAAAGTGAGAATCTGGCGGTTAAGTCCTCCGTCTGAGTTTAGATTCTGGTTCAATGTTTTGAATTTGGACTGCAGTACTCATTCTTAACACTAGGTGTCTCATTTGCATATTGCTCCTTTACCATTTTAGCTTGACTGTTTTTTTCTTTAATGTTTACACAGATTACGCAATAAATATTTCAAAGCTTACTCTAAAAGTGTTCAGGGTTATAAAGGTTATTTATTTTGAACCCACTCACTCCAATGAAAATGTTATAAATCTGTCTGATATACAGTTTGAAGCGATGGTCTCCCAACCCTTCGTTGTCTTTGACGCTAAATAATTAAAAGTATTATTAAATGTCTTAAAGTGTTTAAGCCTCAGTGCGGCATTGAAGAATCGTCGTCCCTACATGATGTATGAATAAAGTTCTGTTTGAATTAATAAAACATGTTCAGTCTGATGAATAGAAGAACTCCAGGGGATAAAAAAAAAAACCCTGAATATTTCAAAACTCATTTTAAAGTGCAAGGGCTACAAAAGCCTTCAGCAAACTTTAAAAAGTCGTTAATACTCTGATCGGTATTCATGCTTCTCATTCTCCAGCTTCTGAGACGTTGTTTTCTGCTTTAACAAGATAAATGAATCGATAAACGTCTCGTTCTTTTACCCATAAAGACATGAATGTTCCGTGGCTCACAGTCGGAACATTTCTGCAGCGTGCCAGTTTAGTTCTGTTTCTTCTTCATGAAGGAAGTGAGTTAGCATTTTAGCTCCATGGGTTCCTAGCTCTAAAAGTCAATGTGGATTTTTGAATGTGTTTGTGGTTAGACGCCTGAAATAAGGTCTGTGGTTAACACAAGCTGAAGAGATGAGGAGATGAAGTCCCAGTATGTGTCTGACCGTGGAAGCAGGTCGTCTAACAGATGAATTCTCATGTTTTTTAGGTTTGTTTTTTTTCGAGGTTGTAAACTACTCGAGTCCTCGTAGATCTTCTCCTGTCACGCTCGGGGCGACCACAAATATCACTGAAGAGACAAACAAACAAACCAGAGGCTGCTCCCTGACAAACAGTGGCAGGCTTTCAGACATGAGCGGGTAATAAAGCGCTGTGAGAGCAGGATTTAGCTCCGAGAGGCGGCAGGCAGACGCTCAGTCAGAGAGGAGTTCAAACAGGAGTCAGCTCGCTGTCGGCCCATCGCTCCTGCTGGGAACATCCAGGAGTGCCGGTGGGCGGGCTGCTCCTCTGACGACGACGTGTCCAGGTTTTACTCCGACTGAATTAAGTTTTTAAAAAACATATTTTTCTGCTTTTTCAAAGAGAACATGGACTAACACGCCATACCACCAAATAGCTACTCATCCATATCCATACATGTAAACACAACACACCCTACAGTACATAGACGTACGTATAACGCATTACACCTCTGATCTTTGACGTCCCTGATACGTCCGACCGTCATGTTTCCATTCTGAAGGAAGCTGCAGAAAACTTAAAGAGGAGCTGAATGTTCCTCATCAAAGTATCAACTTTCAATCTATCGTCTGTCCTCCTCTTGAGGAGGAACAGAGACACTGAGCGCTGCAGCGGAAAGTTCAGGACTGTGCTGCAAAAATACATTTCATCGGGCCCTCCCACTTTGACCTTAAACAGACACAAAGACAGGCGGACAAAGAGACGGCCATTCCGGATCGTCCCTCAACAGGTGCTTTAATGTCAACATGCAGAGAAAACATGAAGTGAAGCTGTGATCCAGACCGGCCTCTGATCAGCACCACGGACAGCGACAGCAACTCAGCCGGGTTTGATTCAACGAGCAAACATCTGAAACGCAGCAGATTGGTGAGAATCAAACAGACAGACATGAAGAGAAGGAAGCTTCATGCATGCTCAATAAGGATCGTAAGGATGAATCGTGATAAATGTGTCGATATCAGCACTCTGAATAAACACGGTGAGCGTCAGCAGCTGCAGAGCGAGATTTAGAAATTAAAGAAACTCCAACGTTTTTTTTGTTTTTGTTTTTTTAAATCGGAGGTGTGGAAGCATTTTGTCTTCAAGACAGAAAATGAAAAGAGGTGAGAAGATGACAGACGAGACTTAAAAACTGTGCGACAATATTACAAGAAGACGGGGAGCTACACAAAGAGGCGGCTCACGGACGTTACCATCAGTAATTACAACGTCTGGGTGCTATGAGTGTGTTTGCTCCGCTTCAACGCTCGTCATATTGTTTTCTTTTTTTACTGAAGAGAATGAGAGTTCAAGACAAAGGTCATGACCCCGGGGGTCACATAGACTCTGGACGGGTCCCTGCAGGAGTAATGAGCTTGATGATTAATATTAATAATGATAATAGGGACGGAGAAACAGACCCAGGAGTGTGAAATAAGATCTCACATCCTCCTCTCTCTGTTTCTCTCCAGCGGCTCGTTCACCTCACTAACTCGCCCCCCTCCTGTTTCAGAGCACAAACTGTGAGCGCAGCGTTCACAGCGGGATCCAGTTATAGAGAGAAAAAGACTTCCGCCAGAGCTGTTTTTTCCCAGCTGACAGCGGGTCCCTGAATGTTTCCTTAAGCCATTTTTCAAGCAGTGGGGCTCCCGCTGCTCTCCTCGCCGCGCTTTCCTCGACTTCACAAAGTGAGAGCAGAGATTTAATAACATCCTGAATCCAAACTCTGACTCCTTTTTTTATTCAAGTGTTTTTTTTTCTTCTCTTTGTGCAGTTCAAATGTGCCTGCATGGAAACAGATTCTGGATGTGTTCCTGTGTCGGTCGCAGGCTGACCCCCGTCACACGCCCTCTGCTCACTGGAGGACGATTCTTCACACATGTTTATGCTCTTGGTCTTGACTCGGTCTTGATCCCTAAGTAGCTGGTTTTATCTTGGTCTCCGAGCGCTCTGGTCTCGGTTAGTTAGGTCTTGACTACACCACAACAAAATCCTCCACATCCTCTACAGCTGTGGTGTCCAAACCTTTTTTTTCTTGTGGGCCAAAAGTGTCGTGTTAGAATCGCTCACGGGCCACAGGTTTCTATTTTTTTTATTTTTTATATTTTAAATATTAGTAGGAACTTTTTGTATTTTGACCTCTTCAAAAATAATCTAAATACACAATATTGGGTTCTCATTTTTTAGGCTATTCTTCGATTAAAGTCAAGGGCCGCAAGAAATCCCCTGAATGGCCACAAATGGCCCCCGGGCCGCACTTTGGACACGCCGTGCTTTGGCTGTACACCGGAAAATAGAGCAGGTGAAGAGGACGAGCGTCAGAACGCAGTGGTCACAGTGCGACCCCTTAAACTCATCTGATGACATCTGATCTCTAATCAATAACTCTTAATAGATATCAGCACGTGACTGCAGATTAAACAATCGAGACGTCTCGAAACTCCGACGCCATTCCTGCTTCTCCGAGCTTCCTGTCAGGCTGTAAAAACAAAAGCAAAGGAAGTAAACAACAAGACGCCGACCACTGCTTCAGCAGAGGAAGTGAGATGTTGTTCAAAGAGGCGAGATACACTTTCACTTTCTTCTCTTATCTGCCTGAACACACACACACACACACACACACACACACACACACACACACACACACACACACACACACACACACACACACACACACACACACACACACACACACAGTCCATCCCAGGCGACAGAATGACAGGTCAGAAAATGTCACATTTCTCTGCGTCCTGCCCGTGATATTTCACCCAGCGTAAAACATGAAAAGCAGCAGAGTGTGTGTGTGTGTGTGTGTGTGTGGATCAGCTGAGCGTGCAGGAGGTCGAGTTCAGGCCTCAGAGGAGGAAGAGCCTGCAGCTGATGCAGAGAGTTCAAACACTTCAAAGGCAAACAGACAAGAAGGATGTTTAATCTCTGCGTAATGGGATTAAAGAGCCGAGCAGAGCAGCACAAAAACACTCGGTGATATTTCTGACAAAATGTTTGTGAACTCTGATCTAAGAGAGAAAAAAAATATGATTTTCAGTGATTCTGTAAACGCTCTTGTAACGGGGAGCTGTCGGAGAGGTCGGTGACTTGGCTGTCTGGGAAACGCTGCTCGTCGCAGAAACACGAGGAGAGGAAGTCTGCTGTTAGCATCCAGACTTTTTAGCTGCTGCCGCTGCTGAGTTCAGCTCCTGGTGTCTCAAATCCATTATGAAGCCGGAGGATCAGCAGAGAGACACAGAGACGCTCAGAGGACACGATTAACATCTGCAGGATGAAGAGAGACGAGCACCGACGAGACTAAGCTCATCAGGAGCCAATCAGAATCAGCAACATCAGCCAGCAACAAAACAAGACTTCCTGCTCACCCCTCATTGGCTAATCTTTAGTTTCAATGAAACAATGTAGCTCGTCTTTTCTTAAACCCGATCAACTTCCTGTTTGTAACCTGACGCTGCACCGATGATGATGTCACTATGAAGTCAACGACCCGAGGACCAGCTGATGACATAACAGAAGGCCACCTGCCAGCTGTGCCAGAGCTCCACCCCCCCCGCAGGTGAACACACCTGGACCTGCTGACGGGGTTCAAATCATCGTTGGAGATGACCATTTTCATTCTGTGTGTGTGTGTGTGTGTGTGTGTGTGTGTGTGTGAGCCTGTCAGCGTGCTGCAGGGGAGATCTGCAGCTGTTGCCATGGAGACGGGATACTGGGGGCGGCGGTGATGCTCTGTTGTGTTGCGGCGATTAGCTCAGGTCTCTGTCGGGCTGCAGCTCACTTCCACTTCAGGAACATCTGTCACGCGTCCGAACAGCTGGATCCTCGCGCCAGGACGATGACATCATCAGGAGAAAGCACTTCCTCCTTCCTCTCCTTCACCTGCTGCTTCTCCTTTCCTACCTCCTCTCCAGCATAACTATGCATCCAGCTACCTTCATTCTCTCTTCTCTCTTCGTCCTTCTCTACTCGTCCTTGTTTCCTCCTCTCCTTGCACTATGTCCTTCTCCCTATCCTTCATTACCTTTCCTTCTCTACTCCAACTTTTGTCTTTATTCTCCACAACCTCGTTCTTCTTCTTCCCGTCCTTTACTTACCCATCAAATCCTTTTACTCCAGCCTCCTATCCTCGTGTCCTCCCTCCTCTCTTTTCTGTTTGCATCCTTTCCTGTCTCATTCTCTAGCCCGTCTCCTTGTTTCCTACACTCTTCCTCCTCTTCCTCCCATCAGTCAGACATTTGTATTAACTGAAGGACCTTGAGACAGCTAACACAGTATTGAGGAATCTTAAGACCTCGACTTGTGATTAAACTGCACGGCACTTAAAAGAGAGCTGACTGAAAATCAATCTCAGAAACAAGCCTCCAGTCTTTCAAACATCCAGGTGTGTTATTGGACCTCTCACAGCAGAGATTAGCTAACGTCCTTTCAGCTACACCAGAACTATTATGTTCTCCCCATGTCAAAGAGCTTCACTCATCAGCCGCCTTATTAGGTCTGACCTTTGACCTCTGGCATCAACAAGGCATCCCCCCCTCCCCGTAGAGCAGACGGATCACACTCTGTGAACTCTCCACACGGTTGTGCGTAAGAACCGCAGCAGATTTGACTTCTACACGTGAACTCGCCCTCTGAGGAGTGAAGTGTGTTTAAGTGAAACAACATTCACACCAGGCCGTTAGCTGAACTAAATGAGAAATAACACTAATAGATCACCTTCTGCTGGGTTCAATAATTAAGATAAGAGCATTAAATCCAGGAAAGCTAATCAGCCTTCAGCTCCGATCGATACGCCGTCTGATCACACAGGTTCTCCTCGGCGAGCGCCGAGATTCCACCGAGTCAGACCTCCTTCCTGTTGATATAAATACATACTCAGGCTGCTAATGAGCCTCTTCCATGTGTGCAGCAGGTCTGTGTGTGTGTGTGTGTGTGTGTGTGTGTGTGTGTGTGTGTGTGTGTGTGTGTGTGTGTGTGTGTGTGTGTGTGTGTGTGTGTGTGTGTGCAGACAACAACAGCGGTGGCGGCGGCAGAGATGAAAGCTCATTGATCCCACTGAGGAGCTCCAGCTGCTCTCCGCACACGCTCGCAGCGTCTCCTTATTAATGTGACACGTTTAAACGCGGCGGCGACTCTTCATGGTTACAGCTGCTGCTGCCGCCGCTCACACACACACACACACACACACACACACACACACACACACACTGCAGCAGGTAAAGGTGAGAACCTGTCGTGTTGTTTTAAATAAAGTCCGAGGAGTCGAAACACGAGATGCTCCTCAGTCATCAGATACATCAGTGACGCTGAAATAAACAGCGTATAGGTCGGATTGATTCTCACACTGTATATGATCAACCTTCAGTCTTAATCACTAAAAATGAAGCTGCTCTTAAAGGTGACTTCATTTAAACAAATCAGTTTTTTTTACAGTGTGCGTTTTGTATTTTTAACTCTTCGTGTGCTGTCGGGTAGCTTGTGAGCTTCTCTCAGATGAAGCTTCAAAACCTGCTGTTCCTCGAGTGTCCACTAGAGGTCTCTTGTGGTTTATGTCACATCCCGCTGAGGCTCCATGTTTCTGTCAATGGTCGATGAAGTGAAGTGCAACTCGTCGTTCACTCTGTCAAAGCTCGGGGAAGAGTTTCCTGAAAGTCACCTCTCTGTGCGCTGGCACACAGATTATCTGTTGTGTTGTCTTGGTTACGGAATTTAAAATCTCTAAAAGTCGTTTCGGCGTGTCGAATGTTTGTTTTATAAAAACGGCCTCAAAGTTGAAAATCCTCTTTTGTTCTCCAGGCGAAGTTTATCATGTTACAAGGAGAAGACCGAACCTTAACTCCACGCACACGCACACACACACACACACACACACACACACACGCACACACACTACACATATCTGTTTCCGCTGATGAATTTCAACACGGCTCTTACAATCTAATTAATGTCGGCGTTCGTCTGGGAGCGATTACATTTTAATCAGCGACAGCGAGGACTGATTGCCTCACAGTGACCGGCCGAGGAGAAAACAGCGAGGACTTTCTGCTTTAATTACATCCAGAGTCAATTACACGACCTCTCCTCTTGTTCTCTCATCAACGCCCGGCGAGCCAGAAGACAGCCGCTGTAACAACCTGCAGCGTAAACCCCCCGCCGCACGCCGTTCCTCTCCTCTGACCTCCAGAACGAGACAAACTCGCTCCATCCGTTTCCCTTACCTGACTCTCTGGAGATCTGGACGAAGGCCTCCACGCCGCTCTCTCCGTAGTTTCCTTCGGAGGCCAGCGTGGACACGTAGTTCCAGCCCATCGCCGTGACGATGTCCAGCATGGCCTGAGCCTGGTAGGAGTCCGGAGGAACCACGCGGGAGAAGAAGTCGTAGCGCGTGTTGTCGCTGAGCTCCGGCGCCGTCGAGGCGTAGCTGATCTGAGGGATCTGTGGAGACACAGCCATGTTAGTCTGATTCAACGGCACGCTCAGGAGGTCGACACGCCACCACACATGGAGATACACGATTATTTATGTAAGAAACGAGGAGAGAAGTTGGGTACAGCGTCGTGCCAGACGCATAAAAAAAACCTCTCAAGTTAAAACCTGAAATTTAAATAAAAAATAAATAAAAATCAGAATCACAAAAATAGTTTAATTAACAGTTGTTGTTAAAGGGAGGGGATTCAGTCAGAGTCATCTTCTGTTGATGATTGCTCAGAGGCACGTTAGCATCCTCGCCTCCTCAGACTTTACCGACGTGAAGCATCCGAACGCCAAAACACGAAGAAAATCTTTGAAGGACGATCTGTTGTTTAGTTTAAACTTCTCGTCACTCACACTTTCGTGGATTCTGACTTTAATGACCTCTCCGTACAGCAGGGCTTCTCACACTTTTGTAGACCACGGACCCCTTTCAGGTGAGACCCCCCCTCATGATGCATTCATGTACTATGTAGTACTTTGCAACCAGTGCATGACCAAAGCTCATGATTTCTGCGCTAATACTCTCGTGGGGCAGCGGGATTTTTTTTATAAAATCATTGATGTGAAACATTCACTTTTTATTATTATTATTATTAATTTATTAATTTATTGTTTTATTATTATTATTTAGTTATTAATTGTTTATTTATTATTATTTTATTATTTATTTATTATTATTTTATTATTATTTTATTATTTGTTTATTATTATTATTTTATTATTATTCATTTATTTATTATTATTCTATTATTATTTTATTTATTACTGACAGAATTGTTGTCATTTTTCTTGTCTTTCAGACTTAAATGAGCTTGAATTTCCCCCAGGATCGATAACGTATCGATCATCTATCTGGTGTTTTAGGCATCAGATTTAAGATCGCACATCTGGCTGTAGAATTGTGGAGATTTAAAGCGATCCAGTCTGGACCTTAAATGCTGACCTTCCTCTGCTTCCTGCTGTTCGGCTTTCTTGTCAGGGGTGAGTTAGCGATCTGTGCCGTGTGAATGAGAGAGGACGGATCAGGCCATAGATCGTGCAGCAGACAGGCCCGACAGGCCCGGCCCAGCTGGATAATGCTCCTTTAGAGACGCGTTGAAGGCCTGATTGATTTCACTTCAGTCAAAGGGCGGCGTGTCGGGCCCGTCACCACCGGACGCCTCAGACGTCCATCAGACGGACAGGCTGCAAATTAAACGGCTTTACTGTAAATACAGAGCTGTCCAGAGCGGACGCTATCGCAGCGCCGCAGGTTTAACCATCAGAGAGGAGCGCCGCCTTGTTTTCCACACAACACAGCCTGAGCGACTTCTTGGACGATGTCACCAATCAGACGTTGTGTCCCTCTCGTAGTCCGTCTTCTCATCCCTGTTGTTTTTATTGTTGTCTGTTTTTCCCTGCAGAACACAACAGGAGAGCCAGCTGACCATGTTGATCGTCCTCCATGTTTGTTTCTTCTTCTTCTTCTTCTTCTTCACACGAGGGGGGAAGGTGAGATATGCCGTCTGTGAATTTGTTTCTGCAAACAGCAGGTGTGGCGTCCGTTCACAGGATGATGATGTTAGCCGTCCTTCCGCCTCAGGTCTCACATGTTGTCTATCAACAGGTTTGTTATCTGGTGTGTTGTCGCTCAGGGCTTCTGTAGGTGGAACTGTAAGAAAATCTTCATCCTCAAGTCACCGAGCAGCGCGGGCGCCGTGAAACGAGATGCAGCCACACACAGCTCTCATGTGCAGTTTAACCGCCAGATATCAAACGTGTGCCCCGCTGCTGCTTTCTGAAGTGTCCCTGCCTCCACTGGAGGACTGCAATTTTAATCAGTGGCTTAATTGGACCCCCTGCTGATCAGCACGCCACACACACACACACACACACACACACACACACACACACACACACACACACACACACACACACACACACACACACACACACACACACACACACACACACACACACACACACACACACACACACACACACACACACACACACACACACACACACTGCAGCAGGTAAAGGTGAGAACCTGTCGTGTTGTTTTAAATAAAGTCCGAGGAGTCGAAACACGAGATGCTCCTCAGTCATCAGATACATCAGTGACGCTGAAATAAACAGCGTATAGGTCGGATTGATTCTCACACTGTATATGATCAACCTCACATGAGTGCAATCAACAGCTTGAAAAAAATCCCAGGGAAGAAAAAAATTAGGCTTCTGTTAAACGAATATAAACCTTTTAATTTAGCCGTCGATGCTCCATTAACGTTTTTTTAAAGAAAAAGTAAAGTTAACGAGATCGATGGCGTTCACCGCGTTGGTATTACTGTCTCTAACTAACTATGATCGAACACCAGGGGGCCTTAAGGTCTGACGCCCCGCCCATCAGTGAATCCTTCATAAATCAAAATGGGTGAATTATTTTTTTAAACATCCACCGGCGTGCCGAGCCACACACGACATAAACCCATCCTTTAATCTTCTGTACCAAACTGTAAAGACTGA
Source organism: Symphodus melops (assembly GCF_947650265.1). Taxonomy (NCBI): domain Eukaryota; kingdom Metazoa; phylum Chordata; class Actinopteri; order Labriformes; family Labridae; genus Symphodus; species Symphodus melops. Next base: position 27,626,287 of record NC_136696.1, on the reverse strand, counting down.
AAGCAGCCTCTAGTGGACACTCAAGGAACTGCAGCATTTCTTGCACTTTTGCATCGGCTTCATGTTTTTCCACAGCGGAGGTTAAAGAGCCACTTTGCTGACATGGATCCTTCTCTCTTGAGTCTGAGCTGAGACGTTTTGCTTCTTGGGTTCACTTTTTATCGGCTGATTTAAAGGGACAGTGTGTGTGTGTGTGTGTGTGTGTGTGTGTGTGTGTGTGTGTGTGTGTGTGTGTGTGTTTCTGCAGCGTGACGTCTGAAGAGGTAGCCGTTTTGAGGACGTAAGCTGGAGGTCTCAGTGGGACAAAAGCTGAAGCGCTCTGGAGCTGATTGTGGACCCGCTGTGACGTGACATCAGCAGCTGATGGACTCTCTGCTGGCGGGGGGCGGGCGGGTGATAGATGGCGCCCTGACAGCGCTCATCACCCTCAACACTGGACCTTTGCTTTATCCGGCTGAGCCCCGACCGACCGCCGCTGCATCAGACAGGCTCTCGCACCGAGGACAGATAATTCTGAGTGGCTGTGTTAGCGCGTCTTTCCTTGGGAGGACACGTCTGTCTGTTTTCTGCCGTCTCAGGGCGTTGCTGTGACAGTGACGGATGCTCGTCATCCTGAGACGGCCTCCAGCTTCCCGCTCGACTGAACTCCGAAAGAAGGAAATCCATCTGTGGTGACAGCACACGTCCATCATCGTTCAGCGCGCGCTCTGATTGTCTTCTTCAAAGTAAACCTCTGTTTACTGTCATCTCTCTTTTTCTCCCCGCACAATAAACAGCTTCGCCTGCAGGTATAAAATCCTCCGTGACTCCCGCTGTCCACGCTGCCTTTCACTTCCTGCAGGCACAGTGACTCACTGACACACTGAGATGAAGAAATGAAGGCAGCACAGTCTCCTTTAATGAAACCAGAGATGCACTCGGAGTTTACTCCACGTGTTTGGTTTATAATTTGCAGCGTGCACGCTGAATGAAAAGCGTCTCTCAGCTCGACGTGAGGCTGATTAATGAAGCTGCAGACCCAGAGTGGAGACGTTTAAGGCACCGAGTGATGTCACTGTTAGCCGAGCTGCAGAGAAGAAGAGAAGCAACAGGACAGATCAGCTTCTTTTAAAAAGCAAACTGAGGCCTTCTGCACGTCGCCGGGTTTTTGTAAAAACGAATATCCTGCCGCCTCCGTCTAGAAAAAAAAACGTACGTACACACGACCTCGTTTTTAGAAAAACTTCATCCACACGTAACAGCAGAAGTGCGTTTTGAAGCACATTTAAACTGTTTCTGAATGTAAACACAGGCAGAACATATTTTGTTTGTTATTGACGTCCACATGCATCGTCTGTTTTTTAAAGTTTTTGTCTTATGTTTTAGCTTGGTGTAAACGTAGTATAAGAAGGTGAACCTCAGACTTCTGCTTAGTAAAGTCCCACCGAACAAACTTCCTGTTTAGCTATGAGGAAGATTCTAGAAGCGACCATGAACCGGACGTAAAGACGCTGGACGTGTTTCCTGTCGATAATTACCCAGACCTGAGATTCTTTTTATTCCAGTGAGAGTCAAACTTTTGGTTTGATTACATCGTTAAATATGTTTCAGTGTGACGCTGTGAGCAGTCTCACCTCCGGAGACGCGAACGCCACGACTGGTGAAAAAATAATTACATGGATGAACAGATATGAAAATGTCAGGGCCAGTGGCACGTGAATGATTTATGTGAAGCACGGCGCTGTAACGTCAACAACGAGGCTCTCCGGATCCAACGCCGCAAGAGCTGCTCTGATTGGTCGACATCTTTCATTCAGCAGCTGAGCACACGCAGTGTTTGAATTAAAAAAAAAAAAAAAGGAAAAAAGTGTCAATCTCTTATTGAAGCATTTCAGTGATATAAAGCCTGTCACAACACACACACAGAGCGCGCGCACACACACACACACACACACACACACACACACACACACACACGTCTTCTGAGTCTCTGAGTTGAGAGAGAGAGAGGTGAAACAGAGTTCAGTGTTACGAGGAGAGAAGAAGAAATCCTCCGTCAGCATCAGAAGGAAGAAAATCCACCTGTTTGTTTTTTCTTGAACGCGTCTGAAGCGACTCGCCGTCTTCCTCAGACGACACACACACACACACACACACACACACACACACACACACACATCCAGAGGCCTACAGTGTCGCATGCACTTTAACAAACACTCATGTCTCATTTCAACATGACCTCCACAGCCACACGGGACGATTGCTCCTCCCTTCACACGTCAGATTTGATTTGGCGCCCTGAACGACTCGTTTTTACTTCTGAACAGAATCGAGGAACACTTTGTTCTTTGAAAGCTCACGCTCATATTACAGACATTTCAACCTTTATAACTTACTAAACCAATCAATGCAATCAGATAGTTTTTGCATCCGCCCCCTTCCCCCGTAATCATATAAAAACCAGCAATTGGCTCTGAAACCGTTTTTCTCCTCATGTTCTCCTTAGTCTACAATTACCTGTTTGTACTTTGAGTTCATATTTCATGTTTCCATTGTACAGAGAGATCAACATGCCTGCACAATAAAGCTGATTCTGATGACCCAGAACAAAAGACTGAAACAGCCGTCCATGTAAACCCAGCTGTGACAACAACACAGCCAGCAGGACTCACACATTACATCTCTGTCTGTAATAAACACAGTGAGTCAGAGCTGTTGTTTGAAGTCGGGCTCATTCTTTACAATCACACTTCACTGATTATTCTCTATCCACACTATGCATGTAATTACGTTTCTCTGCACTCTTTGCATTTCAGCCAAACTGCATCTGTTGTCTCACTGCTCAGTTCAATCTCATCTCGTCTCGTCCAATCACGTCGCCTCCCCGCGGATCGGCGTGAAGCCCAGGAAGCAGAGAGCTAATCAGATCTGTGGTCTGGCTAATGAAGACACACGTCAATGAAAGTGTCTGAAATCTCATTTGGCTTTTATCTTTATAAGGGGAGCACGAGTGTTGAGTTTGTGGAGCTCCATCAGATGGACCGCGGGGGGAATAATTAGAGCGGAGGTTCAGAGTTAAAAAAAACACAACACCAGAAGCAAGTCTCCGATAAACTCTCACGTGTTCCAATTTAAAACGGATCGATTCAGGAGAAAAGTTCAACTTGCGCTTTCTCTTTCAAAACACATGAGAAGAGCTTTCTGAACAAGTCGTCTGCAGCCTGACAGATGGAGACTCTGAAGTTGTGAAAGTTGAGGGTGAACATGGTGAGATGTTTGTAAAGATGCTGAAGAGGATTATCAGGATTCACTGTCTGCCGTTTGGTGCGTGATTACACAGCTGCCCTCCAAACTGCTAAAAAAAGCTTTTACAGTCTCATACCCGAACAAATGCACGGATATTATATTCCCTTATAAATAACTCAGACCTGTCCTCAGTCGGACGCAGCTCGCTGCCAACATTATTCATCTCAGAAACAAAGCAGCCGGCAGCCAGAAATCGATACACTGACGCGTCCTCCTGCTGACTTTCTGAGCTCCGTCCAGTCCGGTCTGAGACCCGCCCGAGCCCCGAGGACACCGTGTGAAAACATGTCCGTCCTGCTGCTGGCTCAGGCTTCACAGCCAGCTGGTCCTGACGCAGCCAGCTGGCTTTTTGGCCTCCGAAAAAAAAAAAAGGCAGCAGCAGCAGCAGCAGTGGACGGACGGCAGCGTTCACCTGGTGTCAGCACGGAGGAGCCGGAGCCAGGCGAGCACACCATGCCTCCACTCAGCTGGCCGCTGAGTGTGCAAACAAATAAACCATCTTTGAATGTCAGATCCTAACCCCCCCCCTCCTCCTCCTCCTCCTCGTCGCCTCCCTCGGGATTACATAAAGTACTCAACTTTAAGGACGCTCTGAAACATTTCTCTCCACACTCGTGTTCAGCCATCATCAGCTCGCTGGAGTGTGGAGAGGAGCTGCTGCATTATGGATATGAAACAGTGCCATGTGGAAAGTACCTGCGTGGGTGTGTGTCGCCCTCAGACAGCGTGGAGTGGAGTGAGGCTGGAGGAGGACGTGAAGAGACTTGCGTGGATTGAATTTGTGAACAGCTGTTTTGCAGGTCTAATTAATTCCCAGCGAGGAGACGCGGCGGCCTCTGTGGACGGCGAACTGACGAGCTGCTCCGATATCTTAAAATACGCTTTTGAAGTGTAGATTTAATATTTCATAACATTAATGGAAATAGAATTTAAATCATGTATTTATAAAGGTTTTATGCATTGATGGAATCATGACTGGGGTGAGAAAGGTTTCCTCTTTGGTGATTGTAGATTTTGAAGCGGATGCAGCTGTGAACCAAACGTGCATCCCATGATGCAATGCGACGCTCTCTCTCTCCCTGAGCTTCCAGCAGAAGCATGTTTGTTCTGACCCAACGTGCACGTGGCTCGACCTCCATCCTCTGTGACGTCGCTGCGTGCTCCCGGTGCTGGCGTTCACATGGAGGGCGCCATCAGGCTGCAGCCCGTGTTCAGTCCTGTCATCCTGTACCTCTTCAACATCACGTCAGACGATTATAAGAATCCAACATTATTTTCAAATCGACTTTTAAAACAATAAAATGAGAAACTTTGAGTGATGAGAAGAGAGAGAATCTCTCTCTCTCTCTCTCTCTCTCTGTGGAGTCGACGGGGAATAACCAGCAGAGAAATCTCTCTCTGTCAGCAGCTGACAGCAGAAGCAGGCCCCGGCAGCCTTTTCTGCATTGTAAGTATATTTTTGTACATGTTATTTATCTGGGCTGTCCCACTTTAACAGAGCCGGGCCTCAAACAGGGGATGACCCAGATGCTGCTGCCGAGCCTCAAACGCTCCCCGCCTGTTATCTGCGGAGGAATCCGACCTGTGTACAGTCTTCTGATCACTCAGCAGAGCTTACACAGCTCAGCTCTTATCCCGCGGGACTGTTTGATACTCGCACCGTCGAGTGAGAAACTCTCTCTTACACTAACTTACTAATACAATGAATCTGAATGAATGGAGACGGGTTGGGATTAAATATACATGAACATTACAGTTATATAGAAAGTATTTGAGAACATGTTTGATCTCATTCATTGTTTGTCCATCATACTTTTTTTACATTTTTTCTTTTTTCTTCCATTTTTATTTCTACATGTTGGAAATTAAATAAACATTGATTTTTATTCTGCTCATGTCTTTAGATTAGTGTCGCAGTCGTGACCGCACTTACACAATCAAAACCTCACAGACGTGTTTTGGGCAGCTTCGACACCTTCAACAGTGTCATTTTTTTAAGCTAATATCACGATGCTGCGATCACGATGCTAACTCTGTGAACCCAGTAATGGACATTTCCAGAATGTGTTAGCATCAAGCTAACAAACTAAGATGTCCTTAGAGAGAGAGAGAGAGAGAAGGGATGACATGAAGGAAGGAAACCACAGGTCGGATTCAAACCTGGGCCGCCTCGAGGACTACAGCCACCGAACGTGAGGCGTGCAAACTAACCTCTAGGCCACCAGAGCCCCAACACAAATCTTTTTTTAGGACCTCTCCCGAACCTGTACGTGGAAAGTTAAAAGGTGTCCTCAGTGAAACATCAAATCCAACGGTTTGAAAACTCTGATTTCTCTTCTCGGTTTGAGCAGATGGGCCAGAGCTGAGCTGGAAAGTATCCGTCTGAAGTCAGACGTATCTGGCAGGATTACAGCGCGGCTGAGTCAGCACAGAGGAACAAACAGGATCCAAAGAGATAAAAGACAAACAGTGAAGTTTCTGCACAGAATAATCAGCCTGATTGGCTGTGAGGGAGGAGCAGCTCGTCAGCGGTCTCACCGGATCAGAGAGCGAGACAGTTCAACAAAGACCGGCTGTTTACAGGGCAGCAAACATTCAAGAGCAGCTTTCCCATTCTCTCCCTCTCTTTGTCTGATAGACGCGCCGACCTTCAGCAGGTATAATTGGAAACACGCCGCGGCTCAAACGCATTAGCATATGAAAGGATCGGCTCTTAGCGTGGAGCTGAAAACATGGAGAATACAAAGTTTAATCGTTTCAGCTCATCTCAGCCTCCACAAGCAGCCTGAGTGAGGTGAGTGCTGGTTGTGTGTGTCACTTCACCCTGATGGGGCTGTCAATGTTTGTATTTGTCGGCGTTAGCTCGAGCGATAGCGTCTGCAGCCCTTGCACTCTCAGAACCCCCCCCCTTCAAACTGACATTTCAAAAATATTCTGAATGCACAAACAGCTGAGCGTGTCAAACACGATTCACACACATCAGCATCTTGATGCATGTTTTAATAGTGATCACCTCCATTCATGTGCAGCACTTTTTATAATCCACGTAACACAGCGAGCCCCAGAGAAGTCATGAACAAACGTTTATGACATTAAGCAACATTTAAATCAAAGTGACATGCTGGGAAGATCACCGACTCGGTCGACTTTATTTCCTCGAAGACAGATCTCGGATTTTCGGAGCAAACGGGCGTCTAACGGGCGGAGAATCTTCCTCGCACGTCTGCTCACCGCGACTTCTTCTGGCAGAACTTTTAGTGGGAGGCTGAAAAAAAATGCAGCAAAAGAGGCTCATCTCTCTTTCTCTGGATGTCTTCTTCTGCAGAGACGCGCAGCTCCTCGGCCTCCGAGCGAACAAGACGCTACCTCCGTGCAGCTGATTAGGGCCCATTCTTTAGGTGACAATAGGCTGCTCCTGCAGGCACAGTTAATTGTTGGGGTTTTTTGGGGGCGACAGTGAGAGGAGAACAGAGTTTCATCATTATGTGTGGGTGAGCACCGGATTTCAGCAGGTTTGGAGGAATTACAGAGGAAGAAAATTATCACCTTTTGGAAAGAGACGAGGAGAGTGTTTCACTTATAAAGGAGAGAAAACTTTCCTGTAAAACATTCAGACTTTGTGTTAAATGGGTTTATTCTGGGGGAGGGTTTTTTTTTTTTCTTTTAGCCCACATTCAGAATCCGTTAAAGACTTTAAAGGGATAGTTTGGCTTTTCTTTTTAAGTGGGGTTGTATGAGGTATGTGTCAGCAGGAAGAATATCAGACACAGGAGATTCTGGTCCTCTCAGCCCCTTTACGATGGGACCAGCTGGACCCGGACCCTGCAAGCACAGAAGCAAGGGGCCTTTCCAGAGGGGTAACAATGCTCGGCATGGGCCACCCTTGAAATCTTTTTGGCCAACCTAACTTTCTGAATCCACCGTTCAGGATGTGTTGCAGCAGGCAGCTTCATGTCACCGTTATCTCGTGTTACCAAAAGGTGGATGTGATTGGTGGAGACAGAAGGGGTAAACAAATGATCTTCTTTCATGTGTGTAAACACAAACAGGCCTCCCCTGTACGAGCTTTAACACGTCCTGCTTCTCAGCCAATCAAACGCTTTACTCCGACCAGGCAATGCAAGTGAACAGAAACACCCGGAGCAGCGATTATGTAAGACGAGTCCCGACGCGGACCAGAAGTATGGAAGCTGGTCTGGTAGTTTGGGAGGTGCCAAACCACTTCTCCAGCACTGCCCAGGTGCCCTTGAGCAAGGCACCGAACCCCGACCAGCTCAAGGGGCTTCCAGTGGTGGCCTGCCGCAGCACTCTGACAGCTCTCCATTAATGCATGTCCATTCAGACGTGTGTGTGTGTGTGTGCGTGTGTGTGAGAGAAGAATGTCTCTTAAATACAGGATTAATAAAGTTTATACAATTTAATTAAAACATTAAAAAAGAAACAACGTGATTAAGGCTCGTTCTGCAAATCGTGCAACAGCTCCCCGTTAGAAAACCGAGAATTTCACAAGACAGCTTCAAACCTCTACTTCAGCGTTTAAACCTCGTGCACAGACAGCCTGGCAGCCCTGCAGCGTTCGAGAGTTTCCTTCAGCTGTTAAACTCTCAGTTTGTTTTCAGTCTGAGCTCAGACACACATTATAACCCTCCGAGTGTATTTCTGCTGCAGTGCCTTCTGGGAAGCACTTTAACAGGATTTAAACCATGATGTTTTAGCCATCTTGATGGTTTTCTCAAAAGCTGGGTTTCCCCTTCATGGAGGATCTTTTGAAGTGGGCTCAGCATCCTCTCTATTATAATCACGAGGGAGGGGTTTGGTGCAGTGAACACAGCTGAGAAGAAGCCAAGTCATCTGAAGAGGGAACTATCTAAAAGCATCCGTCGCCGTCTCATATCCACTTTTTATGTAAAAAAAAAAAATATTCGGCCCTAGCCTTGAATAAAAAAAAAAGCGTCCCTTTAAGAGGATCAAACATGAACAATTTCATCCACCTTTCATGTTCTGGTTTCATGGCTTCTACCGCTTGATTTTGCTGTGCTTTTATGTTTTTATTTTATTCCCACGTACCTGACCCGTGTGACCTCACACGCTTTCATCTTAACAGGATGTTTGAGGTGAACACGACTCACAGCTTGACCCTCCTAACAGAGCAAACACAACAAAGCTGAAGTGGAAAATGATACACGACACCGGGTTCTCAGGGCAGCGACGCAGGAAGTACGAGTGCTGAGGGGGCTGCGGCACAACAGAAAAAGAAAAACGACTTTTATTTAAATACAGTTTAAACTGTAGGAGAACGTTCATCATCAGTCTACAGATTTAAAGGGTCTGATTGGGTCACAGACAGTCCAATCAGAATCAATATGAGCATCGTCTCCTTACACGTTACGTTTAAAGATGGAGGACGAACATGTCCGGCCTGTCTTCTTCAGCTGTCTCTATCCAGCAGGCAAAATGACCTCAGCTTCGGCTTTCACTCAAACAGGAAGCATAGAGACCAGCCCAGCTGATCGCCATCAGCCATCAGCTGACGGGCGCACTCCATAGATCCAGATGAACCAAGAAACCTGTGAACTTTTACAACTGCAGGTCACACCGACACATTCGCTCACTGAAGGTCGAGGCTGCTGAGTTAAGTGACCATCACCGTCTCAATCATACACCAATGGAGAAGCAGCAGGAGTAATGCGGGGGGGCCCGAGGACACATCGGACCTGTGGCTGGGCATCGAACTCTCACCCCTTTGCATCGAGCTCATGTGTCTGTCCATAAAGTATGTTTTTTTTTTTTACATCCATCATGAGATCGATTTAGTTTTGAAGTCGCTGTTTGTCATTCTGGACTCCGTCATGTCGTTTAATGGAGACAGAAGTGAGCTGACAAAAATCATGTTCTGGGGCCCCTTCATTTTCTTCCATTTATCCGAGGTGGGGGTCGCAATGGCATCAAGTGCAGTAAATCAACCAAGACTTCCCTCCCGTCAGAAACCTCTTCCAAATCCTCCGGAGGGATTCCGAGATGTTCCCAGCCCAGACAGGATTAAAAATCCCTCCTGGGCACTCTGGGCGTCCCCCATGTGTCCTCGCAGTTCAGCTTACCCAGAAAAACCTCCAGACACCTCAACTGCTTCTGAAACGAATGCTCATGTACAACAAAGGAATCGAACTACGCTGCCTGATTCAGAGCAAGTCTTCATTCTAAGAGGTCTAAAATAAAAAGAAACTTTTCATTTCTCCTGGTGACAAATAAAAAGCCACCGCTGACATACTTTAAGTTTAATTGTGGAAACAAGTTGGTTGAGTGTGCATCATTGCAGGATTGTGTGTTTGGCAGAGAGCAAGTGATGCAAGTGTTTCGTTATAGTCGGGGGTTTTTTAAGAGTGGGAGTGGAAGAGATGCTTGCATTGCACAATAAAGTAACAGTGAAGTAATTTTCAGTTTGCAGTTTTCTACTTCTTGTTAATTGTTACTCCCTTAAAACTATATTCTTCACTCAGGCTTTCAATAAGAAATATTCTTTCTGCCCTACACCAACAAATTTATAGTTTTTAAAAGTTGTTGCTTTATCGAGCACTTTCACATCTTTTAATGATGTCTTTCTTTTTGCACCTTTGCACGTTTTCTTATTTCTGTTGCACTCTTTCCTTCAGCTTCGTTTTCATGTATTTCTGTTTCTATGTGTGAATTGCCTCGTGTCTGAACAGCACTATATAAATAAACGTGCCTTGCAGAGACGGCACACCTGAGTTGGTCCTGATTATCGTCTGTGTTGGTCTTGCATCATCGTTGTATCTTACCTCTGCAGTCTTCTTTAGTTCAGCTTGCACCAGATGCATTCCTCTAATTGGTTGCTCTTCTCTGTACCCTGACTGAGTTCTGACCGAAGGGAAGCTTGTAATAGACCTTTGCTGCAGCCTGAAATAATCTTCATGAGGACATCTCTAAACATTTAAAGCAACGATACGTCAAACTTGTCTGTTTGCTGCAGTACGTAACTCTGGCAGAGATGCACTTGAGCCCGTTTTTTAGTCTGCAATTGTGTCCTCCTCCCTGTTCTTACATCGCACTCACACGATCACACACTCCACATGCTAACAGTTTGCAAACACTGATCTATTTGCGTTTACAAAGTCATTTAAAATGTACTCTGCTTGTACACGGATGCACGTCGTCGAAAGAGGGAGGCGTAACAGAACCGTGTGTTTTACGTCAGCGCAGTTGCACTCGGAGACCTTCAGAGGGCGCCAAAGGACGACACACTGAATGTCTACATTTTGTTCGTCGTATGGCAAAGTATGTTGAGCGAAGCAGCTGTTCTTGAAAGATCACTGATCACCTTTTTTTAAATGATTATAATCTCTCGTGTGTGTTTTGTTTTGTGTTTTTGTGATTTTGTTCGGATGCTAGCGAGGCCCGGTCTCGCTTTTTTAAAGAGACATTAAACTCTCAGTGGGACTTCCCGGTACAATAAAGGTCAAATAAAACGAATTGCTGACTACACAAACCACTGAACCTGACCTATATATCGAGTCTGCACGTGTGTTTCCAGCTGAGAGAGACGACGTGATTGGACAGAACCTTCGCTGACACTGAGAAACTGTAATTTTTTGGGCACGTTCCACTTTAGCTTCGTCACCTGCGCTCTGCTTTTCCTGAGCGTAATGAAGCAAACATCATGAGCCGAACAGAGTTTTTAACATTCACTTGAATGCTACGTACGCCCACCATCATCATCATCATCATCACATCTTCCATTACGGCTGAACCGGAGCGCTAGTTTTCAGTTTGTCACAGGAAGGATGACGTTAATGTCTCTGATGAATAAACCTGATCTCAGTCAGTCTGCAGGTTTAGGCTGAAGGGTATAAAAGTGGTTTTTTTTTTTAATCCAGAGAACAAATTGAAATGCCAGTGAAATGCCACCGCTCGGCTCTTTGTATCTGTCTCGTCATTTAGCGCGCTGAAGGGAAGCGGCGGCCGTCCTCGCCTCGCCTCCTCGTCTTAATGATGTTTTTAACATGAGCATCGGCGGCGCGTCGGTTCAGGGGTCAGAGTGAAGGAAAAAAGGCGGCGAAAAAGCAGCTTGAGCTCCGCAGACTGTTGGAGTGACGCAGGAAGTGACATCACGAGCAGGGCTGCAGTCGACCCTATAAACACTAAAGTGCATGGTGCAGTCAGCCCGTGTTTTACAGGTCACGAGTGAAGGTATCAGCAGGCGTCACGTCATCAAACAGCTTTACACGAGAGGTTTTCAAACTCGTGCAGAATGGAGTCGGGCGGTCTCGGAGGACGGAGGGGAGTGAGTGAAAGGTGAATGCTGCTGTCAGTGATGGTCGTCTGTCGGAGCGTCAGCTGGGACACAACGCTAATGGAGGTGATTAAATGCCTCCTTCACACCTGCAACACAGGTTTCTATTCCTATACAGTCTCCGTACTGTGTGTGCATGTTTGTGCATGGTTTCTTCTTTTTAAACCATTGCACAAGTTGTCCTTTACATGTTCTTCTTCTTGAACAACTAACCCAAAGTCAAGTCATATTTAAATATGAATAGGATGAAAGCATACAGAGGACAGGGACTCTCTAAGTCAACATTATGTCCACGCACAGTAGGAATTTTCCCCGCTGTGACTCAACCAACAGTTAACGCCGAGTCATTGTTTCACCCCTTTATTTCAGACATGAAGACTGTTCAAAGACTGCACGTCAGGATTCAGAGTCCAAAGATGTTGATCCTGGTTTTTGGTTTTATTTAGAGGCAACATTTTTGACTCTGCTCTGTTGACGTGTGTCGTCAAGTTTGCAGTGCCTCGTTTTCATCTCTCTCTCTCTCTCTCTCTCTCTCTCTCTCTCTCTCTCTCTCTCTCTCTCTGTGTGACAGAGTGATGACAGGCAGCAGGTTTTCAGCTCATCTGCAGTCAGGCGGGAGGAGAACCCCCAAGGGGGTGAGGGTCAGTCGACCAATCAGCAGCAGGGAGCTGTCAGGACCAATGAGCATCAGCTTCTGTGGAAGAGCGGCAGTAGATGATGGGGTGACCTGCGATCAGCTGTGACTCAGTATCATCCGGACACGTCGGAAAACTGAATCTAAACATCGTCAAATCAAGACGCCAAAAATGTCACGGCTCAGAATTTAAAAAAAGAAACATCCAGAGCTCAGAGAAACCCAACGAGTGACCGATTTATTATCAGGTGTGATGATGGTTACAGCCTGACAAGAAGGAAGAGTTTCACCTGCTCCTGACCAAATCTTAATCCCACAGCTCAAAGTCTGAGCGCTCAAACACCACGTGGAGTTTTAACGGACAGTCTTCTGACTACACCGGAGGTCACATCTACACATTCACACCCCGATGGAAGAGTCTGATGAGAAAATCAGCACCAACTCATCTTCTTCACACACGACTGACGAGGCAGCAGGAGAAACTTGGGTTTTAGTGTCTTGCCCAAGGACACTTAAGACATGTTACTGCAGCAGCCGGGGATCGAACCCTCGACCTTCCAGTTGAGAGACGACCGGCTGAGCCAAACTTCCACTGCTCGTATCATCGTAAGTTTGTTTCGTGCACGTACCCTGAGAGGGCCAAAACCACCTTGACCACCATTAAGATTAATCAGCCTGAGAATTTAGAAAGGGTTCAGCTCGGCTCTGGGACGTCTCCGTCCACCAGGTGGTCCATTTTACGAGTGTTCTCTGAAGTCTTCGTGACGGCTGAACGGCAGCTCAGCGGCGGCAGACGACTGTCAGCAAGCATCACGTCACGCGGCGAGCGGGCCGGGCCGCCCTCCCACAGCTTAACCCCAAAATGTCACGACGGCAACGCCGGGCTGCCACGTAGAGACGCGAAGACACAATCTGAGCAGCCGCTTGATGGTAATCCGGACGAGCAAGGCTAGCAACGACACGCTGTGACATCACCGTCCCCGGGCGGAGAGACAAGTGAAGCAACACGTTTTCCTGTTGACCCGGCGTTCTTTGACCATCCGCCGCCCGCAGCAGGAAGCAGCAGCTCTCACACATGTAGCTCCAACATGTTCTGTCCTGCTGCTGGAAGAAACGACTCTGTGTGTGTGTGTGTGTGTGTGTGTGTGTGTGTGTGTGTGTGTGTGTGTGTGTGTGTGTGTGTGTGTGTGTGTGTGTGTGTGTGTGTGTGTGTGTGATAACTGTGCAGATTCAGTTCATCTCAAGAGATGAACGTTTTGCAAATAAATGCATCCAAAGAAAACGATGCCACCCCTGAAGTACGTGAATAGAACTGACTTTTATATTTCAAGCTCAAAGATTTCATGGCTTCTTAAAAAAACACACCGTGGATAGAGCTCGCCGTCTCCTCTGCATTGATGCCATAAAGTCCAGAAAGAAGTCCTGAATCTAAAATGATAAAGACCAGAACCCACCCTGAAACAGAGGCTGAGACGTTTAGGAGCTTTTAAATTCGAAGACTCGACCAAAACTTCTTACAAGGCCGATAACGGATCAATGAGGGATCCATGTGGTCATGAACACTTAGATCATTAAGACGCTTGGTTTTCAACAAGTGGGTCTGACTCAGTAGGTCACATGGATCCGATCCCTTCAATAACTTATAAAAAAAGGAAAGAAACGTGGAACGTGGCTATTCCTGGGGAAATGACCAGGATGTCCTTAAAACACTCAACAATCACATTTAAAAGTCATTTAAAAACAAACCACTGACTCATTACCGTGATATTTAACTTGATGTGACGTGTCTGACTCTGAAGTACTTAAAGTAACTCAAGGAGATAGTTAGGTAGTTTGATGTGTGAGAAGCAGACAGGAGGAGAAAAAGTGGGGCCGGACTCGGTGATTAAAGCGTCACTAAAGGCCCGTCCAGGTAATAGCCTCCTCCACACAGGAAGAAAAGCATTTACCTGAAAGCCGCGGGCTGCGTGAGGTGAGCTGTGATTTGTTTTGCTGCTCGAAAATAAAATAAAAAAAGCAGTTAAAAGGTTTTGTCTCTGTTGTCAAATTACTTTGTCCTTTTTTTCCCCCCTGAAGTGTCTGTAATAAAAAAAGGGAAAGACTCACACACAGAACAGGAACAGAAAAGGTGCGTTTAACAAACGTCTGTCAGAAACCAGACAGCGACGACCAGAGAGAGGGGAACGGGGGCGCTCCAGTCTCCATGTTGAGTCTCATTATAGGTGAAAACACAGGGATCCTGACATCCTGCAGAGGGACTGACTGTGAAATGTTAACGTGCTGCTTACAGGTCGTGTCAACAGTTTTCTACAGACACAAACACCAGGAAGTAGTCCGCTTCTTTTACCAAAAACCAGAAAACCAGAAACCAACCGGCATCAACATTTACAACATACTGACGAGCAGAAGATTAAAAGCAGCTGGAGAAGGTAGTGATTGCATGCACACTCTCGATACATCGTGCAGCAGTCGCAGGAAGTGAACCCCCCCCCTCCCCCGCCCCTCCTGTTCCACTCACTCGAGGTGAATCCTCCTGAGAATATCCTGCTGCCTTCTCTCATCAGCTCAGTCAGACAAACCCACCACTGTCTGTCAGGAGAAAGTCCCCAGTGGAGTCAGAACCACAAATGTGTCTGTTTGCTTGAACACATGCAGCTCCTCCAGGAGTTTTCTGCAAGTGTGAAAACACTAATAGTGTCAAAGTCGTGATTATTTTAGAATGAGCCCTATCTGACATCACTCTCTGCCCTGCTGGACATCGGTTGGACAGGTCTAACGGACTCCGGATTCGCCACTGAGAGTTAGGCTAACCCAGCTGAGGTAGGCTCATTTGGACGAAGAAGAAAGAGGACGTTATTCAAGCATACAACGAAAACAGCTCAGCTGACCAACACGTTTACATCCAGGAAGTTCTCGATGTCGTCACCGATTTCATGATGATGTTTTTTTTGCATTTTCTCAAAGGTAGAAATGTGCGGCTTTTCTCAGTTTGATGTGCTTTTAATCTAAACGCCTTCGGATTTGGACTGTTGGAAAGACCGCACACGAGGACATCCGTCGTGAATGTCTGAAGTTTTAAAGACAATAAATCAGCTCCATGTCTCAGATTTATCAGACTCCTGTTGCTATCTTTGACACATTAACCAGCGCTGAGTGTGGAAACAGGAGCCTCTCCTGCAGCGCTCGGAGCCGCTGACGCTCTCAGAGAAGTGACGGCCCGAGCTGCGGAGAGGAAGAGACGAGCGTGCAAGTGTGCAGGAAACACAAACGAAGCGTGAATTGCGTTACGCTGACACAAAAGGAGGAAGAGCGAGCCTCCTGAGACGACAGCTCCTGCTCCAGTGACGGATCATTCATGCACAAACAGTCTCCATCAGCAGCACTCGCAAATGTC
Organism: Symphodus melops; assembly: GCF_947650265.1. Taxonomy (NCBI): domain Eukaryota; kingdom Metazoa; phylum Chordata; class Actinopteri; order Labriformes; family Labridae; genus Symphodus; species Symphodus melops. The sequence continues at coordinate 27,610,666 of NC_136696.1, read as the reverse complement.
AAACTCCCGTCTGCGCTCGTAAGCGTCGGCCCGTGCTGTGACTCAATAGACCGCCACTTCAGAGAGGGAGGGCGGGCGGGACGAGAGCTGCTCCTCCAGCTGACCACCGAGAAGTGATGGGCAGCAGCCAGTATGTCCTCCTTCTAACTGCAGTGGAACTGCTTCAGATAGAAGTGATTGTACCCGAGCTAAAAAGCCTCTGCATGTTTCTAATAAGTTCCAGCAGCAGAGAGCTGCTCAAACTAGGATCAATGTTGGAGATGAAACATGGAGAGAGGTTAGAACGCAGAAAGCTTTACAGACCCATGCAGAGCTGGCTAAACACTGAAGCAACAGTGTCCACCACATGCAGAGCTGGCTAAACACTGAAGCTACAGTGTCCACCACATGCAGAGCTGGCTAAACACTGAAGCTACAGTGTCCACCACATGCAGAGCTGGCTAAACACTGAAGCTACAGTGTCCACCACATGCAGAGCTGGCTAAACACTGAAGCTACAGTGTCCACCACATGCAGAGCTGGCTAAACACTGAAGCTACAGTGTCCATCACATGCAGAGCTGGCTAAACACTGATGCTACAGTGTCCACCACATGCAGAGCTGGCTAAACACTGAAGCTACAGTGTCCACCACATGCAGAGCTGGCTAAACACTGAAGCTACAGTGTCCACCACATGCAGAGCTGGCTAAACACTGAAGCTACAGTGTCCACCACATGGTGACCTGTGTGAACATCCACTCTATGAAGAGTTATGGTGAGTTAAGTGGTACTGAAGTAAAGTGTGAAGGATGGATCATCGTGTTCTGCTATGAACGACACACGTTTTTGATGTTACACACACACACACACACACACACACACACACACACACACACACACACACACACACACACACACACACACACACACACACACACACACACACACACACACACACACACACACACACACACACACACACACACACACACACACACACACACACACACACACACACACACACACACACACACACACACACTTTGAAGACAGCTGTGTGTGTTGCCGCGGGTAACATAGTTTGTTTCTCAGTCTTTCGTCAGCTATTATGAACGTCTTCACCAGGTTTAAATCTTTCTCTCCGTAAACTTAAACTGCATTTGTTTTTGGTTTTTTTAGTGTTTATTTATTTATTTATAGTATATTGTGTTTATCCATTTAAAGTGTCACTAGATCCCACATTTCCAGCCCAGCTCTGCTTCTAATTGGCTAGAAATGAGAGCGAGTGCTGTTTCTCTCACACACCTTTGAAAGTTGAACTCCATCAACTCTAACTTATAATAACCTCGTCCACAACAAATCCCCCCGTGAGGGACGAGATCTGGCAGTGTGTAAGCCCTGGGGACTGATGGACAACCAACCAATCAGGCGAGACCTTGTTTTTCTCATAGCATGACTAAAGAGCTGAATTCCCATGAAAATAATGTTTCTTTTTCATCCGTCTTGAAACAAATCAAACTGTAACAAACCTGCTTTGTGTGAAAATCTCTTTATCCTGGTGCACAGACTGTACACACACACACACACACACACACACACACACACACACACACACACACACACACACACACACACACACACACACACACACACACACACACACACACACACACACACACACACACACACACACACACACACACACACACACACACACACACACACACACACACACACACACACACACACACAGCAGATCTATGAGACAGGCGAGTGGAGATGGATCGGCTGGAGGTGATGAATGATCTGCAGCAGCTCTGACATTCACAAGGACAGGAAACAAAGCGTGTTCGACACCCACGAGACGAGGACCAGTTCATTGAGATTCTCCGATCAAATCAACAAAGACGAGGAGGAGGAGGAGGAAGACGAGGCAAAGATGAAGAGGGGGAGAAGTATCTTAATCTCCAGATCAAAGATGTGAATAGAGACAGATTTAGTACCTGATGTTTCATTTACACAACCATTAAGGAAGTCCAGTTCTGCTGGACCGCTCCTCAGCGTGAACGTGAGACACATGACCTGAGTCACATCGACGTGTTTCTATGTTGCTTTAATGTGTCTTCAGGATTATTTCATGTGTTCCTATACACTCAGCTGGTGTCACATGTTCTGGCCTCCTAACCTCCCCCTCCTCCCTCAGCCCCATCTCGACTTCTGCATCGAATCTACGACGTAGCATACGCCGCAGGTAAGCTTAGCCCACAGTGCTAAGGAGCCTGCGTGCGCCCTGTGATTGAACCGCTGAGCATCGCATCGCATTTCCTGCTTTGACGACACACATGGCATCGCCGCTGTTCTGCAGAAGGAAACGAAAATGAAGCCGGAATAATCAGCTGCAGCTCGATGTGCATCGTAATAGACTCGGTTTCGGTCGCCATGGTTGCAGAACCAGAAACAGAATTCTTTTATTGTCATTGTTCCTCCTTAAGAGCAAAACGAAAATGACAAAATAGCAGGAAATAAAAGGAGAAATAGTGCAAGACAGTACAGGCAGGTAGTCAAATAATGTGCAAATATATGAAAGAGATGTGTGATCATGTTATCTGAATAACAGAAAAAAACAACTTTTTAAAAAATAAATAAATAAAAAATAAATCTTTTTTTTAAACTGCACAGTCCCCGGAGGTCGTGGATAATTTGGGGGCGGCAGTAGCTCAGTCTGTAGGGACTTGGGTTGGGAACCGGAGGGTCGCTGGTTCAAGTCCCGGCACGGACCAAGTCCGGAAACTGGTCTGGTAACTGGAGAGGTGCCAGTCCATTTCCTGAGCACTGCCGAGGTGCCCCTGAGCAAGGCACCGAACCCCAAAACTGCTCTGGAGCGCTCGCTGTGGGCAGCCCCCTCACTCTGAGACCTCTCCATTAATGCATGTCACTAGAACCCTGTTTGTGCATGAGTGTGTATCTCGGCCTATGTGTGTTAGACAGAGTGTAAACCGAATTTCCCCTCGTGGGATTAATAAAGTGTAAATTATTATTATTATAATTTAAAGCTGGGACGGAAGTTGGCGTGCATCTGACTCAGAAGTATCTGGGCTGTAGGCCTGCTCCACATGCTGACACACACCCCCCCCCCCCTTCTGTAGACTTAAGACCCCCTCCCTCTTTGACGCTCTGAACTAAAACACACAGGTGCAATATCCTGACAGTAAAGTTAATTAAATACTGTTTCGATGTGTTGAGTCTGGTGGGTTTCTATATTGATCCATTTAGGCATCTGCAGCTTACAAGAAAGATTTCTCCTCTGCTCTCGTGCTCGCTGCGTACCTGAGAAATCAGGACAGCACGTGCGGCTCCTATCCTTCCTTTCATATCGGCATCATTTACATCCCCCACGTTTCAGCCTTGTTTGCTTTTCTTGAGGAGGCTGGAACAAGTGGTGAAAATTAAGCATGCCGTGTCCTTTTAACACATACTAAATGTTTTCACTTTGAAAATCAGCGTCGCTCCAGATGTGGCGGTCCAGAGTGCATTCTTCCTGTTACCTTGTGAATAATCATGAGCGAGAGAGTGTAGGAGGAGAGGAAGAAGCACATCTATTGTCTCACTAAAAAAATCCTGTTAACTCTTACACCCTCCACAGCTGGTGTTTCGGGTGTCAGAGGTTTCCTGCAGAAGTCAGAGCAAACTGATTGGTGGCTCTCTCTCTCTCTCTCTCTTGTGTAACAGTCATTACGGTGACGCCCTGCGGCGGCCTCTCTGTGTAGTTTTGGACGAGATTCAGGGTGCGCTGAAGGAGGAGAAACCCTCCGCTGTGAGTCACAGCACCCGGGGGGGGGGGGGGGGGGGGGGGGTTCAAACACTTTGTCTGCCTTTCCAGCTCACATTAAAGATTTAGTACATGCATGTCAAATACAGTAGAAACAAACATGGATGTCTCAATGCAGCCGGTCACATTTCTGCAGTGCATGTTTCCATGTCATGAGCCACAATCCTCTGCCAAGTGGAAAACACACATCACAACAAGTGAGCTGCAGACGGCGAGGTCAGAGAGAAGCGTGCAGCGTTTTGGGAGGGATTTCAAACCACGTGTAGTTTTCATTCTTTGCTCCGTGTCGCTCTTTTCAAATCTGAACTATGAATGAAAAGATTTACGTCTGGTAAAAAACCAAAGTTACAGGGAGTGGAGGAAGACGTAGTCCTGTGTGGCCTCCTGTGTGTTCTGATCTCCATGAGGAGGCCGTAACAACAGAGAGAAACAGGGAGAGTCACGTTTGACAAGTTCTTATAATATATTCACAGGTGACACCCCTGCCAGCCAATCAGAAACGAGTATTTTCAGTGACTTTGGTAGGAGAAATTATTCACACATTTGGACATGTCTGTACTCAAATTTCTGCCCCGTCACTGCTTTTTAGAGAAGAGGAAACAGAAACAGAGCACCAGAGTCGAAATGCTGAGCTCAGCAGATATCTGACATTTAGACAACGGGAGGAAGAGGATGAAGAAGAGTTCTTTAGTTTGCTCCAAATCCTTTGAACACGACCGAGGGAAGTCTTTAAAAAGAGACAGAAAACATAAATATTCATCTGGAAATCTTTCTGCATGCAGATGTGATTTCTCGCTGCTCCGAGGTGTCGTTCAGCAACCCGAGCATGTAGCGCTGAATAAACGATGGAGTCGTTCAATGATATCTGTGGCTCCCACTGTCCCTCCCTGATTAACTCTGTGCGTTTGTAATGGAACCAGCTGATTTCTGACATTTTCATCGCTGCAGCTGATGAGAATCCACCGAGGTCACGCTGACCCCCCCCCGCCTCCACAGCCATCTGAAATTTCACACAGTCTAGACGTTTTGTGCTCGCCTCTTTACAGAGATCAAATCTTAGTTCGCTCCAATGTGAGCCGGCTGCTCGTGACAGTGTGTTCGATGTGTGCGCTCTGTCCTGCTAACGCCACCAACAGGGCCCGGCCCCCAGCGTGAAACCACCCTGACAGAACAGAGATGCTACATTCTCACCGCCTTGTTCAGGACTGATGCAGTCTTTGTTCAGCTCATGACAGGAAACAGAACTTTGAGTGAAGCCACTCCAAAGTCCGAGACACGTCCACTTTCATTCATCTCTGAGAGATCGTCCTCATGTTTCCCAAAACATCAAGTGAACTGTGCAACAAGAAATATTCCTCCAGACTCTTCCGGTTTCTTCTCTGCTCTTTCATTTCCTGTTCTCAACATCATTTTCTAAATCGTCCTTTTCAGTAGGATTCAATGTGAAACAGTGTCATCGAGTATCGCGGGCGGCTCGTTGTACCTTCGCGCCGCACACGTTTGTCTGCCTTTTTAACGGAGCGGATTATTGAACAGGAGATGGATTACAAATTGAAGCCGTGGAAAAAGAGCATAAAGCTCCAAAAAGCTTTATTAACACTGACAACAAAACACTGAGGGTGATGGCTGCAGACAGCTTAACGAGCTCATTCACAGACTCGTCCTAATGAATTGCTGCTTCAATGTGCAAATTCCCCTCCATTAAATTCCATTATCCCCCCTCTCAATCTTTTTTTTTTTTTTTTTCATTTACGAGAGAAATTTCATTTGTTAGCCAACAATGAAGCAATCAGGTAACGCTGTCGGATCGGCCCGAGCTGCCTCACGTTCATTTCAGACATGACACCAGGACGATGATTGGATGTGATGCTGCTGCTCGCACTGACACGATCAGGTCACAGAAGGGCTGCAAAATTAAATTGAAATATGACTCAAATTATAACATGATACATTTTTTTAATTTCCAAAACCACAGAAGCTGCGAGAAACGGATCGAGAGCGAGACAAGACAGCGGTTAAGAAATGGGTGCTCTCAGAATCTCTAAAACAAGTTTGTGTCATTTAGCCCGGAGTCGAGACATTTCGATGACTCTCTGTCCGTCGTTTATAGACGAGTCAACTTTGGTTTCACAGGAGAGAACGATGAAGTCGGCGAGGACGAGGGCAGGTTTGAGGACACGAGCAAAAAGTCTTCAAAACTCACGTAGCAAACCCAAAATCCACCGTTACGCACGGAGCATCTGAACAGTTTTTTCAGGTTACTTTTAGACTCTTTGGTTTCGACAGAAATCACATTTAACTGACTGGAAGAAGGACGAGTAGAAACCCCTGCACGCCAGAGAGAGAGAGAGAGAGAGAGAGAGAAAGACAGAGACAGAGAGAGAGAGAGAGAGAGAGAGAGACAGAGACAGAGACAGAGACAGAGAGAGAGAGACAGAGACAGAGAGAGAGAGAGAGACAGAGACAGAGACAGAGACAGAGAGAGAGAGAGAGAGAGGTCGATAAAACTTAAAAACAAAGAGAAAGACTCGTACAGACAGTGTGCAGGACTTCTCATCTAACAACACTTGTGGTTATAAGCGCCATAAAAGCAAAAGGACAGCGAAGTGCAGACCGGCTTCTTTGACCACCAGGGTGTGCCAACAACGCCCATCGTTGTGTTGCATGCATGAAAACTTCAATAAAATCACATGTCGTCTCGGTGCTGACACTCTGACATGCACATTAACAATGTATGGCTGCAGTGGAGTCGAAGGGTTTTGTCTTTTCTTGACTTCCTCACATGAACCATCTGCTGTTCGGAGGAGGCGACACCTGCAGAGACGACTTTCACACGTCGTCAGACACCGGAGATCAGCTGCCTGAATATTTCTGCAGAACCTCCGAAGACTCTTTTCTCCTCTTTCTCAACCTTTTCTGTATCATCAGCCCCGACAACAGCTGAGTGCTTCCTCCGCTGATCTTTATCACCTCGTTCTGTCTGAGGATGAGCTGAGATCTCTCTGATCGATAATCTATCACAGACCAGAAAGATTCAGTCAGCAAAGAAACAAATCAGGAGGACAGAGAAATAAAACAGAGATCCCAGGGATTCAGAGGGGCCTTCAGCGGGGTTTATTCCACGCATGAAATGTCACAGCTGTATTCCCTCGATCGTCAGTATGAGAGAAAGGCACCTGGGAGGGACGAGTATTTTTCTTAAAACCCCATCTCTGAATTATTTCAACAGTTTCCTATTAATAGATTTGGAAACTCCTCCTGGCTCTGGTGTTTCACACCTTCATTATTCAGGTGAATTCTTTTTTAAGTGGCGTGATGTCCCAGACAGTCACAGGAGGAGCTACTTTTCTTCTTCTTCTATGGTTTCAGTCTCCCTCCTTCCTGTGACACTTTAGAGGGAAATGATGCAGGAAAGGTTCGCTCTGTTTTCGTTCCTCGCTCAGTTATCGTCTCACCTCCTGAATTTATTTGTTATTTATTTATTTTGGCCGAGCCTGCAGCAGCGTGCTCATAAACACAGACTCTGCATCTCCGTCTCTCCCACGCAAAGATGGAAACACGACGCAGCAGCTTGAGCGACTGTCGCAGCAGAGCGTCCTCTTGGACATCGGGCGTCCTCAGACTGTGTGATACTGTGTGTGTGTGTGTGTGTGTGTGTGTGTGTGTGTGTGTGTGTGACAGAGAGAGAGAGATATGTGCAAATGTTATGCAAATGTGCTGAAAGCAGATCACAGTTTCAGATGGAGTATCTCACCTCTGACACTCTGTGAAGAATCTGCAGAGAGTTTTGTTCAGAAAACCGATGATTGAAAGATTCTTAGAGGCAACAGTTGAGATATCTCAGACTGGCAGAGATAATGAAGAGTCAAGATATATTGTGAATATAAAAGTCAGCCCCCCCGTTCAGTGTGTGCCGACCGAGAAGTGCTACTCACATTGTCTCTTTTCTGTAAACATGTTAATATCATGTGTGCACGTGAAGGGGACTTCCGGTCCACTTGACAAACTCTGCAGGATTTTGCTTCTGAACATTTTTGGCCCACATTGCTGCGCCTTGCTCTGATTGAAAAGTTGCGTGCAAAATCAACAATGTGCTGCGATTAATTAAAAAAATAAATAAAACAGAATTGGACCCATCTCGTCTCCTTCTTGCTGTAATATCGAGATGACGTTGTAACTTTTAGCTCATTAAATATCCATCCTTTTATTTCTGTGTGCTGTTTCTACCCTGAAGGTTTATCACTCATAAAAATGTAATAACGTGTTCCGACGTGAGCGTGGGCGGTGTTTATTTCCAGGCGAGGTGTCAGTGTAACACACAGTGGGAGAAACCTGACTGATAAATTGTTTAATTCTTCACAGCGCCGCTGTCAGAGTGCCTTCATGTTGCTTTCCTTTCATGAGTAATGATACGAAATGATTCTGCAGTTTGTGTTAATTTCAGGAAATATTGCGGACTGACTCCACGTAGGAGGTCACACTGACGGATTTGTGTCTAATCATGTTGGGAGATTTTTTTTTTTTTTTTTAAATCTATTTATATTTCCAAAACCAATATTTTATGTCAATATAAATTATTAATCCATATTTATTTCACATAAATATCACTGCTGAAGCCAATTTAGACCCTGATGGTTTATATAGCATTTAAGTGTAAATATTAGTGGATCAAGCTTGAGTGACGTTCCCACCTGTCCATCAGCTCAGCTACACGCCTTATTGTGAATAACTCTTAACCTTCATCCAATCAAACTGATGAGTCATCAAAACATTCCCCCCGTACAGTGTGTGTGAGACATGAGCTAATCACACCTATGTGCTGTAAACATGTTCATGTCTGCTGTAAAAACAGGCTTTTTGAATGGGTGTGTATGTGACTTCCTGTGCTGCTGCAGCCAGCCTCTAGTGGACACTCCAGGAACTGCCGGATTTTAGCACTTCCAGGTTACCGCTTGGGTACGACAGACACTTGGAATAACAGTGTGAGCCTGTCAGTGACAGAAACAAGCACTCTCAGTGGGTGTGCTTTAATCAGATTCATTCACCCTGGAAGATTGCACTGAAGCAATTACAGGCTGCAAGCTGAAGCAATGTACTGAAGCTATTCTAAAATGGATGTACATATTAGTCATTTAGACACAGACATGTTTAAATAATGACCAAGCGTCCAGTGGTTTTCAATTCCATATAACTTGATATAAAATGATGCAGCCTCACAGCCAACAGCGGTCGTTTGTCTGTCCGAGTCCTGACTGCAGCTGAGGGTGTTGACAGAGCTGGTGAGCGGCAGCCGGGTGAGGAAACATCTGCATCAGCAGATCTGCCCCCCCCCGTCCCTCCCTCCCAGGGGCGTCTCCAGCTAATTTTAGATAAGTGATGTTGTTAGGCCTTTCTGTCCTCATTAAGCCGGCCGGGCTCCAACACACACACACACACACACACATGAATCATACAGCTTCATCACTAATTTAACGCAGTGGAATTTGTTTGCTGCTCTGCACACTAACACGCCGCCTCCAGATACAGTCTGTCTGCACGCACCACAGAAGAAGAAGACGAGGCAACAGCTGGGCTCGACTCTTCATGTCAACACAGCGAGGGAAACGTTCATCTGAAAATGTTATCTGGCACATGGCGAGGAGGAAACTAATGAAGAAACGAAGACGGAGCATGTTTCCAACATGAAGTTTTATGTTTTTAAAGTTTTAGTGAAGCCAGTAAAGCTGGATGTAGCATTTACTACCCATGAAGACGACCCTTAAAGAACCTCTATCATCCATCCATTCATACATTATCTATAGTGCTTGAAGAGGTGGTAAAGCTGGATGTAGCATTTACTACAGATGAAGATATCTATAGTGCTTGAAGAGGTGGTCTCGGGTACGATTCCTTCATACTCGAGTATGGTCTGCGGCAGATCTGAACGCAACCGTGCTCAAACAAGGAAGTGATGCAAATGATCACACGTTTTATAACAAAGTGTTTTCCAAAAACATTGAAATTGTTTTCATATTATAACCACTTGGTAATCGGTTGAGAGGTCTTGGACGTGCCATCCTAATTTTCAACCAAATATCAACGTTGAAACCTGGTTAGCGCTCACTGGCTGTATGCACTTTAAAAAGACAGTTTCAGACAGTTGTCATCTTCCAAACTCAAGATAATACGATGATGTGTTGAACTCATTTTTACGGTAAGAAATCCATCTGGATTTGTAAACTGAGGCTCAAACAATAAAGCTGTATTTTTTCATGGATTGAACATTGACAGATTAAAGTAATGAAACGAGTCGTTGAGTGTTAAATATGGAGTGACGAGAACTGCATTGAATTTTCCGCAGCTTAAACTGCCATAACAATGTCTGAAAAAGAACGTTTTCTCAGTTACGAGTAAACCCTCAAAGTTCAAGGTGTTTTACTACGACTGACAGCCGACTGGCAGCTAACATCCAGTCAAGTTGTCAGTGCATCACCTCTGAAGAAAGGCTGTTCACCTTTCTCTCAAGCAGGAAGCTTTAATCCAGAAACAAGATTAAGTAAGAGTGTGTAAAGCAGCCAGTGTTTCTCCTGATCCGCCTGTCTGCTCTGGTTGTCTCTCCACATCTGCATGGAGGATGTCATGAAGACGAATTGAAGACTTTAAAGTGAGCCGTCGCCAAATCGGAGAGACTCTTCAGCTGAATTCTCTTCCTCTCGGTGTGTAAAATATAAAACTATAGCCTCAAAGACACGTTTAAAAAATGACTTCAACAATCCAGCTTTGGTCACATCGCTGAAGAGAATCACAACCGCATCAACAAACGACTAAGAACACCTTGAAAAGACGTCGTCCCACCAGCACTGTGTATAACATGAGCTGTAAGTCCTCTATTTGTCTTCAAGTTCGGCCTTTTAACCGTCACCATCTTGTTATCGTTAGATGTTTTTGGACCCCAGTCCTGGTTTATCTATCCCTATTAGCCACACCGTAAAGCCTCATGCACCATCATTCAAACACTCTCCAGTTCGGGATCTGCCAAATCCATCCGTTTAACTGGGACCATCTTCTACAAAAGGGACATAATGCTGTGTTGACAAAGACTTCAAACCAGCTATCACAACAACTAACTTCTTAAAAAAAAATGTTTACAGAGAAGCCGGCCCATTTTCTTAACTCGTCATACAAAAAGTTGCCCCCTACTGGTCATGAGAAGAATGCAGGCAAAAGGCACGTCTTGTGATGGCTTTGCTTCTAAAACCAAGAGATTAAATCCACTTCTTTAATCTGGTTTAACTTCATGCCACACTTACGCTTCAAGGTTTTGTCATTTAGCAGGATCTCTTCATCTTAACACATTCAAAAACAGACTCGTTGTGTCCTTTTGCCTTTGGACAGGAGTAGCTGATGAACTCCTGGGTGCAATATCATTATTTCACAGCTGCAAAGAGATTTAATACCTTTAGACTCATCCTGCCTAGAAAACAATGGAGAGCTTTTCATGTCACTTTGACAATGAATGAAATTGACCAAGGTTTAGTTTCCCACAGCAGAAATATCACCTGTCAGTGTTCGCTTACCTTGAACAGTCGTAAGATGTTCGCCACCATGATAGACACGGAGCTGGCCGACGCCCCGATGACACCCACCACTTTATCTGGCTTAGCAAAGATGGGCGGGTCTCCATTGGCACAGCGGACATCAGTGCTGTCCCTTTCGATAAGTGCCTGGACGAAGGTGAGCGACTGCTCCAGCGCGTAGGTGTCACGAGAACACGTGTCCAGGATGCGTGCACCAAGTGTCACGTTGGGCAGCAGCTCTGGGTCCTTGTTGATGAGGTCGATGGCAAATAGCATGGCCTCAAGCCTGTGGATGCCCTTCTCCTTCTTTAGCTCACCACAGGGAACGCCCCTTTCGCCACGAGCGTGAACAGGGAACAAGCCTCCCAGGATGATGTCACCATCCAGCCGAACTGAATGGGCGAACTCTTGCTGGGGCTGCTGGGAGTCTGCGGGTACTGCAGCCTTCTGAGACGCCAAACCAAGCAGCCAGTAGCTCTTAAGCATCAGCAGAGATAGGAAGCAGTGGCTGGTGACCCTCATGGGATTCAAACCCCTCGCCATTTTTCTTGTAGGTGAGCGGACGGGAAAGAGAGCGCTAGGATGATTTGCACAATCAACAGGCAGCTTCCTGAAGCGGCGGTCGCGTGTGGTGTGGCGAGGATAAGATGGGCCAGATCATGGAGTCCCCCATCAACAAGGGCCTGGGAAATCCACAAGGAGGAGGCCTAGCCAACCTGAACGCTGACCCGGGGGTTTCCTACGATCCAGGTTCCTTTGTCAGGCATGTCTGAGGAGAGCTCCAAGGGCTGCAGCGGCTTCACATCGTTCCACAAACCTGATGGAGATTCAGAGAAAGCAATGCATCAGAGATAGCTGGAGCAAGGGAACAAGGAAAAGAAATGGCATGCTAACTGCACCAACACATTCTGAATTCCCAACTGGATGTTGCCAGTAATATTCATAAGGACACACTTTTCGATACTTGCATTATTAGACACCTTATACCCTTTGACCTGCGCTCCATGAAATACATTAATCATTTAGTTTGGGCCAGATCATTCCCAAGGAATCAGTGGTTTATTCCAGACAGAAAAATTATGAAAGGTGGATTTAAATGGCATCCAAACAGATTTCCTTTGTGAACAAGAGCCTGACAGATTTGTTGTTTTCATTTCTAAAGCAAATATGAAACAGATTACAAGGGGGAACAATTCAAATATTTAACGTAGCTAAATGTGAATATTAACATGGGTAGATTTCTGTATTGCATTTTGACCAAATGTTACTTAATTTTTGTTTTTATGCTTTCCCAGCTCAACTCCAGAGTGGTGCCAAAATAACACTGATCCGCTGATATTTATGACTTATAAACAACCAAGCTGTGCCACTACAGCTGGCAAGCGCAAAGAACCACATTTTCTTTTCAGACAAACAAAAATTGCAATGGCAAAAGGAGTAAGGAGATTTTGGGTCATAGTACTAATGCAGCTTGTCTTCAGTCATAGTAAAAGCTTCATACATAAAGCTCAGCAGCCAAGAGTCCACTTAAGGAGTGTTTGGGACAACAGTTTCAAGCGCTCTCCGAGGTCTTTCTCAACTCAAGCCAGCACAACAGGATTTTTGTCTCACGGGTTTGTTTGACATGACTAATTACAGATGAGCGAGAACAACGATCTAATAACCTCATTAAAGGGATACTTCACCCATTTACATGAATCACATGAAGAAAACTTCCAGGCAAAGAAAATGTTGTGTAAAATGCATATAAAACCAGAATGTGATTATTTGCAAAATTCGGAAGGTGTGGTCTTTCTTAAATAAGTCTCCTGATCCCCTGAATATACTCCCGCATTCATTGTGTACTGCAAGCAATCAATTTGTCACTAAAAGGTCACATATTCGCCTTTTCACAAAGTTTAAATAATTCTCAGACCTCCTCAAACCATGTGTGTGAAGTGTGTTGTTGTAAATCCACCTCTGATCCTGTATTTGATCATGTCTGTAAACCCCTCTATTTCAGCCCTGCTCAGAACAGGCTGTTTCTGTGTCTGTAGCTTTAAATATGTAAATGAGCTGTGTCTGGCCACGCCCCCTCTCTGGAAGGGCTCGGGTGTATTCGCTGCTTTCTCGCTCCATGTCCTATTGTTTACGGTGAGAAGGCAGACTCAGAGGGCAGAACAAACACCTAGCTGTGGGAGTGTCACCCACCTGGGGGAGGGGCTACTGCCCTTTGTGATGTCATGAAGGGAACATCTCCAAACAGCCTGTTTGAGCACACATTTTCTGAAAAGTGGAGCAGGCAGAAGATGGAGAGGATGGACTTTTCTCATCATTGGAGGGTTTGTAGACAGACTAGAGACACATGTTAGAGTCAGAGGAACATGGTGGAGTGTATTTTGTCGGTGACCTTTAAGAGGTGACAATTAAAGTAAGTCAACAAAAACAATCAAGATATGAAAAATAAACCTTATCAATATTCAACAAAAAGCAAAAAGTGAATATTCTAAAGGGAGTTGAAGGAAGTTTCTCCAACCATCCATGTTCCTTTAACAAACACTTTTTTTTCCTCTTAAATGGCTCTTGGTTTTGCCATAATTACTTTCAGTGTATTTAAATGGAATAAAACAACTGTTAAATCTGGAGGTGACACCAAAGTTCAGAAGCTTGAAGGACTGGAGTGAATCACACTCTTTCAATACAAAGTGTCACAGAGTATCAAAGATGAAATGTCACAAGTTTGGTGACGTCGGTCGCTTAAAATGTCACCGGTGCTTCGAAAGTCATTTCATCCACAGAGCGGGACTCATCTCAGGAGGAGATGAGTCTGCATGCATACAGGGAGGAGGTCTAAAGGCCGCCAGCATGGTGCGCAGAGAACAATCTCATTCTCAACGCCTCCAAGACCAAAGAGCTGCTCATGCATCTCAGGAAAAACAAATCTGACATTCAGCCCATCAACATCAACGGGGGCAGTGCAGAGGGGGTTTTGGAGTTTCCTGGACAGGCACATTGATGAGTTACTGACCTGGAAAAACAAACAGCCGAGACTGTGTTTCCTGAGAACTTTCAGGAGAAATAACTCTGCAGAAGATCTGTTGGAGTCTTTTTATGCATGCTCCACAGAGTCCCCCCCCCCAAATAAAATCCTTGACTGCCCTCTTCTCGCCCTCGAGGACATTTACAGATTGCACAGCATCAGGAGAGTCCACAGCATTTTCAGGGACTCGTCCCACCCAGGACACAACCCTCTTGAACTGATAGGGTTCAAGGGCTCTCAAATCAAAAACTGTTTTTACCCCAGGGCCATCATGGCACCAAACGCTGCTCCAATGTGACTACCTTTTGACTGTATCTCTCGCCCTGAGCAACATCTCCTGAATGTGAAATACACTTTGAAATGTGACCTCAGTTATACGGCTTATACGGTTGTCTATTGTGAAGTATATTACACTCATTCCTTTTTTATGTATTCCTTCTGAAGTGAAGAATGGTGAAAGCAGCACGGTACTGGAGCGATGACAATAAAGATATACAATCCATACAGTAAATGAACGCCAAAAGACTTGAACACAAAAATGTTCCTGAAGCCACACCACACACACTTTCATTAATGTTTGACAATGAAAGGTTATTTAATTTCAATATATTGCATCAAAGTACAAAGATTTAAAAAGGTACATCTTAATAAGGAGGCTTTGTTCTGGCAGCTAAAGCCAGGATCTTCAGTAGGCAGAGCTCCTGCGATCTTCTGCGAGGTGATCTGGCCACCACCATCAACCGTGTCCTCCACATAACCACTATCCTCATTTACGCACGACCTGCTCCGACCTCCACCTCAATGGCGAGGACGTTTGGACGACACGAACACGAGGTACACAAGGAGAAATCCCTCCTGCATATCATCCCATATGCTCTTCTGTAAAACGACTCCAGATAACACTTGCGTAATGAATTGGTGCTATACAAATAATGATTGATTGAAAGATAGATAGATAGATAGATAGATAGATAGATAGATAGATAGATAGATAGATAGATAGATAGATAGATAGATAGATACTTTATTGATCCCGAGGGAAATTCAACAGGTATGTTTTAATTTAATAATGAACAGACTTCATGGACACATTAGACAAGAACGATAGATAACATGTAAGTTTAAACACAACCAGATGTCACCATGTTTGCAGATTAGAAGCTCAAATGAGCAATATGTAACTCTGACACCTAGTGTTTAAAATGGGTACTGCAGTCCAAATCCTAATCATTGAAGAAGGCTGTCTCTGAGTTATGACTGTCTACAATGAATGTGTATATTTTTGCGTATAAAAGTAGTTTAATATTTCCCCCCCGCGCACATCTCTCACACCAAACCGCACCCCCATCCTCGTCAATACCCTGGTCACCTCCCGTTTAGACTACTGTAACTGTCTCCTCTCCAGTCGACCTCTCAAGTTACTCCATAAACTCCAACTGGTCCAAAACTCAACAGCCCGGATCCTCACCAGAACCCACTTAACTGACCACCTCACTCCAGTCCTCCGACAGCTCCACTGGCTCCCCATCAAATACTGTATTGGCTTTAAAATTCTCCTCCTCACCTTCAAGGCTCTCCATAATCTCACACTACTGTACCTTTCTGATCTCCTTCATACCCATCCTCCCGGACCCTCTGTTCTGCCTCCTCCATGCTCCTCACCACACCTCCTACTCACCTATCGTCAACAGGGTCTTAAGCATTCAGCCATACAGCCCCCTGTCTCTGGACCTCTCTCCCACAATCCATCCATGACATCAACTCTTCAAATCTCAGCTCAAAAGAAATTTGTTTTTATTGTTCTGTAAGACCTTGAGTGTCATGAAAGGCGCCTCTTAATAAAATGTATTATTATTAGTATTGTTAATGAATAACATACTGTACTTACTGCTTATCTGTATGTCACATGAGTGGTTTTAGATCATGGTTTCTTGTAAATGTGCATGCAATACATGTGTGAAGCAATACGAGCAAACTAAAGAGCGCTAACATTAGCTTGCTAGCACAACAATACAGCTGGAGTTGTTTTGGTTTTGCTCTAGAGCAACATCGATCGACCTGTTTGTGTTTCTTGCTCCATGTTCGAGTCCTCCGTTAACAAAAAGATGCACTGTTCAGTAAAGATGGCGTCTTGTATCTTCGAACAGGAAGTGAACCACCTGGAAACATCATTAAACCTGACTGTTAAAGACGCTGATGCAGATGGCTCCTCTGATTGGTCCATTCAAATAGATCGCTGCTTCTGGATTGGATCTCTTTTTAAACCTCAGCTAACTAATGCCTGCTCTTTCTGCCACTTCACACACTTTTTATCTGTGTATTAAAGATCAGAGACCTTTGGTTTTTTATATTATTAGTAAAAAAGTAACGATTTGGCACATATTTGGTAGGAGCGCAAAACCAATTCAGGTAAGAGATTAGTCAAAACATTGATGTGTCTGTCTACCTTTGGCGTTGTAAAGCGTTTTACAGATGATGGTCTGATCCTTTACACTAACAGATGTAGTTTCCTCTCTCGCTATAGATCCTTGCTTGTGTCACACTCTGATGTTCATCACTTTGGATAAACATGTCGATAACCAGCAGAAAGAATGCAAATGTATGCAGTGTTGAATCCTCTTCATTGTGCAATTATAAGAAGTCTAAAATCAGATTTGGGATAATTAACCTTTTTTCCACGTTTCATAGCAAGTCGCTATTTTTTTTGTGTGCGTGATGCGCACTATAAGAGGGTGAATGGAAATGTGAATTTCGAGGCTCCAATATTATCAATATAACTCTTTTTTGTCCTGATTTTATCAGTATTTTTTTATCTCCATTTCTTTAGTAAGACCAATAGGATACTTTGGCACAGACGCGCGCGCGCACACGCACATACACACGCTCACACAGACACACACACACACCACCTCCTGCAAAAGCAACTGTTATCACCGCCTTGCGCGCACACATCAATTTTAAATGCGCGTGGGCATAACCGAGCCACGCGCTAAAAAATGAAATAACACGGTCTTACACGAAACACGCGTGGACTCAAAAACCTACAGTGCGCGCGATTGAGGAAGGCTAATTAATTCATACGAGCTCAAGTTGCATTCTAGAAGCAGAATGAGCTGAAAATCTTGAATGTGATCCGAAAGCAACTGAAACACAAAAGTCTGACTGTCTAATCATTGATTACCAGCCCGCAGATCAATCCAATAATTAGTTAATTGATTTGTCCGGTGGATTTACAGAGAGATAAGACAGTGAGAGTTTTCTCTTCCCATGAAGACAATGAAATAATTGATGAGTTATTGATAGTAGTCGGTGATAAGCTGTTTCATAAACGATTGTTTTCTAAACCTGATTTATGTTAATAATCAATGTTGTGATGCGTTCAGGTACCTTCTCTCTCTCCGCAGTTGGAGCAGGTGTTTCCTCTCTGTCGGTGTCACAGGTCAAGCAGATGTTTTCTGTCTCCAGCTGTTTGTCACATCACACATACATTTCCCTCCGCTGGGACTCGACCCGGCTCCACATCAGAATCCATCAACATTAAAAGATCTATTATATCCAAATCCACTTTTTCTGTTCGTGCAGCCACAGATCAGAGCTGTTTCTGATCCTCACAGAGACGCGGCAAATTCCTCCAAAGAGCAGCTCTATGACGCTCCGACTCACCTGCAGGAGTCTCTCCACTCTGAGACCAGTGTGTCAGACTGGTCACCACAGTAAAGGCATGTTCACGTCAGCGCCGAGTGTTTACACATCACAGAAGTCAGTGACGCGCTTTATTGGTTTCTCGCAGTCGCGTGCGCGGTAAGGTGCGGTGCGGTGCTGCGCAGCTGATCTGCGTCACGGTGATCACATAAGGTTCCCGCGTTCATCACACCAGGGGAGTCCAGCCTGAGAAGTGTCCGAGGAGCCCCTCAAGTTCTCCGGTCACAGAGCCGGTCTCAGGTCCGAGCAGCAGCAGCATGATCTGGGTCCTGATGGAGAGGAGAAAAGTGCGCTCAGACGAACACGTGAAACCACTGAGGAAGCGCGCGCTCGTGCAGTAACAGCTGAAGTTTAATCAGCTTCAATAAAGAGAGGGGGGGGGGGCATCTTAGAGTTGGAGCACCGGAGATGGAGACAGGACGCCACCCAGTGGACAAACAAAAAACTGTACACACAATCCGCAGCCGTGGTTCTTCGTTGTGGCTGCTTGAGATTCTTCCAAATATTTGTGGACACACACACACACACACACACACACACACACACACACACACACACACACACACACACAAAACACAATGGATATCACTGTCTGGACCTTTTCAACTCAGTTATGTTAAAAAAAACTTTATTTGATTGTGTGTGTGTGTGTGGGGGGGGGGGGGGGGGGGGGGGGGGGTTATGGTTAGGACCACAGTGCAGCTATACTAAATATTTAACAAAAAAACAGATTAGTATCACTCCTTCACAGTCTTGTTAGTGAGCTGTGCCTGTTCTATCATGTTTCCCTTCTCTTTAAAGCATTGGCAGAGGTGATGTGAAGCGTCCAAATAAAGCTTGTCTTGTATCGTCACCAAAAAAATAAACCACGAGCAGTTTATTGACGAGCCCCTGTGTTGTGATTTGAGTCAGCTGCTCATTAACACAAAGCAGCACACATCGGTTTGTCCACCTTCAGTACAAAAGCACCAGATGTTATTCTCTTTGCAAGGGCGGACACTGACATTTCTAGAGCAGAGAATTCAATATTCAACAAATGCAGTGAGGACAGTGAGCATGTACGATGCGGAGCGACATATAACGCTTGTGTGCTGTGAGGGCACGGTGTAACATGGGAGTACATGTACGTCAGTTTTCTTGTATGTAAAAATATTTCTTCTAAACTGGACCAGGTTACATGCAGGTCTTTCTTGTTTGCATGCATCCATTCCACACTGTGCCGCTGTGATCTGAGTGAGCTGGAACTTTCTTAGCTCCTGTTTCAAAGCATCAGACCAAACTGTTGGGATGTGATCAAGGTGAAATAAGACTAAAGATTGTGTCACTTGTTTTGATCGTGTTTTCTGTTTAGAAATAGGCAATCTTTCTATCAATAGAAACGCCTTTGCTCATTGTTGTAACAATATCCCCCCGTCTCATTTCTATATGTATAGAAATGAGATGCATATGATTAGTCAATCTGAATGTTGCTTGTATATTTGTTAAAAGCAGGGTGGGTACTTCGTCCAGATACAATTTTTACAAGTTTTTGGTTTAAAATTGTCTTCATGTCCTGACAGTAATTAAGATGCTATGTGCTCTGAAAAAAGGAACAAAGGAAATCCAAATCCATTATCTGTAGCTGCTGTAAGCCTGTAAAAACATCGACCAATGGATGACAGTCTGCTTTTTATAAACCAATCAAGCCTCTCTTCCCCCATGCATGCACAAGCCCAAACTCAAAGCATGGGCTGAAATCTGCTTCTGGACCAATAGCGCTAGTGCATGTAAGTGAGGGGCGTGGCTTTGGAGGGAGCACAGAGTAGAGTGGTAGGGGGAATATGGAGCACTGAGAGAATGGTACTTTTAAAATTATGACCGTTTTTCAAAATGTATCAACCCTGCCTTTAACAGCTAAGGCACATAGTATTTACCTTGACTGGGAGGAGAGATGGTCAGAGGAGCAGAGTTTTTACCACCTTTGTTAGGAAAGGGACTAAAGTATGGGTAGAGTTTCTCAGTGAAAGAGCAGCCACTGTAGGAGTAGATCAGAGCTGCAGCATCGACGTCATAAAAGGAGACCACACCCTCCTCATAATCCACAAACACCCCCACCTTCTCAGGAGCAGACTTCAGAGAGATAGTGACTGGTGGACCAGCACAACCTTTGTACTGATTTTCATTCCTCAACCATATCGCCCAGAAACCGTACCGAGGAGAGAGAGAGATTATTCCCTTTCTGTCGATTGACTCTCTGGCCACTCCTACACCCCACTCAGTCTTCCCTTTAACCTGAACCTCGAAGTAAAATCTGCCTGAAGAGAAACTCTGCTTTGATAAGACCATAGTATACTTAGTAAATCTAACTGGTGTGTCTGGGAGATTCTTTTCTTCATCTCCATGTTTAACTTGTTTTCCATCATCAGACAGGATGAGTTTAGGATATGCTGTATCAGGATCGAGGGTCACATCCACCTCATACTGCTGGACCCTCTTCAGCTCGTCCTCATAAAGCTCCTTGATCGGTTTACTGATCATGTCCTCCAGCTGGCTCACAGCTCTCACAACAGTCCCCTCATATGAAGGTGGATGGACTCTGACTCCAGTCCAGTCCTTGGTGGGTGGAGCAGCGTTCAGTGATGTGAAGTTTTGGAGGAGGTGGAGCTGGTCTTCAGAGCCTGAGAGCTGCTTCACCTCAGTGCTTCTCTTCTCCAGCTCAGAGATTTCCTGTTCCAGCTCTTTGATGAAGCCTTCAGCCTGTTTCTCCGTCTTCCTCTGCTTCTCTTTGATCGTGTCGAGGAGCTTGTTGAGGTTTCTCTGCACCGTCTCCATCAGAGCGGTGAAGACCCGAACACCTTCTGTGATCTCTCTGTCTGCTTTCTCATCACTGAGCTTCACTGAGTGTTTGATCTCCTGAATCTTCTGTCGTCTCTTCTGGATCATCTGCTGAATTTCAGCCTCTGTCTTCCCCAGCTTGGCCTTCTTTCCTTCATATTCCTCTTTCAGAGGAACAACATCATGTGTCTTGTGGTCTGTGACTGAGCACAGCATGCAGACACACATCTGGTCGTTCTTACAGAACAGCTCCAGCAGTTTGTTGTGCTTCTCACACATCCTGCCTTCCAGGTTCTCCACCGGGTCGATCAGCTGATGTCTCTTCAGACCTGAACTCGTCAGATGAGGCTCCAGGTGAGTCTCACAGTAAGAAACCAGACACACCAGGCAGGACTTCTGGGCCTTCAGTTTGGTTCCAGTGCAGACGTCACAGGGAACCTCTCCTGGTTTGGAAACTCGTTGCTCTGACCTGCTGCTGGCTTCCTGTTGAGCTGACTGTTTGTACTGAGCAGCCATCTCAGAGATGAAAGTATTGACCTTCAGTTTAGATCGGCTGTAAAAAACCTCTTTACAGTTCGGACACTTGTACGGGGCGTTACTATTCCAATGTGTAGTGATGCAGGCTTTACAGAAGTTGTGTCCACATGGAGTGCTGACTGGATCAGTGAACACATCCAGACAGATGGAGCACAGGAACTGATCTTCAGTCAGCAGACAGCTGGCAGCAGACATGTCTCCGCTCTGAGGACATAAAGTGTTGAGAAATTTGACTTTTTTCTACAATCATCATCAATCATTTCATAAATGGAGGCAGAGTATGACAAGTGCAGAATATAGGAAATTATCCTAAATCCAGTTATTACATCATACAGGTCACAAACGTTACTCAGGAAATAGACCAGTGTAACACGATTGTGTCTGAGCTCAACACAAACATTGACTCGTCTCCTAATATGAACCTAAACCTGTTTAAAGTTGTGACGTAACTACAGCCAGCTCCTTGTTTCTAGTGTTGATTCTAATCAGAGAGTTTAGAAGAACAAGCTTCGACTCTTCTTTTCAACCTGCAGAGAGATCGTTCAAATGTGACAGCTGTCATGTTTGACTCTGTTAACAGAGACTCTGGACTGCAGAGAGTTTCAACCATCATAACTGTTTGATGATCACATGTCCTTGTATGGTCTCTTTTTTGACTTCCTTCTGTTAGTAAACTCTCTATCTTTCTTTCCCCCCTCTCTCTCTCTCTCTCTCTCTCTCTCTCTCTCTCTCTCTCTCTCTCTCTCTCTCTCTCTCTCTCTCTCTCTCTCGCTGGAACTATCAGAGTACAATACAATATACATTACTGTACGAATCAGAATCAGCTGTCTATCATATCAGCTACACTCCTTATTGTGAAAAATTGTCATCTATATTAGTTTGAAAATAGAAAAAGGCTGATCAAGACATCTACTAATCAGTCTGGAAACATGTTAATGTTTACTTCTGCTGTAGAAACATGCTTTTTTGATGGGTCTGTGATTTCTGGTGTTCCTGGAGCCAGACTCAAGTAGACTCTCGATGGACTGCAGGATTTCATACTTTAATATCCCCTTCATTTTTCAACACCAGAGGTTGCTGTTGGGTCAATATTGGTCTCTCAGTCAACCTGTTAACTTATTTTTAGTTAACTCCAGAAACAGGTCAGGACAAGTCTGCAAGTTAGCTTAAGCTAAGGCTAGCTGTGGCTGAATCTTAACTAGGTGGGATGTGGTCGCTACCTCATGTTTAACTTGTGTTCTGTTTCTAATTCAACATGAAGACAGCTCTAATATGACATGTCTG
Source organism: Symphodus melops (assembly GCF_947650265.1). Classification (NCBI taxonomy): domain Eukaryota; kingdom Metazoa; phylum Chordata; class Actinopteri; order Labriformes; family Labridae; genus Symphodus; species Symphodus melops. The sequence goes on along the minus strand of NC_136696.1, from coordinate 27,587,945 downwards.
TAGCATTATATCTGAGTGTACAGTAAAACAGATGTAAAAAGGAGTACTCACCAGAGTGTAACTTCCTGTTGTTTAGTTGAATTTTTCTTTCAAGAGAGACCGAGAGACTCTTCTGGACTGCAGCTCGGCTGTGGCTCAGAAATGCTTTCACTTTGATTAAAGTAATGGTGCATTACAGCATTGCCTCTGTCATCGTTTCTCCTCCTCTCAGTGTAGCTCTGTAAGGGAGGGTTCAATGATTCTGCAAAAAAATGTTTATCGTTTTGGTACAAGATGACAAAGGCTGCAGTTTCTCACAAACTCCACATAAGGGCGTCCATACCTCAAACCATTGAAAACACTGTTTGGTTCATATTACAGATTGTACAAGAAGTTGACTTAGCCACAGTAACGTCATTCATTGGTTAATGGACTACTTTTCTAAAGCCTGGATTTCAGTGGTTTTGACGTCACCACCTTGTCTTTTTTGGTCCAACAAGTTATCACAAGGCTAAGTTAGTTGAACTTTTCAGTCATTTGTCTCTTAATATCATTGTTATCGAACTTTCTCCACTTCGCAAAAATTGCTTCTCAACAGAAACATTGTTTGCGAATAAAATCTTTGGTGTCAAACTTTATATCCCATTTGGACAAAGTCTGATCTCATATTTGTTCTGAACTTGTCCTTTACGTGTAAGTTGTGTTTACTGATGAAAAATCTCATTCTGCCCAGTTTGAATGTATGTTTCTGTATCTTATTTTCCACACTTTTTTGTACTCTGTTCTTCTTATTCATTGTCGGTGGAGATTCTAGAGTCCATTGGGACTACTGGCAAAAATCCTTTGGGTAGCCCTCCAACCATCTTTCAGCAGGGCAATGAGAGTGAATGCTGTCAGATGGGGCCCTCTTAAGGGGGTGTCCTACTGTCATTGCAAAATTTACTCACTTTTGTTTAAGCCCTGTTTCCACCGAGTGGTTCGTCTCGGTACGGTGCGCATTTTGCGATGTTTCCGACTAATCCCGGGAAAGTTTCCCAAATAACCGATCCGTACCGTCCCACTTTTTGGGACCCATCGGTGGGAGTGCCAAGAATATCGAGCCGACCCCAAAAGGTGAAGCTAAATAATGCAGTCCGCTGATTGGTCGAAAGAATCGCCACTTCCTCTGCCGTGTTTAAACCATTGAGTGTAAAACACAGGCGATAAAGAGTCCCATGCCAGTGGCAGAGTAGATGAATTGCTGGATGTCTTTCATTGTTGGTTTTGTTTGTGTAACGTTTTTCTCCTTTGTTGAATTTATTAGTTAGTGGTTAGCTGTTAGCTCTTATCATGTGATGCTATTACGTAGCGGCTATCGGAATCCAGCTTACACGCCGCCTACCAAATAGGGCACGGGTGGCTGTGGAAACACAAATGGGATCGGCTTAAATGAACCAAACCATACCAAACTGTACTGATCCATACCGGACTGCTGTGTGGAAATGGGGCTTTAGACTTCCGGGGGCGCCCTACTGGCCTGGGAGTAAGGGGTCAATTAGCAGTTGATTGCCCAAGCAGCTCCTCTGCTCAGTGTTAAGAGGGAATTTACGATTTACCTCATTCTGATCAAGTTTCTTACCTTCCTTCCTGCTGAACATTAAAAAAACTTCAGGTTAAAGAAACTTCAGCATTGCATTCACCATTACATTTATCTTTCTTAGTCTACGGACCATCAGCTGCTCAGAACAAGTCGTCCCTAAAATTAGACTTCTTTTCTTGCACCTACCTATATGTGGTGAAAAGAGCTGATGGAGTTCTTCATCACATGATTTGATCCTAACCATCATCACCTGTTGTTGTAGTTTCATTTGGATAGAGAGCGAAACATCATCAGACACACGAAAGAAACTTTACACACTTTTATTGAACAACACAAGAGAAAAGTAAACACTTTTTTTCCTTCATTATCTCTGACATGTAACTGAAGAAACTCAATGGTTGATCTATTCAGTTAGATTGACAGGAGAGATGATCAGAGGGGCAGAGTTTTTACCACCATAGCTAGGAAAGGGACAAAAGTATGGGTAGAGTTTCTCAGTGAAGGAACAGCCAGTGAAGGAGTAGATCAGAGCTCCAGCATCAACGTCATAAAAGGAGACCAGACCCTCCTCATAATCCACAAACACCCCCACCTTCTCAGGAGCAGACTTTAGAAAGAGACGGACTGGTGGACCAACACCAGCTTTGTACTCATTTTCATTCCTCAAACATATCGTCCACAAACCGTACTGAGGAGACAGAGTGATTTCTCCCTTCCTATCGATCGACTCTCTGGCCACCCCTACATTCCAGTCAGTCTTCCCTTTAACCTGAACCTCAAAGTAAAATCTGCCTGAAGAGAAACTCTGCTTTGATAAGACAATACTATACTTAGTAAATCTAACTGGAGTGTCTGGGAGATTCTTCTTTTCATTACCATATTTAACTTGTCTTCCATCATCAGACAGGATGAGATAGGGATTTGCTGCATCAGGATTAAGTTTCAGATCCACCTCATACTGCTGGACCCTCTTTACCTCTACCTTATAGAGCCGCTTCATCTGTGCACTGAGAATCTCCTCCAGCTGGCTCACAGCTCTCACCACAGTCCCCTTATATGAAGGTGGATGGACTCTGACTCCAGTCCAGTCCTTGGTGGGTGGAGCAGCATCCTGAGATGTGAAGTTTTGGAGGAGGTGGAGCTGGTCTCTAGAGCCTGAGAGCTGCTTCACCTCAGTGCTTCTCTTCTCCAGCTGAGAGATTTCCTGTTCCAGCTCTTTGATGAAGCCTTCAGCCTGTTTCTCCGTCTTCCTCTGCTTCTCTTTGATCGTGTCGAGGAGCTTGTTGAGGTTTCTCTGCACCGTCTCCACCAGAGCGGTGAAGACCCGAACACCTTCTGTGATCTCTCTCTCTGCATTCTTATCATTGAGCTCCACTGAGTGTTTGAGCTCCTGAATCTTCTGTCGTCTCTTCTGGATCATCTGTTGAATTTCAGCCTCTGTCTTCCCCAGCTTGGCCTTCTTTCCTTTATATTCTTCTTTCAGAGGAACTACATCATGTCTCTTGTGGTCTTCAATTGAGCACAGCATGCAGACACACATCTGGTCGTTCTTACAGAACAGCTCCAGCAGTTTGTCGTGCTTCTCACACATCCTTGCTTCCAGGTTCTCTATGGGGGCAATCAGCTGATGTCTCTTCAGACCTGACATGGTCAGATGAGGCTCCAGGTGAATCTCACAGTAGGAAACTAAACACACCAGGCAGGACTTCTGGGCCTTCAGTTTGGTTCCAGTGCAGACATCACAGGGGACTTTTCCTGGTTTGCTGCTAGATTTCTGTTGAGCTGACTGTCTGAGCCGAGCAGCCATCCCAGATATGATACTGAAAAAGATAATGAAAGCAAACATGAAGTTAAATCTGCATTGACCAATAATCTCATGTTTTACAACATTAGCAGTCAGGGTCTTATGTGTGCTGGGAGTGATGGAAAGTTTTGAGTAAATACAGAAATTCAGTATATAAGTTGGTGCTTGGCCAAAATTAACATGTGCACAATTTTAGCTCTGTAGGTGGTGTAGTTCCTGAGATACAGTACTCCAATGAGTCCCACCCCAACTAGCTAATGACTGGCTTCCCAGAGCAACGATATCAGTCTGAGATGTTTCAGAATTTGCGACCAGAGTGGTTAAATAAACACCAAACAAACTCTGAAAAGATGCTTGCCTTTGCAGAACCCACACACGCCAATTTCACTCTCAGCTCATTGGGAAATATGCTCTGCAATAAGATAAACAGATTCACGTAGTATGTTATCGAGCCACTAGTGACGGTAGCAGCTAGCGGGGCTAACTTATTTCAATGATCAACTCATCGGCACTCAACCTCAAACCCCCCCTACTGATCACCACCTAGTGGTGAGCTGAATCAAATGGCAGAGAAGGCTGCCGGATAGACCAGCCAAACCCAGACGTGTTTTGCAGGTGAACTGGGAATGTCTGGTGGAGGTCCCAGTCTGTGAAGTCTTCAAGTCTTACCTCCAGAAGAACTTCTCTTTCATCCCTAGGGATGGGGACATGAAATCTGAGTGGTCCATGTTCAAAGCTACCATTTTGGAAGTGGCTTCTAGGAGTTGCAGTCATAAGACCATCAGCGCCTGTTGGGCAGCAACCTAAGAACCTGCTGGTGGACCCACTTTTGGACCTGGTGAGCCTAGGGGTCTCTGGAAGTAGCTGACAGGTATTAGGTGGCTCGGAAGGCTGTGTCTTCAGTGTTTGGAATACTTTGAGGAACTCCTGAACTTCAGAGGATGAGTTGACTAGACTCATCCTCTGAAGAGGAGGCAGAGTCTGAAGATCCAGGGGAAGCCTTACCATTAACCTTGGCAGAGGTTACTGAGGCAGTTAGAAAGCTACTCAGTGTCAGTGCATTAGGTTTGGATGAGATTCGCGCAAAGAGGCTAATGTCCGGGGCCGGGGGGCAGCAGTCTTAGTAGAGAAGCCCAGACTTCCCTCGCCCTAGACACTTCCTCCTAGGCTTTTCCAGGCCAGCAGAGAGACATAGTCGCTTCAGCATGTCCTAGCTCTACATTGAGGCCTCCTCCCAAAGGGACATGTCCGGAACACCTCAGTAGGGAGGCGTCCAGGGAGGCATCCAGAACAAATGCCAGGAGCCACCACAGCTAACTTCTCTTGATGTGGAGGAGTAGCGGCTCTAACCCAAGCTCCTCCCATGTGGCCAAGCTCCTCACCCTATCTCTAAGGGTGCGCCCAGCCACCCTGCGGAGGAAGCCCATTTCAGCCGCTTGTATCTGGGCTCTCATTCTTTGGGTCATGAACCAAAGCTCATGACCATAGGTGAGGGAAGAAACAAAGATCGACCGGTAACTCGAGAGCCTAGCCTTTCGGCTTAGCTCCTTCTTCACCACGACGGACTGATACAGCGGCTGCATGACTGAGGACGCCACACCAATCCATCTGTTGATCTCACGCTCAATCCTCCCCCCACTCGTGAGCAAGACCCCGAAACACGGTGTACATATGACTCCAACAACGGCACAGACAGTGGGACTCGCCTGTTGCACTTATTGTAGACAGTTATGACACTCAAAGAGATATTTCTGAGGATATACCCCCTTTTCAAACAGTCCCATGTGGTCTGAATGAAACATCTGTGCTGTGATTTGGTCAGAATACAACATGAATCAAGCACCAGATGAGATTTGAGACCCTGTAATAACACTCATGCTATATGAAAGCTATTTGTAGCTTTGTCATGTGTTTTCTAAAGACGATTTAAACCCTCCTTTGTAGGGACACTGAGAGGAGGAGCAACACTGAAACTTCAGCATCACATCATCAGAAATGAAAGTTAAAGTTCATTTGAGCCACAGCAGAGCTGCAGTCTAGAAGAGTCTCTCCGTCTCTCTCCAAAGACAAATCCAACCCGACTCATCAAGTCTTTCTCAACTAAACTGCAGATTTTCAATTTAACACCAGTGAGTACTGTTTCTTTTTACAACATGTGTTTGACTATTCATTCACTTATCATATCATAGAAATGTGTCTTTTAAATAAAAACATACACACCCGACATTTTCTTCTGAGTAATAATCAGGAATTAAAATACCAAACTAAAGTGATCGTGTTGTTAATACCCTACAACTGAAGGCAATCACAGCTCGCCTCAGGGATTTACCTTCTCTCTCAGTCTCCCACTTGTTAGGATGTTTTTAGTCAGTGTCCATCAGACAGAAAACAGTCGAGGAGAATCAGGGTTGGTGACATAACTTCATATGAAAGTTGTTGTTTTTATGGTCAGGCATTCACCTCAGTCCTGCAAAACAAGTGCAGTCCATGGCGGACTAAACCATTATTCACAGGGTCCCATGAAATGCCCTTTAAAAAGCAAGTTGAAGAATTTGTGTTCTTTTACTTTTTCATAAAAGCCTTTGTGGTTAGTTATTATGTTTCTATAATCCTCAGACACAAAAGTAATCAGAAGAAAGGCTTATTCATCTATAAGTCATGTCACAGGGTCTCCTCCCCCCCCCCTCCTGCTGCACTACATGGACTGTTCTGTTAAGCACAGTGTGTTTGAGGAGATCATTGATGCAGCTAACAGAGAGAAGGTAGTAATTTAGAAACAAGTAATAATGATGTGCAGCTTATAAAAAAGATTTATTTTTTTTCCGACAAAAATAGGATGCTGGCCCTGAGTCCTGTGACGTTGTTAAGAAAGGTTTATAGATTCCTGCAAGTGGAGATAAAGAAACAGAGGAAAAGAGAAAGACTGAGAAGGTGCAGGAAAATACACAGACAGTAACAGAAGAAGGAAAGAAAAATTTAAAGTTATTCAGTGGTTTCACTTCAGCTATTTCAGCCTGAAAAAGAAGCCACATTTTTTGGGATAAGCAGGAATTAAGTTTGCAGAAATAACAACATCCTTGTGCAGATTTGTTAGAAAGTAAAAGTCAAGCTTTAGGAGGAGAAGAAAACAACTTTTAAATTGCTTGTTTGATCGTTTATGGTGCGTTCATGAACGCAGGAAATCTAAACTCTCATCGTCTTGAGGGACAGAAACAGAGGAGAAAGAAAATAATATGATGAATAGAAAAGACAAGCAAAGGGACAGACTGACTGATATGTTTATTAAAAAAAGAGGACACAACAATAAATGACAAAAAGCAACAAACAATATGAGCATTAATCTGAACAAGGATAACTTTATTGATCTCCAAATGGGGAAATGTGGGTCTTACAGCAGCTCCAAAAAAAAAACCAGGAGAAAGAAAAGTAAGTTTTCAAAGTGAGGGTCCCAACTCACAACAGGGTTTTTTTTGTTGTTGTTTCTTAGATCATATTAATCACTACATATCCAAATAAATGTTTTCTTATTTATGCCAGTCTTTCAAATTAAAAATTCAGCAGACACCTCTCCAACCAATCAGAACACAGCAGTGGTTATGAGTCACACTAATTTATCAGAAAGTCGCTAAAACTTGCTACATACAAAGCTACAAATAGTTTCATACAGCATGAGTGTTTTCTTATAGTTTATTGTAAGTAACTGTACAAAGTAAATATACAGCAGCAGAAAAACACAATCAGTGCGACACACAGATGTATGAATATGAATGCATAATCTGTAGGTTATGGGGAGGGGGGTTGTGATTTCTACTGTCAGAAGCATTTTCATCTTAAGTTGTGAACATAGCAGAACTTGTAAGTCACGTTTCTACAGGCTGTAGTTGTACACACAAAAAAAAACAGTCAAAGATAGAGAGATGATGCTTGAGGGTTTTATTGCATGGCCATGTGGAACAATCATTGCATTTCACTGCCCACCTGCATGACAATGTGACACATTCAAAACGTTGATTAATTGTTGTTGTCTTCGTTACAGGTGGGAAATTAAAGTTGCCCCAGGATTTGTGCCGTTGCACAGATTCTCCCTGAGAAACACCAGCTTCTTCCTCCAGGCGTCTTCCTGAGCTCGAGAATGTGCCACCATCTCCCCGCCCCACAGAGCCACCACTGCAAAGACAACAAAGACAATCAGTCATTATTTGTCTCTGTCACTTCAGCAAAACAGTCTGAGGATGAACCCACTCTTCTGACGAGAGTCGACTGTTACGAAGTTGGTGGCTCGAAAGTGTGGCGAGTACAGAGGTTCAATCAGGTGTCCGGCGTTTGGGTACGACAGGACAGTCAGCTATTCCCTTCTCGCTCCATCGTCTCCTTGATCTGAAAGAACAGAGAGGAAAAAGTCCAACTTTATAATTGAGAGAGGCTTTAAGGACACTCCCTTTATAGCTGAATCACCGTGTCCCAAAATGTCCTTGCACTGCTGCCTCTTCTCACAGCTCGTCATGTGTGTGCAGTGTTTTCAGCTTCACTAACTTCAGCACATGCTGATCGGGTATTAACTCGAAGGAAGGGGTTTCCTTATACAAGCGCATGGACTCACAGGCAGGATTGTTGTATTGCTAAAAATGATGGTATCTCAAATTTTCTGTGTTATTGGCCAACATTTTTGCTCATTTTGATCAAGTTCTTCAACACTGTTTTTTCACTTCGTACTAACTCTACTGTCAATGCTCAGTGAGAGAGAAGTATGCAGCAAGAAGGAAGTTGTTGGAAGACGCTCGGATAAGAAAACTATTTAAGTTATAATAACAAATAACTCACATCCTTTGTGGACTCAGGGGCGGGCCAGTTCTGATCGTCCTCTCCGACAACCAGCATCACAGGACACTTCAGACGGCCAACCTGCAGAGAGAGAAACAGGAGCAACATATCAGCTTTATCAGCAGCTACAGCTTTAGATATTAATGCACCACCTGTGGCTGTATGAGACACTACTCATAGCTCAAAGGGATTTTTAAATACTGTACATACTTAAGTTATTAGCAAATACCTCAACTGCAAGTACCAGGCCTTGTTTAAAAAATAGTATTTTCACAGTATGGCAGGTAGAGTTTAAGCTATTATAGCACATTTTACACTAATGTGCAGTGTAATAGAGGCCTACAACAACTTTTTATATAATCTAAAAATATATTGTGCTGAAATACTTAATGTTAAATACTTAATCTTATGTGTGTCAAATAGGTATTTCAGTTGTCAGTTGTAGGTAATAAAAAAGAGAAATGATTATCTGAAAATTAGTGGAGTATAGGTTCTTCAGGTGTGTCACAGTCAACGGACAAAAGATGGCGCCATCGAGTCACTGAAAACTCAAAACTCCACTTTCTGCCAGTTGAAACGTCTTCAGGAGACGTTGGTTTTGAAAAATTGTCTGATGACCACTTCTTCTTCTTCTTCTTCGTGTTTTTTGGTTGATTGCAATTACTATTTAAAGGTGCGGTATACACACATCAGTCCTAAAACTTGTGTCATGGTATTAATGAAGACATCAGCTGTTTCTTTTTTGGTTTGATTCAGATGGAGAGCAAAACATCAAAAACACAAAATAAACTTTGCACACTTTTATTTAACAACAGATGAGTAAAATGAGTTGTGCCAATATTCAGCACCCCTTACAGGTCCAATCTACAAAATATATTTTACGTGACCTTACTCTGTGACCAGACAGCAATCTTTATTTCCATAAATTTAAAAACAACCTTGGCTGAGCAAAGTGCTGTATAAGCAAAGAAGCACACTATAAAAACAAGAAAAGTGAAACACAATAAAAACACATGACATGAAGGAAACATGCTGTGTTGAAGTGCTGGCTTCTCTGACTACAGTTTGACGAGGTCTCACAATATCCCACTAGTTGTGTTGGAGCTTTACGTACACAGATATGAAACTACGCACATTCTTTCAGCACATCAGCGTCACATTGTCATCAAATATCAGGAGCCTGACAAGACCCTGAAAGAAACTGGAGCTTTTCTGGAGAGAGAGCCACGCTGACTCTGAGGACATTGTCTCTTTTGTGGAAATGTCTTTGAGGATTCTCCTGTCATGGTTTGATCTCAGGTGGACGGCTGCTCTTCTGATTACAACCTTTCAGAATAAACATTTTAACCATGGCCTCATTTAAAGAGATTTCTGTAAAATAAAGACTTTATTTTCCTGCATTTACAACTTTATTCTTGTTCATTTACAACTTTAATCATTTTAGAAAAACAAATCTTTAATGTGGCCCTGTTAATATACATGGTACAAAGTCCTTCATGATGATTCTGGCTGCATATTGTTTGTTTGTTTGTTTGTTAACAGCTGAGCCAAAGTGTTGTAGAAAAATCTCTCTTCTTAACAAAGATCCTTTTTATTGACCAGAACAGTCTGACATTATCTCTGACATGAAACTGATCAAACTCAATGGTTGATCTATTCAGTTTGATTGACAGGAGAGATGATCAGAGGAGCAGAGTTTTTACCACCATAGTTAAGAGAGGGCTCAAAGTATGGGTAGAGTTTCTCAGTGAAGGAGCAGCCAGTGAAGGAGTAGATCAGAGCTGCAGCATCGACGTCATAAAAGGAGACCAGACCCTCCTCATAATCCACAAACACCCCCACCTTCTCAGGAGCAGACTTCAGAGAGAGACGGACTGGTGGGTCAGCAAGAGCTTTGTATTCATTTTCATTCCTCAACCATATCGTCCACAAACCGTACTGAGGAGACAGAGTGATTTCTCCCTTCCTTTTGATCGACTCTTTGGCCACTCCTACAGACCACTCAGTCTTCCCTTTAACCTGAACCTCGAAGTAAAATCTGCCTGAAGAGAAACTCTGCTTTGATAAGACAATGCTATACTTAGTAAATCTAACTGGAGTATCTGGGAGATTCTTGTATTTATCAACATTTTTAACTTGTTTTCCATCATCAGACAGGATGAGACTGGGATGTGCTGTATCAGAATCGAGTGTCACATCCACCTCATACTGCTGGACTCTCTTCAGCTCCTCCTCATAAAGCTCCTTGATCGGTTTACTGATCGTCTCCTCCAGCTGGCTCATAGCTCTCACCACAGTCCCATCATATGAAGGTGGATGGACTCTGACTCCAGTCCAGTCCTTGGTGGGTGGAGCAGCGTTCAGGGATCTGAAGTTTTGGAGGAGGTGGAGCTGGTCTTCAGAGCCTGAGAGCTGCTTCACCTCAGTGCTTCTCTTCTCCAGCTCAGAGATTTCCTGTTCCAGCTCTTTGATGAAGCCTTCAGCCTGTTTCTCCGTCTTCCTCTGCTTCTCTTTGATCGTGTCGATGAGCTCGGCCTGGCTTCTCTCAACAGATTCTTTCAGAGCGGTGAAGACCTGAACACCTTCTGAGATCTCTCTGTCTGCCTTCTCATCACTGAGCTCCACTGAGTGTTTGATCTCCTGAATCTTCTGTCGTCTCTTCTGGATCATCTGCTGAATGTCAGCCTCTGTCTTCCCCAGCTCGACCTTCTTTCCTTCATATTCTTCTTTCAGAGGAACAACATCATGTGTCTTGTGGTCTGTGACTGAGCACAGCATGCAGACACACGTCTGGTCATTCTTACAGAACAGCTCCAGCAGTTTGTCGTGCTTCTCACACATCCTGCCTTCCAGGTTCTCCACGGGGTCGATCAGCTGATGTCTCTTCAGACCTGAACTCGTCAGATGAGGCTCCAGGTGAGTCTCACAGTAAGAAACCAGACACACCAGGCAGGACTTCTGGGCCTTCAGTTTGGTTCCAGTGCAGAGATCACAGGGAACTTCTCCTGGTTTGGACAATTGTTTCTCTGAGGTGCTGCTGGCTTTCTGTTGAGTTGAATGTTTGTACTGAGCAGCCATCTCAGAGATAAAAGTATTGACCTTCAGTTTAGGTCGTCTGTAAAAAACCTCATTACAGTTACAACACTTGTACCGGCCGATAATATTCCAGTGGTCAGTGATGCAGGCTTTACAGAAGTTGTGTCCACATGGTATGGTGACTGGATCAGTGAACACATGCCGACAGATGGAGCACAGGAACTGATCTTCAGTCAGCAGACAGCTGGCAGCAGCCATGTCTATAAGTTTTTATTTGCTTAAAAGCAGAGAGTCAGCCTGGTCTGTTTTCAGTTGGCATGGTTCCTTGAACATGAACAAGCAGAAACCACAAACTGGTGGCATGAAACGCTGAAAAACCAGACCGACTGGTGTTTGTTGGCAGAGTACTTCGGAGCTATGCTGACACACCTACCCACAAGTATGAAGCGTTCTTGATGGTGACGTTTTGATGCAGAAGTAGCCTATACTGGTAATACAGGCTTCATCAGACATCACCTAGCAGACAAGAAGTGAGAGGACATTTAAATGCCACAGAAACACAACACTACACTTGTTATGCAGGACTGAGGTGAATGCCTGACTATAAAAACAACAACTTTCATATGAAGTTATGTCACCAACCCTGATTCTCCTCGACTGTTTTCTGTCTGATGGACACTGACTAAAAACATCCTAACAAGTGGGAGACTGAGAGAGAAGGTAAATCCCTGAGGCGAGCTGTGACTGCCTTCAGTTGTAGGGTATTAACAACACGATCACTTTAGTTTGGTATTGAACTCGTGATTATTACTCAGAAGAAAATGTTGGATTGTTTTGTTGTTTTTATTTAAAAGACACATTTCTATGATATGATAAGTGAATGAATAGTCAAACACATGATGTAAAAAGGAACAGTACTCACCGGTGTTAAACTGAAAATCTGCAGTTTAGTTGAGAAAGACTTGATGAGTCGGGTTGGATTTGTCTTTGGAGAGAGAGACGGAGAGACTCTTCTAGACTGCAGCTCTGCTGTGGCTCAAATAAACTTTAACTTTCATTTCTGATGATGTGATGCTGAAGTTTCAGTGTTGCTCCTCCTCTCAGTGTCCCTACAAAGGAGGGTTTAATGTGTCTTTGGAAAACACATGACGAAGCTATAAATAGATCTCATACAGCATGAGTGTTTTCTTATAGTTTATTGTCAGTAATTGTATAAATAAAGTATACAGCAGCAGAAAAACACACAATCAGTATGACACAGATGTATCTGTCTAACTGCAACTTTTACAAACCCAGTTTCAGTTTGAATGGTTTTCTGTACACAAACGAGCAGAAACCAGAAACTGGTGGTATAAAACACAGAGAAACAAGCACAAGCCAACACACGAAATGAAACACTTTAAAAAGATCCTCAGATCAAGTTTGTTGTAATCAATCCACTCTGATCCTGTATATCCGGATCATGCCTATAAAACCCTCTGTTTGAAATGGAGGATAATATTTGACCTTTAAAGGTGGGAAAAAGAAGTTGCACCAGGATTATTGCCTCCATACAGATTCTCCCTGAGAAACACCAGCATCTTCCTCCAGGCGTCTTCCTGAGCTCGAGAATGTGCCACCATCTCCCCGCCCCACAGAGCCACCACTGCAAAGACAACAAAGACAATCCTGCTGTCAACCCTGTACAGTGCTGTGAAGAACAATAAAAACTCAGTCATTATTCAGCATGTCACTTCAGCAAAACAGTCTGAGGATGAACCCACTCTTCTGACGAGAGTCGACTGTTACGAAGTTGGTGGCTCGAACGTGCGGCGTGTACGGAGGTTCAATCAGGTGTCCGGCGTTTGGGTACGACAGGACAGTCAGCAGGTGGCTATTCCCCGCTCGCTCCATCATCTCCTTGATCTGAAAAAAAATGTGATGGGTTCACCAATAAAATAAATAATTTTTTCGTAAAAATGACTAATTATTGACTAATTACAATAAAATGATTGCTGGCCTCACACGGGGCACCAATTATGCAGAGGTTTGTGAATGATCTTTGCATTTTTTGTTTACTGTTTTCTCTTCCTTTGTCATTACTTTTTAACACTGAAACAGAAATGTCTCCATACAGTACTGTTTTGAAAAAACAGCACATATTATAAAGCAGCAGTGTGAGAGACGTATGCAGCTCAGATAAGAAAACTATTTAAGTTATAATAACGAATAACTCACGTCCTTTGCAGACTCAGGGGCGGGCCAGTTCTGATCGTCCTCTCCGACAACCAGCATCACAGGACACTTCAGTCTGCCAACCTGCAGAGAGAGAAACAGGAGCAACATATCTGCTTTATCAGCAGCTACAGCTTTAGATATTAATGCACCACCTGTGGAGTCGTCACTCATAGCTATACTTTACACATTAAAGTAATTATTACCTCAGCTGCAAACAGTACCAGGCCTTTATTTAAAACAGGCCCACATTAGAGATCAGGGTTTCTTATTCCTTTATGACACAACAATATCTGGGTATAATTTACAGTAAAGATTCAAGTTTTTTTTAGCTCTGAATTGCCCGTTTCTGGCATCTGACATCTTCTATGAGTCAATCACTTCATTCTCATTCAAACAGAAGGCGGGGGTTTGATCCCCACCTCCTCCAGCCACATGTCCGATGTGACACTTAACCCCAATTATCTATCTATCTATCTATCTATCTATCTATCTATCTATCTATCTATCTATCTATCTAGTAGCAGACCATTCCTTATAATCTAAAGAATGGACGGGGAGAAACCCTGTGTGATGGGACTCACATCAACTTTGAGTTCAGGGTCAGTGGGGATAGGAAGCAGCAGACCTCGCCAGATTGCATGGTTGTCCTCATTGAAGCGAGTCTTTTCAGCGTTTCTAATAGGATGGAAAGAACACCTTCAACTTCCCAAAACTCTTACTGATGAATTATGATGACTTAAATCATACTTCATTTTTTGAGAACCACACCAGATTTCACATTCACATGAGGTCTGATCAGATGGTTCAGTAACTTACTTGTTAAAGTAATCCAATATTTGTTTCACGGATCCATCTATTGGCTGCACGTGACTCCCACTGATGCACACGGCACACCTGAGCTGGAAAAGAAAATGGATTCATTAAAATTCATTTTAATCAACAAAAATGATCCAAGTTATTCTTCTTCCTGTACAAGATACATCAAGAGCTTCAGCAGCACTTTCAGTGAAGGAAGCGTTGGTGGTCTCGGCCTTTTGTTGTTTAAAACTCAATCTCGACCATGTATTTCACCTGGAGCGTTTGGACTGTAAGCTTTAACTTCCTTTATCAGAGAAGAACCCCTCAACTATGTCAGTCTTACCTTCATAACTTCAGAGTAAACAGCCATTTTCAAGGTCATACTGGTGCCAAAAGAAAGACCCAACATGGCGATCCTGCTGCCGAGGATCTGAGGATGCTGCTCCAGGACTTTATAGGCCTTCTGCAGCAGGACACAAGACAGAAAACAATCTGTAAAAACTGTAGGACTTGGACAAGGCTTCATGTGATACAGGAGGGAAATAATGCATCTATAATAAAGACTGTAGTAGCCTTTGTGCAGGAAGAAGCGTTCTGTGTCTTCCTCAAGTGAAAAAATTACAGTGTGTTCGATGATGAATCGCCTCCTCCTTCCATCAGCCAATCAAAACTCTTCCTGCTGTCAGACTCTTGACCCAGTTATGATTTTATTATTTTATCACAGTAATCTAGAATAAAGTTCATCACAGGTATTGACACAAAACATTCGCACACACAAATGACACACACTAACCCCAAGTGTACATTATAAGCATTCAATTCAATCAGTCACTTTAATGAACATGTTCATATAATACAAACAAATGCATGACTATTGTATTTATTATTTAAAACAACAAAAATGTTTAATTTAGACACTCACTTCAAAATAGTCGTTTCCAACTATTTTCTTGGTTTCCATGGTGATTTTCGGAGTCAGGTAGTCGAGGGCCAGGGCAGCGATACCATGGGAGGCCAGAAGAGCTGAACGGTACTCCACCAACTTCCCTCCGCCCCCCCACAGGTCGATGAGGGCGGGGAAAGGTCCCGGTCCTTCATACAAGCAAAAAGACTGTTAGTGATTGTTGGTGTGAATGTCACAGCTTCCTCCAGATTCATCACTGCTCCAACCTGAGGGCAGGAAGAGGGTTGCAGTGAGTCCCTCCTCTGTGATGGGGACTCTGCGGACGCCGGGCGCCATGTACCAGCGCTCCACCACCACTCCAGCAAGTGGGGCCTGATCTGTGAAGCCCTCAGTCTGGTGACCCTGGTACACGGAGATGGTGAACTCCATGGGAGTCAGGACGTTCATCTTCCTCATCCTGAGGGACAATAAGAATGATTAGACTCTGATCATGACATTTGATCTTTAATTGATTTATTCTCATTTTCCTACCTGAGCCAAGGTTTGCTGCCCGGCACTGGTCTGAGGCTCCAAAGGAGACCCATCTGTTCCACCCCAGAGTATGTCCCTCCCAGACTGGGATCCTCTGAAACTGTAGAGAGAAAGGCAAATAATATAACCTCAGGATATTCAACGATCCAAAAGTGTATTGTTTGAGGGATGAGTAGAATAAGAGGACTAAACAGTTAAAAGTCACTGGTGTTAGGATTTTATTTTTTTTTAACCAGAATCCCACTGTGACATCACAAGGAGAGCACATTTGAAACAGAGCAATTGTGTCTATGTTGCAATACTTCTGTAGGCCACAAACAAAGGACTGGATGGATTAATTTCACATTGTGTGGTCTGTAGACACTCAGAAACTTTAAAAGTGTATTTTCCCTAATATGTCTCCTTTAACATAAATAATAATGTTATTGGTGTTGTTTGTATCATGGTATTTATGGATGAGTTTAAACGTAGACAATTAAATAAAATGATCAATCTTAACATATTTAACTCTTTTAAAACATAATAATGTGACCTTATTGGCTGTCTAAGATTTTGATTGCTCTGTTGTGAATCATCATCACAGGCTTGAAGGTTGTAGGTGCTGATTGTCACCTCGTGGTTGAATGTGTCTGCATGCATGAAAACAGAATGCATGCATGTGCAGCACTAAAGTGTAAACAGTCTCTGATAAGTGTGGGAATCATTTTTTTCAACACCTGCAGACATCTGCTATGACTGCTGAATAGTCTACATGTAGATTTTGAGTCATGTACCGTTCACAGTCCCCGTGTTGTTGGCGGTGTAGTGAGCGAACGCCTCCCAGTCGTGTCCATCTTCACTGTGATGGAGGGCGTGTATGGTCACCTGGAAACCAGGCGGCGTGTTCTGAACCAAGACGGTGAACTTCTCATCCACAAGTCCTCTGGAGGGCTGGACGGACAGCTTCACACAACACGGATTCTTCTGCATCCTGATGTGATGAACTCCTGAAATAATCCCACATATTTACAGTAACAACCTCCAGGTACAAAGGTAAAGGTTGTCAGTGTCTCATTATACAGTGAACACTTTTTATTGAGCATTATCCGATGTTAATGTTTGATTAAAATGACTTTCTGACTGCTCTATGCAACCTGCAAAGTCCCAGGAGGCCCAGGTCCAGGTGGAGAGACTGGCAGCAGGCTTTCCACCCCTGCCTCTACGTGATGAGTTGGACCTATGACAGCACACTAATGTATGGTGCAATAAAGGCTAACTAAGTATTTCATTAAGTTTAAAAAAAAACAACATAATTTATGTTAAACTTTTGTGTGCTTCAAAAAAAAAGGATTTCAGTTGTCAGAAATGTAGAGTTAAAGTCTCGTAGTCTAATAAAGAGCAGAAACGTTGAACGTGTTAAATTAAGTTTATCGAGTTTTTAAACGAAGAAGAGTTTATTTAGGTAACCATGGTAACGTACCTTGAAGTTGTCGGGTGTTTGTCAAACTCGTCTCAGAGTCCGTGAACTGAACACCTGTCACCTGAATCTGTGTCGTTAAAAAGAAACTGGACAGAAAGGTGAAGTGACTCTTTAAAAGAGCTCCATGGAGTCTAAAGTTCACTTTTAATCTCCTCCTCCCAAAACAACATCACAGTCTGCGGACACACGGTGGCGCCATCGAGCCACAGAAAACTCCCCTTTCTGCCAGTTTGAGCATTATTAAGAGCATGCAGCAGGTCACTTAAAAGCTGGTTTATAATCTATAAACATTCATCTTTGGCATTAAAAAGCTGGAGGATGTCACAACTCCTCCGCCTGCTTGTCTTCTTCTTCGTGTTTTTTTTGGCGGATTGCAATCACCGCCGCCTACTGGACCGGAGTATATCGACGGGATTCAGTTTTAGTAGGTTTTACCAGATAAACATTAAAAATTAAATCAATTAAAATACATAGAAACCTATACATGCAAGTCTTATCTATGTCTTTTAACATTTACTAACTGTTTTTGCATCAATAGGCTACACCAAGACAAACAGCTTTTTAAAAGGTATTTATTTATTTCATGCACTTAAAACAAACAAACATAATAGATGACTTTTTTTTTTTTTTTTTAAAGAACAGTGTGATTATTTAACACAAAAAAGGAAATCTTTTGACATAAATGTGCTGGAGAAGTCAATTAAATCCAGAGGGGCTTGTCGAGTTGCTCTCCTAACATGTAACGTAGAAACAAGTTATTAATGTAGACCGAGCTTTGTATGTGTAAATGTCTTTAATTGGCGATAAAAGAAACCTAAGTCTGACATTCATATAAATGAATTCTTCCGAGGTCATATGACTTCTTTCCTAATCTCCCACATCTTACAATTTGTTTACACACTATATAATCCTTTAAAAGGTTTTACTTGTCACATACTCATACAGGATGCGCAGTGAAATGTTGACATGTACTGTAGGCCTACTTCTGTGCTCAATTGAAGTACATGTAAAAAAACAGATCAAATACATTGCAATGCAATACAAATAAGATACAAAAGAAGCCTATGGATAATAATAATGTGTGGTGTGTGCTGGAATTATATTTCATGATAAAATGTTAGTTTTGCAAATTCATAAAAGGTTCGGATTTCAGTCTTGTTATTTTTTGTCATTCTGTTTCCCCTGTCTTTGTTCTTAACTTTAAATCCCTCGTTTTCTGCCAAATGTCTCACATTTCATAGTCTGACTGCTTAATGTAACGAAAGATATTTGCACGATTTATACTCCGTTTTTAAGATTCTTATTTTGTGGATATCATTGATTCACAATACATCTCTTTAAGCCCCGAATGCTGTCACCATTCAGCACAACTTCCGCCTCAGCTCCAACCTTTCAGCCTGTCGTTATGTTGACTGAAAGTTAGACTGAGACACAATCTCCCACTCGTCCATTAATATTTACAGTCTGTGATGAACCCATGACCACAATAGTCCTAAACAAACGTCACTGTACTGCTTACCGATTTAAAGAATTCCTCCCAGATACATAAAGTAAAGAAATAAAATGAAAAGGCCGACTGCGAATCTACCCATCAGCACGCACGGGTAAATTTCATTTGTCAAGTTTCCCTATGTGATGTTTTTATTCTCTAATTCATAAACCATGAATTCTTACTTACGATCATAGTTCCATCTCAACATTTTCTGGAGTGGGACCGAAACACACAACAAGTATCAGAGAATGAATTTGCTGGACAATAAGAATAAAGAGAAATCATGTTACAGGAGAAAAAGGACGGAGGACATTTATATGATTAAATTAATAAATTATTTAGATGGCGGTGAAAGAAAGTGTCAGCCTCATGTCTCCAGACGAACCCACTCACCCTCTGACCTTTGACCTCTCCAGAGAATGGGGGAGGGGTTTGTGGCAGGGGGTGGGGCTAGTTGTTAACCAACTGATTGCACAACAACAAAGTGCGGCTCCTGTCAGGACTGAAACATCCATCTGTCCCTTTAGGGCCCTCTGACTTTTGTGAGGGGCCACCAGGATGTTTGAAGGGTCTGATTCTGTGTTCTCAGAGAAACACGGAGATGTTCTCAGAAATCGCCTCAGTGAAGAAAAGTTCGTGGGTCACTGAAGTGAAATTCGCTTGGTGCAAAAACATAGAATTAAGAAGCAGAATATAGAAATGAATGTCAGCTGTTTCATAATGTAAGAACACAAATCTAAAGCAAGTGGATTGGGGGGGTGGATTGTTTTGTTATGAGCGCCTTGCAAAGCTCTGAGACTAGCGACAGAGATGAACAAGCTCTAATACACAATCAGCAAAATACGATATTGTACATTTTCGATATAGGCAGAATTAAACCGGTCCAGAAAAAGAAGAAACTAAAACTGTGTTCAGTATTTATGTTGTTCTCACAACATGTTTAAACGCACTCAGTCAGTGTCTCTGCAGATGATCCCCATCTGTCTTTGCTGTGATGATAAATGAGCCTCAGCCACCAGCAGCCTCCTGAAGGCTAACGCTGCTAATGATGCTAATAACAACTCAATGTGCAAAAAAACATATTGGGACGAGTTAAGAGGTCAAAGGTCGGCTGTCTCCGGACTGGTGAAAAATGGCTTGAGTCACGCCTTAACGCCGCCTCACCGGCTGTCCTCACACAACTTAAACACACCCACCGACCCCCGACCCCCCCCCCCCCCCCCCCACACACACACACACTTTAAATCACCTCCAACAGAGACTGGTTAAAGGAAGCAGACTGAAATGTTCAGCTGCTTTTCACCTTATTCATACATTTAATATTCATGGGTGTCACATATCATTGTCTCCTTATTCAGACATGGGGAGGGAGGGGGGGGGGGTTGGGGGGGTTCTCATTCACAGACACAAAGAAGGGGGCACATGTTACCGTAAGGACTGTGAAGGCTGGCTTGTTTTGACTCAAATGTGACCACTTGGAGAGTATTCAGATTAATTTGTAGCAGCTTCTCAAATTCACACTTTTTTTGTTGGAAGATTTTTTTGTAATTGTTTAGCTAAAGGGGGGTCGTGTTTAGCCCTCACTCTCTGGAGCCAGCTCCCACAAACCTCAGATCTGCACAATCTTAAAACTCACCTGCACAGACAAACCTTCACGTTACTCCCAAACTTCTTGTGCTTTGATTGTTTCAGATCTTATTGTTGCCCTGCTGGACATTGTGATTTATTTCCCGTAAAACTTCAATTCCACAGCTTTCCACAGCTTTCAAATTGGTCTATGAAAGGACCCTGTCTTGATTTGGGACCGGCGTCAATACAAGATGAGCTTTTTGTTATCTTCCAACAAAACTCGTGCACGGCAAAGATTAGAAAGACTATGAAATTGTAAATGCGTTCAAAATATAGGAGGACATCACAAGTCCGCTGAGAAGTCGCAGCTCGCCTGCAGACAGGGAGCTTTTTAAAAAACACAGACGACCACACAAGCTGGTCAAAAAATGAGTCTGAAAGTCTGAAACAGCTGAAGAGTAAATGCAGAGTCTGGATCTGTGCCTCTGATTTGTGCGTCCCCATTAAAACAGCTTAAACAGGTGATCAATAACTTGATCACCTGTTGTGCGTGCAGTTAAACAAGAAAAGCGCAGCAGCTGTTTCAAACTGTTTTATGCATCCACATATTTGTTTGCACATCAAATACCTCCTCTATTCAGACTTTTAATTGCATTAGATAGTTTTGACGTGCCCACACCGCCTGCACGGTAAATCACAACCTCCAACTAATTGTGTAATTGTTTGTACCAGCGCATTACAATCTATAGACGCCCCCCTCTTCCTCCTCTTTTGTAAGTGAGTCTGTCTGATAAACAACGAGGTGGTGAACTTCCCTCAGAAGGTAAAGTGGCATTAGACTGTGTAACACTCACCCCTTAAGGGTTGTATTCACTCACACAAGGGATTCAGGGAAGGATTAACTTAAATCAGAAAACTTGTCGTTAAAGTAACTAAACCCACAATTAAACCATTTGTCCAAACTCAATTCAATTTAATTATTGTCGGGATTATCCCAACTGATCATTAACACAACAAAACAATTTTATAACGCCCCAAATAATCACTTCAACAAAACCACAAAACGAAAACCAAATAAAGCAAACAAAAGTTCATATTTTACGGTCTCTTAGTCTCAGTTTATCCAAAAATAAATCCTCCTTATGCGCATCCCAAACGTTTCGTCATCAAAAATAAGCGACGTAATCCAAAAAATAATAATCCAAACAGGGTTATTCCCACGCAGGCCACAAAAAAGGGAAACAAAAAACGATCTCACCCGGATCCTTGGAGAGCAAATGTCCCGTTCCCTGGCATCGCCAAACTTTTCCTCGTCAACGAGCCGCGTGTCCAAGAATGAATGAAAAAAAAGTTGGAATTCCTTATTTTCTCGATTGTTGCTTTGTTCATTTCATATTCCGCTGTTTATTTTCTTAAAACCCCTTAATCCCCATCAGCATATGAACTTCATTGTCAGCTGCAGAAAAACTTTTCCCTGGCACTGAACTCTCTTTTTTTTTTCACTTGTTCCCTCTGGGCTCTCGTTCTTTTCCCCCCTCCCCTTATCACCGCCCTCCTCCCTTTTCCTACAGGTTAATTGATGCCCCTACATCATTTCTTTCACTACAATGGAATAATATTTATTTTATATGTTTCAATTGAATTTCCTTTCCTTCCTCGTTTTGAAACATTCATTCTTTTTGTGGCTCTGTCACAGCACATTGTCCCGGACTGCATGCTCGCACTCTGCGCGCTGAACGCAGCAGCACCGTCACGATGCAGCGCATTAACATTTCATTAACAAGTCACTATGAGAAGCTTTGTGCAAAAAGTTTTTGTCTACGGTTAATTTAAATACTGATATAAAAAAAGTCCGACATATTCAATATTATTTATTATGTTTTAATAGGCTATCCATCAGATTTCTTTTCTGAGCTCAAAATAAAAAGTGCTGCTAAATTAGGCCCTCAGATATTTTTTTTAAAATATCAGACCATTACAATTTCTGCTTTCACGCTCTGACGCTCTGACGCTCTGACGCAGCGACGTGCCTTTATTGTGGTTTGAACGTAAACAAAGTTACAGTAGAATGACGTGTCGGACGGACATCAAAGGCAAGGTGATGTGTGACGTCACATTCATATACATTCATCAGACAGGCAGACTTATCAAGAGACAGACAGAGACAGGCAGACTTATCAAGAGACAGACAGAGACAGGCAGACTTATCAAGAGACAGACAGAGACAGGCAGACTTATCAAGAGACAGACAGAGACAGGCAGACTTATCAAGAGACAGACAGAGACAGGCAGACTTATCAAGAGACAGACAGAGACAGACAAACTTTCCACCTGTCCTCAGATTTTTTTTGCCAGTTTATCACAACACAATGCCTTTTTTTGCAGTTGGCTTCCTTTTTGGCAGCTTGATTACTAAAACTATGAGGACGCTCGTTGACAAATGTATTGTCCCAGAAGAGGAAGGAGCAGGCGATGACGACCTGAGCACCCCTGAACCTGCCGGCCATGATGCTCCTTCGCTTTCAGTTGACACACTGAGCACATCATCTTCATCTGAATCCTTCGTGGCGACGTCAGACGATAGCGATGACGGGTTCCAACTTCAAACCCCGTCTCAGACAGACCGTTATCTGCCATTAACAGATGTGCCCTGCTCTCCACTTCGCACGTCATCTTCATCTGAATCCTCAGTGGCATCATCAGACGATAGCGAGGATGACTACATATGTCATGGTTTGGTTTGGTTTTGTCTGTGTTTCTAGTTTTAGTTTTCATTCTGTCCCCCCCCTGGACTGTTACCCGTGTTTGGTCGGCCTTCACCCTCCCCCCCCCCACCCCCCTTCACTGTTCCCTGTGTTTGGTTGGCCCCCCCCGAACTGTTACCCGTGTTTGGTCCGCCTTCACCCCCCCCCCCCCCCCACCCACCCCGGACTGTTCCCCGTGTTTGGCTGCCCCCCCCTGGACTGTTACCCGTGTTTGGTCCGCCTTCACCCCCCCCCCCCCCCACCCCGGACTGTTCCCCGTGTTTGGCTGCCCCCCCCCGGACTGTTACCCGTGTTTGGTCGGCCTTCACCCTCCCCCCCCACCCCCCTTCACTGTTCCCTGTGTTTGGTTGGCCCCCCCCGAACTGTTACCCGTGTTTGGTCCGCCTTCACCCCCCCCCCCCCCCCCCCCCGGACTGTTACCCGTGTTTGGCTGCCCCCCCCTGGACTGTTACCCGTGTTTGGTCGGCCTTCACCCCCCCCCCCCCCCGGACTGTTCCCCGTGTTTGGTCGGCCTTCGCGGACTAAGAACGGGGAACAGTCCAGGGGGGGGGGCGATCAAACACGGGGAACTTGTGTTAAATGTGTGTATGTTGTCTTATTGTAATAAATGTGCATGTGAAAATATCTGCATGTCTTTGTGTTTTAAATGTTTGTGTCGTGCATGTGTCAGTGTGTCTTACTTACACGTGTGAGTTGGGTGTGTGCTTTTGAACTATCTTGTGTGTTATTGTGTGTCCATGTGTAAGTTGGCTTGTGTGAGTTAGTGTTTAAAGTTGTGTACATGTGGTAATGTGTGAAAGTAGAGACAATAAATAAGTTAGAAAAGACTTTTTGTCCCGCTCAGCTCAGATTAAGTCCGTCCTCCTCCTCACCTCTTTCTTCTCACTCGGACTCACACAGGGTGTGTGTCACTGTCGTGTGCAACATTAAAAATAGCTATTATGCACCTGCAGAGGACCAAGATTCATACATGTATGGTTTACTGTTTGGTAGACAGTTAACAGTCTAAAAACCAATAAAAAAAAGATCCACATAATCTGAACCAAGCGCTAAATGAATTAAAAGCTCCAGATTTTTTTTTAATCCACAGTGGGTCACACACTCAGCTCTACGAGAGGGAAAATGTAAAACTGGACTGGAGCGAGGAAAATACAGGAAGGAGGAGAGGTAAAAAGCAGCAATATAGTCTGTGTTTGTTTTCCTGATTTGTCTTTTGTCGTTTTGTTTCCTGTTTCAGTTTGTACTTCTTGTCCTCAGTGTGAGATGTTGCTGTCAGATCATTTAGAAAAAAGCGTTGATGAACGCTGGTTGGAGAAGCCCCCCTGTGAATATTCGTCTATAGGGCCCCAACACACACACACACACACACACACACACACACACACACAAACAAAGTGCGGCTCCTGTCAGGACCGAAACATCCATCTGTCCCTTTAGGGCCCTCTGACTTTTGTGAGGGGCCACCAGGATGTTTGAAGGGTCTGATTCTGTGTTCTCAGAGAAACACGGAGATGTTCTCAGAAATCGCCTCAGTGAAGAAAAGTAGTTCGTGGGTCACTGGAGTGAAATTCGCTTGGTGCAAAAACATAGAATTAAGAAGCAGAATATAGAAATGAATGTCAGCTGTTTCATAATGTAAGAACTCAAATCTAAAGCAAGTGGATGGGGGGGGCTGGATTGTTTTGTTATGAGTCAAAAAAAAGGCAAAGTTAAATCGTTTAAAATCAACTGTGATGTTTTCTGCTCCTCAATGTTAATCCCTGCTGACCTCACAAGAAGCAGACACAGTGTCAGCCATGATTGAGGCTTCAAAGCAACAATCCAGAGACCAATGAGGATCTTAAATATGGACCATGTCCACTTTTTTTTATGGCTTCTTACCCAAACACCCAACACCAACATGGCAGGTCATACTGAGTATTATGTCCAGTAAGACACGGACATCGACTGTGTGCTTATGGCGGCTTTATTGTCGTAACACAGGTTGTACACTCAACACACCTTGCCTTCAAAAACACCGAACACTTTCCGGCCGTGACGTCACACTGTCGTGACTACCACACCATAGCATGTGGTGATACACCACATTTACCCCCCCTTTTTAAAGCGTCCAAACAACTGCAACAGGGTTAACAATTTATAATAACACACTATGGCCCGAACGGCCAACCTGACTGGATAAGCCGGGTAGACTGCCGACTTACCCGCATAGCCTTGTGGTTTATTCTGCCACATGACAGGCTATGCGCTATACTAAGGTTTAAAAGTCTGTGACATAGTCTGTGAGGTAAGGGGGCCTCTGGCGGACCCGGACAGGATGGGGTCTAGGCTGCAGAGGTTCGACAGGCACATTCGGCTCCGGGAGATTCTCAGCCGGGGTCTCAGCCTGTATACTTGGCAGGTCCCAGTCCCCATCTGTGTGACGCCGATGAGCTGCGGTTACCTGGTCCGAGGCAGGCGGTGGTGCCACTCGTCTGAGGCGACTGGCATGCCAACGTGAACCGTCGGCCAGGCGAAAGGTGGCTGATCCCAGTTGTGCTGTAACTTGCTGTGGTGCAGACCAGAATGAGAGCAGTTTGTGGGACCGGCTGGGTCGCCGGATCCGGACCCAGTCCAATGCGGTGAGTGTGGGGTGCTTCACGCGATGCTTCTTGTCGAACTGCTGCTTCATGCTGTGTTGTCTCTTTGCCACTCTGTCACATGAGACGGGCGTCACTGCTGGAGAGTCCCCTACCGGAGGGCGCAGGCGGTCCAACGGTAGTTGCAGCTCGCGCCCCAGCATCAGAAGGGCTGGAGAGCTACCAGTCGTCGTGTGTGTCGTTGCTCTGTAATGCAGCAAGGTGCTCTGCAGTGATGATGAGAATGTTAGGCCGTCTGCCATGTGTGCTCTGAGCCCGTTCTTGAGGGTTTGATTAAACCTCTCGACGCCACCGTTGGCCTGCGGGTGGTAAAAGGCAGTTCTTATGTGTTTTATCCCCCTCCCCACCACGAAAGAGGCAAATTCGGCCGAGATGAACTGGGGCCCGTTATCAGTGGTGATGGCGTCGGGTACACCCCAGCGGGCAAACAGGGAGGATAGGAAGTCGATTACCACTCTGGTGGTGACGGACCCAGCAGGCAGCACCTCTGGCCATTTAGAGTGAAGATCGTAGGCCACCAGGAGGAAGCGCTGATGCTGTGGGGTGCCATGGAGTTCACCGCAGATGTCCACCTGAATGTGGGTCCATGGCGCCTGGGGCCATGGCAGAGGCTGCAAGGGCGGAGGCGGGGGAGGGCCAGTCTTCCCGCTGGTGAGACAGGCCACACAGTCTTTGACCAATGTCTCCACGTCTCTGTCGATACCCGGCCACCAGACCAGGCCCCTGCAGCGTTGTTTGACCTTCACAATGCCCAGGTGGCCGTCATGAACCATGGCCAGGACACGTTCCCTCAGAGCGCTCGGGACCACTGTGCACAGCCCTCTTGCCACGCAAACATCATTCCAGCATGAGAGGTCGCCCTTGACCCGGTGGAAGGGTGCTAGTTCCTCCGGGACTCTGGTGGGCCAGCCTTCACGGATGAAAGTGCGGAGTTGGGTGAGTACAGGGTCCTGTGCGGAAGCTGCCTGAAGCTCCGGCAGAGAAACAGCAGCCTGGAGGGGTGCGTGCAGCATGAGGATCAGTTCTGGTTCTGAGGAGTCGTGGGTGACGTCTGGGACCGAGCTGGGTGTAGCCCTGGAGAGGAGGTCAGCCACGACATTCTCTCTGCCAGGTGTAAACTGCGTGGAGAAGTTGTACGCCTGTAACCTCTCAGACCACCGATAAAGGCGCAGTGGCTTGTGACCCGACCCGGTTGTGGCCAGGAGGGCTGTGAGGGCCTGGTGGTCGGTCCGCAGTGTAAAATGCCGACCATAGAGGTACATGTGCCATCGCTCGCATGCCCAGACGCAGGCCAGTGCCTCCCTCTCCCCCACCGAATACTTCTGCTCAGTCGGGGTGAGGGACCTTGAAGCGAACGCCACTGGGCGCTCGGTCCCTTGCTGGAGCTGGGACAGGACCGCACCAACTGCAGTGTTGGAGGCATCACAGGTCACAAACGTGGGGCTCTGCAGATCGAAGTGAGCGAGCACAGGTGGGGAGGTGAGCTGCGACTTTAGCCGGCGGACTGCAGCAGAGCATGCAGGAGTCCAGGTCCAGGGTGCATCCTGCTTAAGGAGGGCGCGCAGAGGTGCAGTGGTGTCAGAGTAGAGAGGGAGGAAGCGTAGATAATAAGCAGTCATCCCCAGGAATGATGACAGTTGCGCAGGGCAGGAGGGCTCAGGCAGGCGCAGAATGGCTTCCACGTTAGAATGAAGTGGGCTTAAGCCGTCGGCGGTCAGGCGAAACCCCACAAACTCGATGACAGGTGCTGCGAAGATGCACTTCTCCCCATTCAGTGTGAGGTTGTGACGGGCGAGCACACTTAGCACCCTGGCGAGGCGGTCGTCATGCAGTGAGGATGTCGCTCCATGCACCACGATGTCGTCCAAGTACACAACCACGCCGGGGATGCCGGCAAAGATTGTGGACATAATCTTCTGAAAGCAGCTGGGAGCGGAGCTGAGGCCAAAAGGCATGCGGGTGTAACGAAAGACCCCCATGTGGGTCACGAAGGCAGTGAGGTTGCGGCTGTCTGGATGTAGGGGCACCTGCAGATAACCCTGGCGGAGGTCGAGCTTTGAAAAAACTGTCGAGCCGTGGAACTTGGCAGAGAGCTCCTCCACTGTGGGCAGTGGGTATTTGTCGGGGACCACCGCTTTGTTCACTTGTCTGAGGTCAATACATGGCCGCAGGCCACCTGTCTTTTTCTTTGCCACCACCAGATTGGAGATCCAGGGCGAGGCGTCAACTCGCTCAATAATGCCACCGTCCAGCAGTTTCTGCAGCTCGGCTGTGACGTCATCACGCAGGGTGAGGGGTAGCCGGCGCAGAGGTTGGATGACAGGGGACGTGGTTGGATCGATTATCGGCTGGTGGTTGAAGGCAGTGAGGCAGCCCAGCCCAGTGAACAGCGATGGCCAGCGCTGCTGCCAGGACGTGGTCACAGTCAGGACGGTGGCTCCCATGTTGTCTGTGATGGAGAAGCCCAGGGCACAGAAGAGGTCAAACCCCAGAAGGTTGGCACCATGGCGAGATACTTGGAATGTGAAAGCCGGGAGGGCTCTGGAGCCATAGCGCACGGAAAAGGAAGCGGTGCCCAACATGCTGATTTTAGTGTGTCCATAGCCGTACAGTTCCTCTGCTTCTGCCTTGATCGTCTGTCTGGGGAAGAGCCGTCGTACAGTGGATTCATTGAGAAGAGACCTGGAAGCAGCTGTGTCCAGTAGCAGTGGCAAGCACACGCCATCCAGCTCCACTGTGCACCATGTAAATGGCTTGGCGCTTGAGCCCACAGAGTGGATGGTAGTTGTGCCTGATGGATAGGATGAGCGGCGCTGAGGTTTTGTGGGAGCGGGTGCTGAGCGGCACACTTTGGCGAAGTGATGTAATTTACCACAGCGCTGGCACCTCTGCCCCGTGGCTGGACAGATCTGAGCGCGTGTGGAGTGAGACGAAGAGCCACATGCTGCATGCTGCGGTCTCCTGACGCCCTGCTACATTAACCTCCAGATCGATGTGAGGGGAAGTGGGGCTGGGAAGCTGAGCGGCTGGGGCTACTGTCTGTGCTAGTGGAGCAGAGTGTGAGGCAGCCGGGTCCGTGGCCGCTAGCCGCGGTGCTAACTGAGCAGCAGATTCCAGCTGAAAAGCTATTTCCACTGCTTTGGCCAGGGTCAGGTCGTCTGGCGACATTAACAGTTTTTCTCTCAGCTTGTGATCGGCCGTGTGCTCAGCTAGCTGGTCTCGAATTAACTCCTCCTCTAGCCGGTCGAATTTACAGAGGCTAGCCAAACACCGGAGGTCGGTGACGTATTGGTGGACAGACTCACCCGGCCGTTGTCGGCGCTGGCGGAAGACGATCCGCCGGACTATTACGCTCTGTGGAGCGGCGAAATGTCTGGCCAGTAAGGCAACACAGTCTGCGTACTTATCTGCGGGTCAGAGAGTGCGGAAAATGCGTTGTCCCTCGCTGCCCAGGCTGTGGATGAGCAAAGCCTTTAGCCGTGCGTCGTCAGCCCCGGCTAATCCCATAGCAGCAATAAACGTCTGAAACGACTCATACCAGCGGGGCCATGGAATCGTCGGCTCGCCCGGCAAAGCGAGGAACGGAGATAGAGGTGATAGAGGAAGCTCCATCTTCGTCGCCAATATTATGTCCAGTAAGACACGGACATCGACTGTGTGCTTATGGCGGCTTTATTGTCGTAACACAGGTTGTACACTCAACACACCTTGCCTTCAAAAACACCGAACACTTTCCGGCCGTGACGTCACACTGTCGTGACTACCACACCATAGCATGTGGTGATACACCACACTGAGAGCTTTAAACATGCTCTGAGCTGTTGTGTTAGGGAAGTTCATATTGCATTTTACGTGCAGCATCAGTCCCAGCTATGAAGGAAAGTTAAGCGCCTTGCAAAGCTCTGAGACTAGCGACAGCGATGAACAAGGCGTCAATACAAGATGAGCTTTTTGTTATTTTCCAACAAAACTTGAGCACGGCAAAGATTAGAAAGACTGTGAAATTGTAAATGCGTTCAAAATATAGGAGGACATCACAAGTCCGCTGAGAAGTCGCAGCTCGCCTGCAGACAGGGAGCTTTTTAAAAAAACACAGGCGACCACACAAGCTGGTCAAAAAATGAGTCTGAAAGTCTGAAACAGCTGAAGAGTAAATGCAGAGTCTGGATCTGTGCCTCTGATTTGTGCATCCCCATTAAAACAGCTTAAACAGGTGATCAATAACTTGATCACCTGTTGTGCGTGCAGTTAAACAAGAAAAGCGCAGCAGCTGTTTCAAACTGTTTTATGCATCCACATATTTGTTTGCACATCAAATACCTCCTCTATTCAGACTTTTAATTGCATTAGATAGTTTTGACGTGCACACACCGCCTGCACGGTAAATCACAACCTCCAACTAATTGTGTAATTGTTTGTACCAGCGCATTACAATCTATAGACGCCCCCCTCTTCCTCCTCTTTTGTAAGTGAGTCTGTCTGATAAACAACGAGGTGGTGAACTTCCCTCAGAAGGTAAAGTGGCATTAGACTGTGTAACACTCACCCCTTAAGGGTTGTATTCACTCACACAAGGGATTCAGGGAAGGATTAACTTAAATCAGAAAACTTGTCGTTAAAGTAACTAAACCCACAATTAAACCATTTGTCTAAACTCAATTCAATTTAATTAATGTCGGGATTATCCCAACTGATCATTAACACAACAAAACAATTAATAACGCCGCAAATAATCACTTCAACAAAACCACAAAACGAAAACCAAATAAAGCAAACAAAAGTTCATATTTTACGGTCTCTTAGTCTCAGTTTATCCAAAAATAAATCCTCCTTATGCGCATCCCAAACGTTTCGTCATCAAAAATAAGCGACGTAATCCAAAAAAGAATAATCCAAACAGGGTTATTCCCACGCAGGCCACAAAAAAGGGAAACAAAAAACGATCTCACCCGGATCCTTGGAGAGCAAATGTCCCGTTCCCTGGCATCGCCAAACTTTTCCTCGTCAACGAGCCGCGTGTCCAAGAATGAATGAAAAAAAAAGTTGGAATTCCTTATTTTCTCGATTGTTGCTTTGTTCATTTCATATTCCGCTGTTTATTTTCTTAAAACCCCTTAATCCCCATCAGCATATGAACTTCATTGTCAGCTGCAGAAAAACTTTTCCCTGGCACTGAACTCTGTTTTTTTTTCACCTGTTCCCTCTGGGCTCTCGTTCTTTTTCCCCTCCCCTTATCACCGCCCTCCTCCCTTTTCCTACAGGTTAATTGATGCCCCTACATCATTTCTTTCACTACAATGGAATAATATTTATTTTATATGTTTCAATTGAATTTCCTTTCCTTCCTCGTTTTGAAACATTCATTCTTTTTGTGGCTCTGTCACAGCACATTGTCCCGGACTGCATGCTCGCACTCTGCGCGCTGAACGCAGCAGCACCGTCACGATGCAGCGCATTAACATTTCATTAACAAGTCACTATGAGAAGCTTTGTGCAAAAAGTTTTTGTCTACGGTTAATTTAAATACTGATATAAAAAAAAGTCAGAAATATTCAATATTATTTATTATTTTTTAATAGGCTATCCATCAGATTTCTTTTCTGAGCTCAAAATAAAAAGTGCTGCTAAATTAGGCCCTCAGATATTTTTTTTTAAATATCAGACCATTACAATTTCTGCTTTCACGCTCTGACGCTCTGACGCTCTGACGCAGCGACGTGCCTTTATTGTGGTTTGAACGTAAACAAAGTTACAGTAGAATGACTTCAAAGGCAAGGTGATGTGTGACGTCACATTCATATCAATTCGAATCTACACTCAGTGCAGTCCTGAAGAATACATTTCAACAAGTGCATTCATCTCCAAGAGACAGACAGAGACAGGCAGACTTATCAAGAGACAGACAGAGACAGGCAGACTTATCAAGAGACAGACAGAGACAGGCAGACTTATCAAGAGACAGACAGAGACAGACAAACTTTCCACCTGTCCTCAGATTTTTTTTGCCAGTTTATCACAACACAATGCCTTTTTTTGCAGTTGGCTTCCTTTTTGGCAGCTTGATTACTAAAACTATGAGGACGCTCGTTGACAAATGTATTGTCCCAGAAGAGGAAGGAGCAGGCGATGACGACCTGAGCACCCCTGAACCTGCCGGCCATGATGCTCCTTCGCTTTCAGTTGACACACTGAGCACATCATCTTCATCTGAATCCTTCGTGGCGACGTCAGACGATAGCGATGACGGGTTCCAACTTCAAACCCCGTCTCAGACAGACCGTTATCTGCCATTAACAGATGTGCCCTGCTCTCCACTTCGCACGTCATCTTCATCTGAATCCTCAGTGGCATCATCAGACGATAGCGAGGATGACTACATATGTCATGGTTTGGTTTGGTTTTGTCTGTGTTTCTAGTTTTAGTTTTCATTCTGTCCTTAAGTGTTATTTGTTTCCTCGTGTGGTTTGTTTCCCTTGTGTGCTTTAATGTTTCATAGTCTTGTGTTTACTTTAGTCTTGAGTGTGTCTCTCTGTGTTCTCCTATGTTACCTGTTTGTTTAGTTCCTGTCTTGTGTTTTAAGTGTAGTCTTTAGTGTTTCCTGTTTTATTTTGTAGATCTGGTTTTGGTGGTGGTGTTAGGTTTTACTTTGCACATGTCCTCAGTTGTTCTGGTCTTGTGTTCTTTGTTCCTTGTGTTTTCCCGCCTTTGTGATTACCCTGATGTTCCTCACCTGTCTCGTTAGTCTCACCTGTGTCCAATTACCCCTGTCTATTTAGTCTCTGTGTTTTTCCTCAGTCTCTTGTCGGTTCATTGTATTGTCATGTCATTGTCAGTGTCTTTCGTGTGTCGTCATCTCTGGTTGTTGCTTATCCCTGCTCCCTGTGTTTTCTCTGTCTTGGTTTTTGGATTTTGGTTTTGCTAAGTAAGTTTTTGTTTTATCTTTTTTGTTAGCCCTTACTGGTGTGGTTGAAGATGTGTGGCGTAGTTACAAATATTAACCTGAGCGGAGACGACTGGTGTATCGACTGTAAGTTCACTGCATCAAGCATGGAAAGCATCGGCCAGATTTACTTTTTAACACATACCCATTAGAGTTGTTAGAAGATCAATGAAGTGCTGACACCCCTTGGCCGCAACCCCACCCCCCTTCACTGTTCCCTGTGTTTGGTTGCCCCCCCGAACTGTTACCCGTGTTTGGTCGGCCTTCACCCCCCCCCCCCCCGGACTGTTCCCTGTGTTTGGCTGCCCCCCCCCTGGACTGTTACCCGTGTTTGGTCGGCCTTCACCCTCCCCCCCCCACCCCCCTTCACTGTTCCCTGTGTTTGGTTGCGCCCCCCCGAACTGTTACCCGTGTTTGGTCCGCCTTCACCCCCCCCACCCCCCCACCCCCCCACCCCGGACTGTTCCCCGTGTTTGGCTGCCCCCCCCCTGGACTGTTACCCGTGTTTGGTCGGCCTTCACCCTCCCCCCCCACCCCCCTTCACTGTTCCCTGTGTTTGGTTGCCCCCCCCCGAACTGTTACCTGTGTTTGGTCGGCCTTCACCCCCCCCCCCCCCCCCCCCGGAATGTTACCCGTGTTTGGTCGGCCTTCACCCCCCCCCCCCCCCCGGACTGTTCCCCGTGTTTGGTCGGCCTTCACCCCCCCCACCCCCCCCACCCCGGACTGTTCCCCGTGTTTGGCTGCCCCCCCCCTGGACTGTTACCCGTGTTTGGTCGGCCTTCACCCTCCCCCCCCACCCCCCTTCACTGTTCCCTGTGTTTGGTTGCCCCCCCCCGAACTGTTACCCGTGTTTGGTCGGCCTTCACCCCCCCCCCCCCGGAATGTTACCCGTGTTTGGTCGGCCTTCACCCCCCCCCCCCCGGACTGTTCCCCGTGTTTGGTCGGCCTTCGCGGACTTAGAACGGGGAACAGTCCGGGGGGGGGGGCGATCAAACACGGGGAACTTGTGTTAAATGTGTGTATGTTGTCTTATTGTAATAAATGTGCATGTGAAAATATCTGCATGTCTTTGTGTTTTAAATGTTTGGGTCGTGCATGTGTCAGTGTGTCTTACTTACACGTGTGAGTTGGGTGTGTGCTTTTGAACTATCTTGTGTGTTATTGTGTGTCCATGTGTAAGTTGGCTTGTGTGAGTTAGTGTTTAAAGTTGTGTACATGTGGTAATGTGTGAAAGTAGAGACAATAAATAAGTTAGAAAAGACTTTTTGTCCCGCTCAGCTCAGATTAAGTCCGTCCTCCTCCTCACCTCTTTCTTCTCACTCGGACTCACACAGGGTGTGTGTCACTGTCGTGTGCAACATTAAAAATAGCTATTATGCACCTGCAGAGGACCAAGATTCATACATGTATGGTTTACTGTTTGGTAGACAGTTAACAGTCTAAAAACCAATAAAAAAAATCCACATAATCTGAACCAAGCGCTAAATGAATTAAAAGCTCCAGATTTTTTTTTAATCCACAGTGGGTCACACACTCAGCTCTACGAGAGGGAAAATGTAAAACTGGACTGGAGCGAGGAAAATACAGGAAGGAGGAGAGGTAAAAAGCAGCAATATAGTCTGTGTGTGTTTTCCTGATTTGTCTTTTGTCGTTTTGTTTCCTGTTTCAGTTTGTACTTCTTGTCCTCAGTGTGAGATGTTGCTGTCAGATCATTTAGAAAAAAGCGTTGATGAACGCTGGTTGGAGAAGCCCCCCTGTGAATATTCGTCTATAGGGCCCCAACACACACACACACACACACACACACACACACACAAACAAAGTGCGGCTCCTGTCAGGACCGAAACATCCATCTGTCCCTTTAGGGCCCTCTGACTTTTGTGAGGGGCCACCAGGATGTTTGAAGGGTCTGATTCTGTGTTCTCAGAGAAACACGGAGATGTTCTCAGAAATCGCCTCAGTGAAGAAAAGTAGTTCGTGGGTCACTGGAGTGAAATTCGCTTGGTGCAAAAACATAGAATTAAGAAGCAGAATATAGAAATGAATGTCAGCTGTTTCATAATGTAAGAACTCAAATCTAAAGCAAGTGGATGGGGGGGGGGGGGGGGGCTGGATTGTTTTGTTATGAGTCAAAAAAAAGGCAAAGTTAAATCGTTTAAAATCAACTGTGATGTTTTCTGCTCCTCAATGTTAATCCCTGCTGACCTCACAAGAAGCAGACACAGTGTCAGCCATGATTGAGGCTTCAAAGCAACAATCCAGAGACCAATGAGGATCTTAAATATGGACCATGTCCACTTTTTTTTATGGCTTCTTACCCAAACACCCAACACCAACATGGCAGGTCATACTGAGAGCTTTAAACATGCTCTGAGCTGTTGTGTTAGGGAAGTTCATATTGCATTTTACGTGCAGCATCAGTCCCAGCTATGAAGGAAAGTTAAGCACCTTGCAAAGCTCTGAGACTAGCGACAGCGATGAACAAGGCGTCAATACAAGATGAGCTTTTTTGTTATCTTCCAACAAAACTCGTGCACGGCAAAGATTAGAAAGACTATGAAATTGTAAATGCGTTCAAAATATAGGAGGACATCACAAGTCCGCTGAGAAGTCGCAGCTCGCCTGCAGACAGGGAGCTTTTTAAAAAACACAGACGACCACACAAGCTGGTCAAAAAATGAGTCTGAAAGTCTGAAACAGCTGAAGAGTAAATGCAGAGTCTGGATCTGTGCCTCTGATTTGTGCGTCCCCATTAAAACAGCTTAAACAGGTGATCAATAACTTGATCACCTGTTGTGCGTGCAGTTAAACAAGAAAAGCGCAGCAGCTGTTTCAAACTGTTTTATGCATCCACATATTTGTTTGCACATCAAATACCTCCTCTATTCAGACTTTTAATTGCATTAGATAGTTTTGACGTGCCCACACCGCCTGCACGGTAAATCACAACCTCCAACTAATTGTGTAATTGTTTGTACCGGCGCATTACAATCTATAGACGCCCCCCTCTTCCTCCTCTTTTGTAAGTGAGTCTGTCTGATAAACAACGAGGTGGTGAACTTCCCTCAGAAGGTAAAGTGGCATTAGACTGTGTAACACTCACCCCTTAAGGGTTGTATTCACTCACACAAGGGATTCAGGGAAGGATTAACTTAAATCAGAAAACTTGTCGTTAAAGTAACTAAACCCACAATTAAACCATTTGTCTAAACTCAATTCAATTTAATTAATGTCGGGATTATCCCAACTGTTGAGGAATACGACCTCTGATGCTGATTTTATAACTTAATTGACCACTGCAGGGCTCCGGTCAGAGAGCACGCAAGACATCAGATGAGTTTGATTCTTTACTGATGAATTGTAGTACAGTGATGCATCTGATACAGATTTGCAGAGCAGTTTCTGTAAATGTATAACAAGAAAATAAACCAAATTATCATTTTGGACTACTGAGTCAAATGCAGTAAATAAACACTTAATATTTATAGGTTCTGCTCCAACCTAAATCACACAGCATACATGCAAACCGGGAAACTCTGAGGCTAACATGTCATGCAAATCAACTCGGTTAGCTTACATGCTAAATCGCGATCATGCTAACACATGAAAACGAACATTTTAAAGAATGTAAATACATCCCCAGAATCAAACAACACTATCAAAGAGGTAAGTAACATGTATATATTCATTTCACATCTTTATGAACATAACTTACATCGTCAGTGACTGCTGCATCACTGTAAAAATCCAACAAACGAACGTCGGGAAAAAGGAAGGAACTACATAGACGTCCTTCTAAATAAGAGCGAATTCTTCAAAATAAAAGCATGAATACAAAGATACTTATCGATAACTTGAAGAATTCTTAACAGCCGCCCCCACATTTGCTTGTAAATGTGTAAGACTAGGTATTGTTCAAGTGTCTTTAGTGTCATCCTGAAGGACAGGAAGCTCAACAAGTCGAGCGACTGGTCTCCTGTAAACTTTGTCGTTGACCTTGACCTCTGCCGTTCTGATACATCCATCCAAGCTAGCGATGACCTTACTGACTCTCCCGATGGGCAATTGAGCTCTTGGAAGTGATGGGTCGACTATTAGTACGACAGAGTCCACAGTAATGTTCTGTGATGACCGTTGCCACTTTTGCCGGGTCTGGAGGTTTGGTAAGTAGCTCCTTGTGAAGTGAAGCCAGAACTGATCCACCAATGCTTGGCAGTGCCGCCACCTTCGCCGCCCCATGCCGGCTGGAGCGTAGACCACCTGAGGCAGAGCTGCATCCCGCCGCCCCATTAGGAGGAT
This sequence comes from Symphodus melops, assembly GCF_947650265.1. Classification (NCBI taxonomy): domain Eukaryota; kingdom Metazoa; phylum Chordata; class Actinopteri; order Labriformes; family Labridae; genus Symphodus; species Symphodus melops. The sequence continues at coordinate 27,551,113 of NC_136696.1, read as the reverse complement.
GTTTGGAGTGATGGGGTCCAAGTCAGCCACATCAGCTGACACATAACCTAGTGGCTTTGAGTTCAAGATCCCCTCCACTTCCACCAAAACTGTGTACAGGACATCTTCTGAGACAGACTGACTGACTGCCCACTGCAACTTGAAGACCAGATTTGATCGACCGTACCTCTCGCTCCCATGCCCCGCCAAAATGTGGAGCATTTGGTGGGTTAAACTTGAAGTCAATCTGATATGCTTCCAGCTGTTCTTTCAGTTGTGGTTCCATTATGGCGAAAGCCTCACGGAGCTCTCGCTCTGCACCACGGAAGTTAGTACCACAGTCCGATAACACTTCCTGTCTCCTCAGCTCTGCATAGACTCGTTCCGTGCCTGGATGTAAGAGCTGTTCATCCATGTCTTTGATGAGGAGTTTCACTGCAGGGTGCCTTGGATCAAGCACAATTGGATGAATCTCACCGATGCTTGGATTCTGCAGCCTCCGTAGCCTTCCCCCCACACGAATGAGACAAGTTTCATCATCCCACTCCGGAGAAAGGTTGAGGATACGACTGTGAGTTGGGATAGGTTTCTGTGCCTTACAAGCTGCAACTTCTTCAGAGAAGCTATGGGCTTGACACCCTCTCAGCAGCAGGACCTCTGCATCTCTGCGACTGAGGAGCTGATCATGTTCTTGATCTGAAGCCGCCCCATGAGCTAATTGGGTTGCTTCCACTAGCTTCTCCCATGAGCTGTACTGACTAGCATCTGGAATGCTATTATTGGGCTCCACAGCAACGAAGTAACAAAAGGTGATACCTTTAAGTTCAGATGAGCCTGCTGTCGTAGTTTGCTCAGGCTTCATCGGCCAGTGTTCTGCGCTTTGCTTGAGGTACAAGGGGCCTTGACTCCAGCGGCCAGGTTCTGCAATCTCAAGCAATGACTTTCCCCTGGTTATGTCATCGGCAGGATTGTTTGGACTGTCCACGTAGCGCCAGGACCGTCGGTCAGTCAGCTCCTGTATTTCTGATACCCGAGTACCGACGAACACCTTATAACGACAGGAGTCGGACTGTAGCCACTCTAACACTGTGGTAGAGTCGGACCACAGGACTGTTTGTCGGAGGGGGAGCGACATCTCGGTTTCTATGAGCTTGGCCAGTTGAGCTCCGGCTAATGCTGCGCAGAGCTCCAAGCGGGGGATGGACTGCTGCCTTTTAGGAGCAACTCTGGATCTTGCCATAACAAAGGAGGTGTGGGTAGTGTCCCCCGCATAGACTGTAAGGTAAGCAACTGCTCCATAGGCTCGTTCCGAAGCGTCACAAAACACATGAAGGTCACACCTGACATCCGTACCTTCTACCGGGATGGGCAAGTAACTGCGAGGAATGGATACACTGCTGAGGTGCTCCAGCTCTTTCTCCCAGTTTTCCCAGGCTTCTCTGAGGACAGGAGGTAGGTCAGGATCGTCCCAACCCCTTTGTTTGGACCAGAGCTACTGGATTAGCACCTTGGCTCGAGTTGTGAATGGCACCATGAACCCTAGTGGGTCATATTGACTAGCTAACACTTGATAAGCTGTCCTCATCGTCAGTGCAGAGTGCTTAATTACCCGGTACTGATAGCCAAGGGTGTCAGCAGCACAGTTCCACCTCAGGCCTAAGGTGGGTTCAAGTGGGTCAGTATGGCTCTGGCTCAACCACTGCTCCGTAGCTGATGATCTTGCGTCGATCGGAAGGTGTGTGACCACCGTGGGCTGATTACTGGCCCACTGCCTGAGGTCGAACCCTCCCTCTGCCAGTAGTGTGCGCAACTGGTCGACTCTCTGCTTGGCTGTAGATATGGTGGGAAAACTCTCAAGACAGTTGTCAACATAGAAGCTCTGCTGTACAGACTGTAGCACTTCTGGATGGGTGTCCTGATGATTACGAGCATGTTGTTGGAGCGCGAAAATGGCACAGCACGGGCTGCTTGTTGTACCGAATGGCAACACCTGCCATTCGTACACATCTGGTGGGTCTTCACAGCGCATGTCCCTCCAAATGAACCGGAGGAGTGGTCTGTCTTCGGGTAGCAGCCGGATTTGATGAAACATTGCACGAATGTCACCGCTTACTGCTACCTGGTGTTGCCTGAAGCGAAGGAGGACCCCAACCAGTGACGGACCTAGCGTAGGCCCGGGTAGAAGCTGTTCGTTCAGGGACACATTTTGGAGCCGAAATGAACAATCAAAGACCAGCCGTGGTTTGTTGTTGTGGCACACTAGATGATGGGGTAAGTACCATGCTTCAGCAGACTGTTCCACGTCTTTCGAGTGGAGCGTCTTTACGTACCCAGCTTTTATGAGTTTGTCGATCTCAGCCAAGTAGATCGCTGCTTTCTCTGGCTCCCTCTTGAGTCGTCTCTCTGTGCTCCTCAGATGACCCATGACTGATTGTGCCGAGCTATTGAGTTTGGGTGCCCCTGGTTTCCTTAGGAGGGGGGTTGCGTACCGACGGACTCCTCCCACTTCGAGGCGCTGTGTCTTGGTTTCCAGGAGGCTAATGGCGTCCTGGTCCTCACGAGAGCGGACAACCATTTTCTCATTTCGGAAAGGCAAAACGTCAAGTTGCCACAACCTTTCGACGTTCCGGTAGAGAAGGTCGTCTTGACTGGTGACTGACGTGAAGAGACACTGCTGCACCGGAGATTGTTCTGGCATGCACCTCTCTGTACCTTGCAGAGCCCATCCCAGGACAGTGTGGATGGCTATGGGTCCACCATTAGACCCTCTGCGGATTGGTTCAGTTGCAGTGATGAGGTGTGCATGATCTGAACCAAGTAACACCAGTGGTCGTGCCTTATGGAATAGCTGCAGCGGTATTCCCCGCAGGTGGGAGTGTCGTCTTTGAAGCATCTGTACAGGGTAGGTTTGCTCTACTAGATCCAGGCCTGTGGCGGTGAATGCTCCCTGAACCTTGTACCGCTTCCGTGGGTTGGCTTTAGGAGAGATCTGGAAACTGACCTTTGAGCCTTGAAGATGTGTGACATCTGTACGTACTGTGCGTAGAGCGAGGGTCTCTGCCTCTCCCTTCAGTTGGAGCTGCTGGACAGCCGCTGGCAAGATCATAGTCCGTTGTGCGCCATCATCTAATACAGCAAAGGTTTCCACTAAATTAGAATTGTTGTGCAGCAAGACAGGAACTACCTTCAGGAGCACTCTGCTGGTCGTTATACTGGGTGTCAAGTAGACTCGACTCTCTGAAGCTCTTGGCTGTAGATCAGTGGAGCGACACTGAGCAACATTGTGAAGCACTTGGAGGTGAACGTCGCCACAGTCACTGCAAGGTTTCTTGAGGTTGCAAGACTGAGGTGTGTGAGCACGTGCGCATTTCCAGCAACGTTTCCCTTCTGTTATCCACCTGTCCAGCTCCATTGCTGACTGTACTTTAATGCTGGGACAGCGGCTGATGAAATGCTCTTTGCTGTCACAGAAGAGACAATGCACTTTCAAGGGTCTCTTGCCCGCAGATGACATGGGTTTATTCAAGATGTTTGGTGGAGTGGGCTCTGCCTCATGATACACAGCTACACTTTGACTTTTGTTCTTAAATGAGATTTTCTCCTTCCCGTTGCTAGCAGGTTTCTCTATTTGGTAACGCTGTACTAGTCTGTTTGACAGACGCTGCTGCTGAGCTTTACCTTGAAGCCAACTGTTCAAATCTTGGAGGTTATAGGGATTGAGGCTTGCGGTGTTGAGCTTTCCCTGTAGCTGGAGATATTCAATGAACCCATCTCTATGATATTTGGGTAACTTACTAAGTAGACGGTCAACATGTGAGCAGCAGTTGAGCTCCATCCCTTGGGGTCCCTCCAGGGAGAGCAGCATGCTGACAAGGAGATGGACTCTGAGAGCAAAGCTCTGGAAGGTGCGTGCATCTCCGGACTTCACATCAGATGCAGTGAGAATAGCTGCTATTTCACTCTGTGCCAGCTGATGCGGCTGACCGTACTGGAGCTGTAGTGCTTGTATGGCTGCTGTATAGGGGAATGGGTCATGTCGACATGACTGGCCAATCATCTGTGCCTCAGGGAGCTTGAGGTGTTCGAGTAACACATGGTACTTGTATTTCTCAGTCAGTTCGGTATAGGGTTCGAGCAGATTGTCCAAGGCTAACTTCAGGTTAGCAAATTCCCTTTCACTATCTGTAGTGAAGTCTGGGATTTTGGGTTTTGGCACACCATATATAGAGCGTGGTTGCAGACCAAAGTTATGTGGGGCTACTGTCTGGCCTTTTGGGAACTGCGACTGAGCAGCTGCAGACATGTTACTTGTACCTGGGACAGATGGAAGAGTCTGGGGTGGAACTACTGATGGTGGCACGGGTACATAAGGAGGCAGACCATAGGTTGAGGTGGTTTGAGATGGAAGAAGTCTCTGATATAACGCTGTAGGCGTGGGATTGTAAGGTAGGGCTGTGTTGGTTAACAGCTGTGGTACCTGATGCTGGTGCCTATAGGAAACTTCATCCTGATAGTAATACAGCTCCGTCTTCTGGGGCTGTAGAGGAACTGGTTTTATGAGGTGCCGTTGGGCTGAGGTTGGTGTCATCGATCCAGAGACGATTGAGTAGGGGGAGTGTGGGTGCTTCGGAGAAACTGAATGTATTGGTGTAAACGCAGAATTTGCTCTTTCACTTATTATGTTAGGGGTATAGTCCCTCGGTTCAGCTCCTCCCACTAATGTTGAAATCACATTTGTTGTGTGTTTTCTGATTTGAGGCTCTATGTCGTACTCCTGCCTCTCTACAAGGGGGGAGTGGCTCGGAGAGTGAACACAGGGAGGAGTGTGGAGTGGAGACTCTCTTAGTACTTGTGTAGTTGTGGTACCTTTAACATTATGAGTCTCCTCGCCCTCCTCTTCTTCCTGCAGGAATGATGAGATGTGCCGTAGTAGATCTTGACGACGATGTTGTCGATGTTCATACTGACGGAGTTTGTTCGTGACTTTAGCTATCTCCGCCTTTTCCTCCTTCTCACTCCTGGACAGGGATTCAATGAGTCGTTTCAGTGATGTGGTGCTCAGTGGGTCACCTGAGTTAGGGCTACGTGAGGCTCCGCTTGCATCAAGATGTGAAGCTGCATCTGCTTGTCCACTGTCTGCTGTGGCTGCTGCTCCGCTCTGCTCCTCGTGCTGTACGTTGTCAGGGTGGGAGGAACGGGCAGGCCTATGACGGTTGTAGGCAAGGATGTACTCCTCTAGGTGTTTTGGTGTGCGGCGCTGTCTCACTTGTTGCTCTCGTACATCCATATGAGGGAGGGACGTTGTAAACTCCTCTGATGACATATTCTGCAGTAGTCAATACTCCGGCTCGAAGGACCTTTGTTGAGGAATACGACCTCTGATGCTGATTTTATAACTTAATTGACCACTGCAGGGCTCCGGTCAGAGAGCACGCAAGACATCAGATGAGTTTGATTCTTTACTGATGAATTGTAGTACAGTGATGCATCTGATACAGATTTGCAGAGCAGTTTCTGTAAATGTATAACAAGAAAATAAACCAAATTATCATTATGGACTACTGAGTCAAATGCAGTAAATAAACACTTAATATTTATAGGTTCTGCTCCAACCTAAATCACACAGCATACATGCAAACCGGGAAACTCTGAGGCTAACATGTCATGCAAATCAACTCGGTTAGCTTACATGCTAAATCGCGATCATGCTAACACGTGAAAACGAACATTTTAAAGAATGTAAATACATCCCCAGAATCAAACAACACTATCAAAGAGGTAAGTAACATGTATATATTCATTTCACATCTTTATGAACATAACTTACATCGTCAGTGACTGCTGCATCACTGTAAAAATCCAACAAACGAACGTCGGGAAAAAGGAAGGAACTACATAGACGTCCTTCTAAATAAGAGCGAATTCTTCAAAATAAAAGCATGAATACAAAAATACTTATCGATAACTTGAAGAATTCTTAACACCAACTGATCATTAACACAACAAAACAATTTTATAACGCCCCAAATAATCACTTCAACAAAACCACAAAACGAAAACCACATAAAGCAAACAAACGTTCATATTTTACGGTCTCTTAGTCTCAGTTTATCCAAAAATAAATCCTCTTTATGCGCATCCCAAACGTTTCGTCATCAAAAATAAGCGACGTAATCCAAAAAATAATAATCCAAACAGGGTTATTCCCACGCAGGCCGCAAAAAAGGGAAACAAAAAACGATCTCACCCGGATCCTTGGAGAGCAAATGTCCCGTTCCCTGGCATCGCCAAACTTTTCCTCGTCAACGAGCCGCGTGTCCAAGAATGAATGAAAAAAAAAGTTGGAATTCCTTATTTTCTCGATTGTTGCTTTGTTCATTTCATATTCCGCTGTTTATTTTCTTAAAACCCCTTAATCCCCATCAGCATATGAACTTCATTGTCAGCTGCAGAAAAACTTTTCCCTGGCACTGAACTCTCTTTTTTTTTTCACCTGTTCCCTCTGGGCTCTCGTTCTTTTTCCCCCTCCCCTTATCACCGCCCTCCTCCCTTTTCCTACAGGTTAATTGATGCCCCTACATCATTTCTTTCACTACAATGGAATAATATTTATTTTATATGTTTCAATTGAATTTCCTTTCCTTCCTCGTTTTGAAACATTCATTCTTTTTGTGGCTCTGTCACAGCACATTGTCCCGGACTGCATGCTCGCACTCTGCGCGCTGAACGCAGCAGCACCGTCACGATGCAGCGCATTAACATTTCATTAACAAGTCACTATGAGAAGCTTTGTGCAAAAAGTTTTTGTCTACGGTTAATTTAAATACTGATATAAAAAAAGTCCGACATATTCAATATTATTTATTATGTTTTAATAGGCTATCCATCAGATTTCTTTTCTGAGCTCAAAATAAAAAGTGCTGCTAAATTAGGCCCTCAGATATTTTTTTTTAAATATCAGACCATTACAATTTCTGCTTTCACGCTCTGACGCTCTGACGCTCTGACGCAGCGACGTGCCTTTATTGTGGTTTGAACGTAAACAAAGTTACAGTAGAATGACGCGTCGGACGGACATCAAAGGCAAGGTGATGTGTGACGTCACATTCATATACATTCATCAGACAGGCAGACTTATCAAGAGACAGACAGAGACAGGCAGACTTATCAAGAGACAGACAGAGACAGGCAGACTTATCAAGAGACAGACAGAGACAGGCAGACTTATCAAGAGACAGACAGAGACAGACAAACTTTCCACCTGTCCTCAGATTTTTTTTGCCAGTTTATCACAACACAATGCCTTTTTTTGCAGTTGGCTTCCTTTTTGGCAGCTTGATTACTAAAACTATGAGGACGCTCGTTGACAAATGTATTGTCCCAGAAGAGGAAGGAGCAGGCGATGACGACCTGAGCACCCCTGAACCTGCCGGCCATGATGCTCCTTCGCTTTCAGTTGACACACTGAGCACATCATCTTCATCTGAATCCTTCGTGGCGACGTCAGACGATAGCGATGACGGGTTCCAACTTCAAACCCCGTCTCAGACAGACCGTTATCTGCCATTAACAGATGTGCCCTGCTCTCCACTTCGCACGTCATCTTCATCTGAATCCTCAGTGGCATCATCAGACGATAGCGAGGATGACTACATATGTCATGGTTTGGTTTGGTTTTGTCTGTGTTTCTAGTTTTAGTTTTCATAGGTTTTACTTTGCACATGTCCTCAGTGTTCTGGTCTTGTGTTCTTTGTTCCTTGTGTTTTCCCGCCTTTGTGATTACCCTGATGTTCCTCACCTGTCTCGTTAGTCTCACCTGTGTCCAATTACCCCTGTCTATTTAGTCTCTGTGTTTTTCCTCAGTCTCTTGTCGGTTCATTGTATTGTCATGTCATTGTCAGTGTCTTTCGTGTGTCGTCATCTCTGGTTGTTGCTTATCCCTGCTCCCTGTGTTTTCTCTGTCTTGGTTTTTGGATTTTGGTTTTGCTAAGTAAGTTTTTGTTTTATCTTTTTTGTTAGCCCTTACTGGTGTGGTTGAAGATGTGTGGCGTAGTTACAAATATTAACCTGAGCGGAGACGACTGGTGTATCGACTGTAAGTTCACTGCATCAAGCATGGAAAGCATCGGCCAGATTTACTTTTTAACACATACCCATTAGAGTTGTTAGAAGATCAATGAAGTGCTGACACCCCTTGGCCGCAACCCCCCCCCCCCCCCGGACTGTTACCCGTGTTTGGTCGGCCTTCACCCTCCCCCCCCCACCCCCCACCCCCCACCCCCCTTCACTGTTCCCTGTGTTTGGTTGCCCCCCCCGAACTGTTACCCGTGTTTGGTCGGCCTTCACCCTCCCCCCCCCACCCCCCTTCACTGTTCCCTGTGTTTGGTTGCCCCCCCCCGAACTGTTACCCGTGTTTGGTCGGCCTTCACCCCCCCCCCCCCTCCCCGGACTGTTACCCGTGTTTGGTCGGCCTTCACCCCCCCGGACTGTTACCCGTGTGTGGTCGGCCTTCACTCTACCCCCCCCACCCCCCTTCACTGTTCCCTGTGTTTGGTTGCCCCCCCCCGGACTGTTACCCGTGTTTGGTCGGCCTTCACCCCCCCCCCCCCCGGACTGTTCCCCGTGTTTGGCTGCCCCCCCCCCCTGGACTGTTCCCCGTATTTGGTCGGCCTTCACCCCCCCCCCCCCCCCCCCCGGACTGTTCCCCGTGTTTGGTCGGCCTTCGCGGACTAAGAACGGGGAACAGTCCAGGGGGGGGGGGGGCGATCAAACACGGGGAACTTGTGTTAAATGTGTGTATGTTGTCTTATTGTAATAAATGTGCATGTGAAAATATCTGCATGTCTTTGTGTTTTAAATGTTTGTGTCGTGCATGTGTCAGTGTGTCTTACTTACACGTGTGAGTTGGGTGTGTGCTTTTGAACTATCTTGTGTGTTATTGTGTGTCCATGTGTAAGTTGGCTTGTGTGAGTTAGTGTTTAAAGTTGTGTACATGTGGTAATGTGTGAAAGTAGAGACAATAAATAAGTTAGAAAAGACTTTTTGTCCCGCTCAGCTCAGATTAAGTCCGTCCTCCTCCTCACCTCTTTCTTCTCACTCGGACTCACACAGGGTGTGTGTCACTGTCGTGTGCAACATTAAAAATAGCTATTATGCACCTGCAGAGGACCAAGATTCATACATGTATGGTTTACTGTTTGGTAGACAGTTAACAGTCTAAAAACCAATAATAAAAAAAATCCACATAATCTGAACCAAGCGCTAAATGAATTAAAAGCTCCAGATTTTTTTTTAATCCACAGTGGGTCACACACTCAGCTCTACGAGAGGGAAAATGTAAAACTGGACTGGAGCGAGGAAAATACAGGAAGGAGGAGAGGTAAAAAGCAGCAATATAGTCTGTGTTTGTTTTCCTGATTTGTCTTTTGTCGTTTTGTTTCCTGTTTCAGTTTGTACTTCTTGTCCTCAGTGTGAGATGTTGCTGTCAGATCATTTAGAAAAAAGCGTTGATGAACGCTGGTTGGAGAAGCCCCCCTGTGAATATTCGTCTATAGGGCCCCAACACACACACACACACACACACACACACACACACAAACAAAGTGCGGCTCCTGTCAGGACCGAAACATCCATCTGTCCCTTTAGGGCCCTCTGACTTTTGTGAGGGGCCACCAGGATGTTTGAAGGGTCTGATTCTGTGTTCTCAGAGAAACACGGAGATGTTCTCAGAAATCGCCTCAGTGAAGAAAAGTAGTTCGTGGGTCACTGGAGTGAAATTCGCTTGGTGCAAAAACATAGAATTAAGAAGCAGAATATAGAAATGAATGTCAGCTGTTTCATAATGTAAGAACTCAAATCTAAAGCAAGTGGATGGGGGGGGGGCTGGATTGTTTTGTTATGAGTCAAAAAAAAGGCAAAGTTAAATCGTTTAAAATCAACTGTGATGTTTTCTGCTCCTCAATGTTAATCCCTGCTGACCTCACAAGAAGCAGACACAGTGTCAGCCATGATTGAGGCTTCAAAGCAACAATCCAGAGACCAATGAGGATCTTATATATGGACCATGTCCACTTTTTTTTATGGCTTCTTACCCAAACACCCAACACCAACATGGCAGGTCATACTGAGTATTATGTCCAGTAAGACACGGACATCGACTGTGTGCTTATGGCGGCTTTATTGTCGTAACACAGGTTGTACACTCAACACACCTTGCCTTCAAAAACACCGAACACTTTCCGGCCGTGACGTCACACTGTCGTGACTACCACACCATAGCATGTGGTGATACACCACATTTACCCCCCCTTTTTAAAGCGTCCAAACAACTGCAACAGGGTTAACAATTTACAATAACACACTATGGCCCGAACGGCCAACCTGACTGGATAAGCCGGGTAGACTTACCCGCATAGCCTTGTGGTTTATTCTGCCACATGACAGGCTATGCGCTATACTAAGGTTTAAAAGTCTGTGACATAGTCTGTGAGGTAAGGGGGCCTCTGGCGGACCCGGACAGGATGGGGTCTAGGCTGCAGAGGTTCGACAGGCACATTCGGCTCCGGGAGATTCTCAGCCGGGGTCTCAGCCTGTATACTTGGCAGGTCCCAGTCCCCATCTGTGTGACGCCGATGAGCTGCGGTTACCTGGTCCGAGGCAGGCGGTGGTGCCACTCGTCTGAGGCGACTGGCATGCCAACGTGAACCGTCGGCCAGGCGAAAGGTGGCTGATCCCAGTTGTGCTGTAACTTGCTGTGGTGCAGACCAGAATGAGAGCAGTTTGTGGGACCGGCTGGGTCGCCGGATCCGGACCCAGTCCAATGCGGTGAGTGTGGGGTGCTTCACGCGATGCTTCTTGTCGAACTGCTGCTTCATGCTGTGTTGTCTCTTTGCCACTCTGTCACATGAGACGGGCGTCACTGCTGGAGAGTCCCCTACCGGAGGGCGCAGGCGGTCCAACGGTAGTTGCAGCTCGCGCCCCAGCATCAGAAGGGCTGGAGAGCTACCAGTCGTCGTGTGTGTCGTTGCTCTGTAATGCAGCAAGGTGCTCTGCAGTGATGATGAGAATGTTAGGCCGTCTGCCATGTGTGCTCTGAGCCCGTTCTTGAGGGTTTGATTAAACCTCTCGACGCCACCGTTGGCCTGCGGGTGGTAAAAGGCAGTTCTTATGTGTTTTATCCCCCTCCCCACCACGAAAGAGGCAAATTCGGCCGAGATGAACTGGGGCCCGTTATCAGTGGTGATGGCATCGGGTACACCCCAGCGGGCAAACAGGGAGGATAGGAAGTCGATTACCACTCTGGTGGTGACGGACCCAGCAGGCAGCACCTCTGGCCATTTAGAGTGAAGATCGTAGGCCACCAGGAGGAAGCGCTGATGCTGTGGGGTGCCATGGAGTTCACCGCAGATGTCCACCTGAATGTGGGTCCATGGCGCCTGGGGCCATGGCAGAGGCTGCAAGGGCGGAGGCGGGGGAGGGCCAGTCTTCCCGCTGGTGAGACAGGCCACACAGTCTTTGACCAATGTCTCCACGTCTCTGTCGATACCCGGCCACCAGACCAGGCCCCTGCAGCGTTGTTTGACCTTCACAATGCCCAGGTGGCCGTCATGAACCATGGCCAGGACACGTTCCCTCAGAGCGCTCGGGACCACTGTGCACAGCCCTCTTGCCACGCAAACATCATTCCAGCATGAGAGGTCGCCCTTGACCCGGTGGAAGGGTGCTAGTTCCTCCGGGACTCTGGTGGGCCAGCCTTCACGGATGAAAGTGCGGAGTTGGGTGAGTACAGGGTCCTGTGCGGAAGCTGCCTGAAGCTCCGGCAGAGAAACAGCAGCCTGGAGGGGTGCGTGCAGCATGAGGATCAGTTCTGGTTCTGAGGAGTCGTGGGTGACGTCTGGGACCGAGCTGGGTGTAGCCCTGGAGAGGAGGTCAGCCACGACATTCTCTCTGCCAGGTGTAAACTGCGTGGAGAAGTTGTACGCCTGTAACCTCTCAGACCACCGATAAAGGCGCAGTGGCTTGTGACCCGACCCGGTTGTGGCCAGGAGGGCTGTGAGGGCCTGGTGGTCGGTCCGCAGTGTAAAATGCCGACCATAGAGGTACATGTGCCATCGCTCGCATGCCCAGACGCAGGCCAGTGCCTCCCTCTCCCCCACCGAATACTTCTGCTCAGTCGGGGTGAGGGACCTTGAAGCGAACGCCACTGGGCGCTCGGTCCCTTGCTGGAGCTGGGACAGGACCGCACCAACTGCAGTGTTGGAGGCATCACAGGTCACAAACGTGGGGCTCTGCAGATCGAAGTGAGCGAGCACAGGTGGGGAGGTGAGCTGCGACTTTAGCCGGCGGACTGCAGCAGAGCATGCAGGAGTCCAGGTCCAGGGTGCATCCTGCTTAAGGAGGGCGCGCAGAGGTGCAGTGGTGTCAGAGTAGAGAGGGAGGAAGCGTAGATAATAAGCAGTCATCCCCAGGAATGATGACAGTTGCGCAGGGCAGGAGGGCTCAGGCAGGCGCAGAATGGCTTCCACGTTAGAATGAAGTGGGCTTAAGCCGTCGGCGGTCAGGCGAAACCCCACAAACTCGATGACAGGTGCTGCGAAGATGCACTTCTCCCCATTCAGTGTGAGGTTGTGACGGGCGAGCACACTTAGCACCCTGGCGAGGCGGTCGTCATGCAGTGAGGATGTCGCTCCATGCACCACGATGTCGTCCAAGTACACAACCACGCCGGGGATGCCGGCAAAGATTGTGGACATAATCTTCTGAAAGCAGCTGGGAGCGGAGCTGAGGCCAAAAGGCATGCGGGTGTAACGAAAGACCCCCATGTGGGTCACGAAGGCAGTGAGGTTGCGGCTGTCTGGATGTAGGGGCACCTGCAGATAACCCTGGCGGAGGTCGAGCTTTGAAAAAACTGTCGAGCCGTGGAACTTGGCAGAGAGCTCCTCCACTGTGGGCAGTGGGTATTTGTCGGGGACCACCGCTTTGTTCACTTGTCTGAGGTCAATACATGGCCGCAGGCCACCTGTCTTTTTCTTTGCCACCACCAGATTGGAGATCCAGGGCGAGGCGTCAACTCGCTCAATAATGCCACCGTCCAGCAGTTTCTGCAGCTCGGCTGTGACGTCATCACGCAGGGTGAGGGGTAGCCGGCGCAGAGGTTGGATGACAGGGGACGTGGTTGGATCGATTATCGGCTGGTGGTTGAAGGCAGTGAGGCAGCCCAGCCCAGTGAACAGCGATGGCCAGCGCTGCTGCCAGGACGTGGTCACAGTCAGGACGGTGGCTCCCATGTTGTCTGTGATGGAGAAGCCCAGGGCACAGAAGAGGTCAAACCCCAGAAGGTTGGCACCATGGCGAGATACTTGGAATGTGAAAGCCGGGAGGGCTCTGGAGCCATAGCGCACGGAAAAGGAAGCGGTGCCCAACATGCTGATTTTAGTGTGTCCATAGCCGTACAGTTCCTCTGCTTCTGCCTTGATCGTCTGTCTGGGGAAGAGCCGTCGTACAGTGGATTCATTGAGAAGAGACCTGGAAGCAGCTGTGTCCAGTAGCAGTGGCAAGCACACGCCATCCAGCTCCACTGTGCACCATGTAAATGGCTTGGCGCTTGAGCCCACAGAGTGGATGGTAGTTGTGCCTGATGGATAGGATGAGCGGCGCTGAGGTTTTGTGGGAGCGGGTGCTGAGCGGCACACTTTGGCGAAGTGATGTAATTTACCACAGCGCTGGCACCTCTGCCCCGTGGCTGGACAGATCTGAGCGCGTGTGGAGTGAGACGAAGAGCCACATGCTGCATGCTGCGGTCTCCTGACGCCCTGCTACATTAACCTCCAGATCGATGTGAGGGGAAGTGGGGCTGGGAAGCTGAGCGGCTGGGGCTACTGTCTGTGCTAGTGGAGCAGAGTGTGAGGCAGCCGGGTCCGTGGCCGCTAGCCGCGGTGCTAACTGAGCAGCAGATTCCAGCTGAAAAGCTATTTCCACCGCTTTGGCCAGGGTCAGGTCGTCTGGCGACATTAACAGTTTTTCTCTCAGCTTGTGATCGGCCGTGTGCTCAGCTAGCTGGTCTCGAATTAACTCCTCCTCTAGCCGGTCGAATTTACAGAGGCTAGCCAAACACCGGAGGTCGGTGACGTATTGGTGGACAGACTCACCCGGCCGTTGTCGGCGCTGGCGGAAGACGATCCGCCGGACTATTACGCTCTGTGGAGCGGCGAAATGTCTGGCCAGTAAGGCAACACAGTCTGCGTACTTATCTGCGGGTCCGAGAGTGCGGAAAATGCGTTGTCCCTCGCTGCCCAGGCTGTGGATGAGCAAAGCCTTTAGCCGTGCGTCGTCAGCCCCGGCTAATCCCATAGCAGCAATAAACGTCTGAAACGACTCATACCAGCGGGGCCATGGAATCGTCGGCTCGCCCGGCAAAGCGAGGAACGGAGATAGAGGTGATAGAGGAAGCTCCATCTTCGTCGCCAATATTATGTCCAGTAAGACACGGACATCGACTGTGTGCTTATGGCGGCTTTATTGTCGTAACACAGGTTGTACACTCAACACACCTTGCCTTCAAAAACACCGAACACTTTCCGGCCGTGACGTCACACTGTCGTGACTACCACACCATAGCATGTGGTGATACACCACACTGAGAGCTTTAAACATGCTCTGAGCTGTTGTGTTAGGGAAGTTCATATTGCATTTTACGTGCAGCATCAGTCCCAGCTATGAAGGAAAGTTAAGCGCCTTGCAAAGCTCTGAGACTAGCGACAGAGATGAACAAGGCGTCAATACAAGATGAGCTTTTTGTTATTTTCCAACAAAACTTGAGCACGGCAAAGATTAGAAAGACTGTGAAATTGTAAATGCGTTCAAAATATAGGAGGACATCACAAGTCCGCTGAGAAGTCGCAGCTCGCCTGCAGACAGGGAGCTTTTTAAAAAAACACAGGCGACCACACAAGCTGGTCAAAAAATGAGTCTGAAAGTCTGAAACAGCTGAAGAGTAAATGCAGAGTCTGGATCTGTGCCTCTGATTTGTGCGTCCCCATTAAAACAGCTTAAACAGGTGATCAATAACTTGATCACCTGTTGTGCGTGCAGTTAAACAAGAAAAGCGCAGCAGCTGTTTCAAACTGTTTTATGCATCCACATATTTGTTTGCACATCAAATACCTCCTCTATTCAGACTTTTAATTGCATTAGATAGTTTTGACGTGCCCACACCGCCTGCACGGTAAATCACAACCTCCAACTAATTGTGTAATTGTTTGTACCAGCGCATTACAATCTATAGACGCCCCCCTCTTCCTCCTCTTTTGTAAGTGAGTCTGTCTGATAAACAACGAGGTGGTGAACTTCCCTCAGAAGGTAAAGTGGCATTAGACTGTGTAACACTCACCCCTTAAGGGTTGTATTCACTCACACAAGGGATTCAGGGAAGGATTAACTTAAATCAGAAAACTTGTCGTTAAAGTAACTAAACCCACAATTAAACCATTTGTCTAAACTCAATTCAATTTAATTAATGTCGGGATTATCCCAACTGATCATTAACACAACAAAACAATTTTATAACGCCCCAAATAATCACTTCAACAAAACCACAAAACGAAAACCAAATAAAGCAAACAAACGTTCATATTTTACGGTCTCTTAGTCTCAGTTTATCCAAAAATAAATCCTCCTTATGCGCATCCCAAACGTTTCGTCATCAAAAATAAGCGACGTAATCCAAAAAATAATAATCCAAACAGGGTTATTCCCACGCAGGCCACAAAAAAGGGAAACAAAAAACGATCTCACCCGGATCCTTGGAGAGCAAATGTCCCGTTCCCTGGCATCGCCAAACTTTTCCTCGTCAACGAGCCGCGTGTCCAAGAATGAATGAAAAAAAAGTTGGAATTCCTTATTTTCTCGATTGTTGCTTTGTTCATTTCATATTCCGCTGTTTATTTTCTTAAAACCCCTTAATCCCCATCAGCATATGAACTTCATTGTCAGCTGCAGAAAAACTTTTCCCTGGCACTGAACTCTGTTTTTTTTTCACCTGTTCCCTCTGGGCTCTCGTTCTTTTTCCCCCTCCCCTTATCACCGCCCTCCTCCCTTTTCCTACAGGTTAATTGATGCCCCTACATCATTTCTTTCACTACAATGGAATAATATTTATTTTATATGTTTCAATTGAATTTCCTTTCCTTCCTCGTTTTGAAACATTCATTCTTTTTGTGGCTCTGTCACAGCACATTGTCCCGGACTGCATGCTCGCACTCTGCGCGCTGAACGCAGCAGCACCGTCACGATGCAGCGCATTAACATTTCATTAACAAGTCACTATGAGAAGCTTTGTGCAAAAAGTTTTTGTCTACGGTTAATTTAAATACTGATATAAAAAAAAGTCAGAAATATTCAATATTATTTATTATTTTTTAATAGGCTATCCATCAGATTTCTTTTCTGAGCTCAAAATAAAAAGTGCTGCTAAATTAGGCCCTCAGATATTTTTTTTAAAATATCAGACCATTACAATTTCTGCTTTCACGCTCTGACGCTCTGACGCTCTGACGCAGCGACGTGCCTTTATTGTGGTTTGAACGTAAACAAAGTTACAGTAGAATGACGTGTCGGACGGACATCAAAGGCAAGGTGATGTGTGACGTCACATTCATATACATTCATCAGACAGGCAGACTTATCAAGAGACAGACAGAGACAGGCAGACTTATCAAGAGACAGACAGAGACAGGCAGACTTATCAAGAGACAGACAGAGACAGGCAGACTTATCAAGAGACAGACAGAGACAGGCAGACTTATCAAGAGACAGACAGAGACAGACAAACTTTCCACCTGTCCTCAGATTTTTTTTGCCAGTTTATCACAACACAATGCCTTTTTTTGCAGTTGGCTTCCTTTTTGGCAGCTTGATTACTAAAACTATGAGGACGCTCGTTGACAAATGTATTGTCCCAGAAGAGGAAGGAGCAGGCGATGACGACCTGAGCACCCCTGAACCTGCCGGCCATGATGCTCCTTCGGTTTCAGTTGACACACTGAGCACATCATCTTCATCTGAATCCTTCGTGGCGACGTCAGACGATAGCGATGACGGGTTCCAACTTCAAACCCCGTCTCAGACAGACCGTTATCTGCCATTAACAGATGTGCCCTGCTCTCCACTTCGCACGTCATCTTCATCTGAATCCTCAGTGGCATCATCAGACGATAGCGAGGATGACTACATATGTCATGGTTTGGTTTGGTTTTGTCTGTGTTTCTAGTTTTAGTTTTAATTCTGTCCTTAAGTGTTATTTGTTTCCTCGTGTGGTTTGTTTCCCTTGTGTGCTTTAATGTTTCATAGTCTTGAGTGTGTCTCTCTGTGTTCTCCTATGTTACCTGTTTGTTTAGTTCCTGTCTTGTGTTTTAAGTGTAGTCTTTAGTGTTTCCTGTTTTATTTTGTAGATCTGGTTTTGGTGGTGGTGTTAGGTTTTACTTTGCACATGTCCTCAGTGTTCTGGTCTTGTGTTCTTTGTTCCTTGTGTTTTCCCGCCTTTGTGATTACCCTGATGTTCCTCACCTGTCTCGTTAGTCTCACCTGTGTCCAATTACCCCTGTCTATTTAGTCTCTGTGTTTTTCCTCAGTCTCTTGTCGGTTCATTGTATTGTCATGTCATTGTCAGTGTCTTTCGTGTGTCGTCATCTCTGGTTGTTGCTTATCCCTGCTCCCTGTGTTTTCTCTGTCTTGGTTTTTGGATTTTGGTTTTGCTAAGTAAGTTTTTGTTTTATCTTTTTTGTTAGCCCTTACTGGTGTGGTTGAAGATGTGTGGCGTAGTTACAAATATTAACCTGAGCGGAGACGACTGGTGTATCGACTGTAAGTTCACTGCATCAAGCATGGAAAGCATCGGCCAGATTTACTTTTTAACACATACCCATTAGAGTTGTTAGAAGATCAATGAAGTGCTGACACCCCTTGGCCGCAACCCCACCCCCCTTCACTGTTCCCTGTGTTTGGTTGCCCCCCCCGAACTGTTACCCGTGTTTGGTCGGCCTTCACCCCCCCCCCCCGGACTGTTCCCCGTGTTTGGCTGCCCCCCCCTGGACTGTTACCCGTGTTTGGTCGGCCTTCACCCCCCCCACCCCCCCACCCCGGACTGTTCCCCGTGTTTGGCTGCCCCCCCCCTGGACTGTTACCCGTGTTTGGCTGCCCCCCCCCTGGACTGTTCCCCGTGTTTGGTCGGCCTTCACCCTCCCCCCCCCACCCCCCTTCACTGTTCCCTGTGTTTGGTTGCCCCCCCCCGAACTGTTACCCGTGTTTGGTCGGCCTTCACCCCCCCCCCCCCGGACTGTTACCCGTGTTTGGTCGGCCTTCACCCCCCCCCCCCCCCCCCCCCGGACTGTTCCCCGTGTTTGGTCGGCCTTCGCGGACTAAGAACGGGGAACAGTCCAGGGGGGGGGGGGGCGATCAAACACGGGGAACTTGTGTTAAATGTGTGTATGTTGTCTTATTGTAATAAATGTGCATGTGAAAATATCTGCATGTCTTTGTGTTTTAAATGTTTGTGTCGTGCATGTGTCAGTGTGTCTTACTTACACGTGTGAGTTGGGTGTGTGCTTTTGAACTATCTTGTGTGTTATTGTGTGTCCATGTGTAAGTTGGCTTGTGTGAGTTAGTGTTTAAAGTTGTGTACATGTGGTAATGTGTGAAAGTAGAGACAATAAATAAGTTAGAAAAGACTTTTTGTCCCGCTCAGCTCAGATTAAGTCCGTCCTCCTCCTCACCTCTTTCTTCTCACTCGGACTCACACAGGGTGTGTGTCACTGTCGTGTGCAACATTAAAAATAGCTATTATGCACCTGCAGAGGACCAAGATTCATACATGTATGGTTTACTGTTTGGTAGACAGTTAACAGTCTAAAAACCAATAATAAAAAAAATCCACATAATCTGAACCAAGCGCTAAATGAATTAAAAGCTCCAGATTTTTTTTTAATCCACAGTGGGTCACACACTCAGCTCTACGAGAGGGAAAATGTAAAGCTGGAGTGGAGCGAGGAAAATACAGGAAGGAGGAGAGGTAAAAAGCAGCAATATAGTCTGTGTTTGTTTTCCTGATTTGTCTTTTGTCGTTTTGTTTCCTGTTTCAGTTTGTACTTCTTGTCCTCAGTGTGAGATGTTGCTGTCAGATCATTTAGAAAAAAGCGTTGATGAACGCTGGTTGGAGAAGCCCCCCTGTGAATATTCGTCTATAGGGCCCCAACACACACACACACACACACACACACACACACACACACACACAAACAAAGTGCGGCTCCTGTCAGGACCGAAACATCCATCTGTCCCTTTAGGGCCCTCTGACTTTTGTGAGGGGCCACCAGGATGTTTGAAGGGTCTGATTCTGTGTTCTCAGAGAAACACGGAGATGTTCTCAGAAATCGCCTCAGTGAAGAAAAGTAGTTTGTGGGTCACTGGAGTGAAATTCGCTTGGTGCAAAAACATAGAATTAAGAAGCAGAATATAGAAATGAATGTCAGCTGTTTCATAATGTAAGAACTCAAATCTAAAGCAAGTGGATGGGGGGGGGGGGGGGGGGGGGGGGGGGGGGGCTGGATTGTTTTGTTATGAGTCAAAAAAAAGGCAAAGTTAAATCGTTTAAAATCAACTGTGACGTTTTCTGCTCCTCAATGTTAATCCCTGCTGACCTCACAAGAAGCAGACACAGTGTCAGCCATGATTGAGGCTTCAAAGCAACAATCCAGAGACCAATGAGGATCTTAAATATGGACCATGTCCACTTTTTTTTATGGCTTCTTACCCAAACACCCAACACCAACATGGCAGGTCATACTGAGAGCTTTAAACATGCTCTGAGCTGTTGTGTTAGGGAAGTTCATATTGCATTTTACGTGCAGCATCAGTCCCAGCTATGAAGGAAAGTTAAGCACCTTGCAAAGCTCTGAGACTAGCGACAGAGATGAACAAGGCGTCAATACAAGATGAGCTTTTTTGTTATCTTCCAACAAAACTCGTGCACGGCAAAGATTAGAAAGACTATGAAATTGTAAATGCGTTCAAAATATAGGAGGACATCACAAGTCCGCTGAGAAGTCGCAGCTCGCCTGCAGACAGGGAGCTTTTTAAAAAACACAGACGACCACACAAGCTGGTCAAAAAATGAGTCTGAAAGTCTGAAACAGCTGAAGAGTAAATGCAGAGTCTGGATCTGTGCCTCTGATTTGTGCGTCCCCATTAAAACAGCTTAAACAGGTGATCAATAACTTGATCACCTGTTGTGCGTGCAGTTAAACAAGAAAAGCGCAGCAGCTGTTTCAAACTGTTTTATGCATCCACATATTTGTTTGCACATCAAATACCTCCTCTATTCAGACTTTTAATTGCATTAGATAGTTTTGACGTGCACACACCGCCTGCACGGTAAATCACAACCTCCAACTAATTGTGTAATTGTTTGTACCAGCGCATTACAATCTATAGACGCCCCCCTCTTCCTCCTCTTTTGTAAGTGAGTCTGTCTGATAAACAACGAGGTGGTGAACTTCCCTCAGAAGGTAAAGTGGCATTAGACTGTGTAACACTCACCCCTTAAGGGTTGTATTCACTCACACAAGGGATTCAGGGAAGGATTAACTTAAATCAGAAAACTTGTCGTTAAAGTAACTAAACCCACAATTAAACCATTTGTCTAAACTCAATTCAATTTAATTAATGTCGGGATTATCCCAACTGATCATTAACACAACAAAACAATTAATAACGCCGCAAATAATCACTTCAACAAAACCACAAAACGAAAACCAAATAAAGCAAACAAACGTTCATATTTTACGGTCTCTTAGTCTCAGTTTATCCAAAAATAAATCCTCCTTATGCGCATCCCAAACGTTTCGTCATCAAAAATAAGCGACGTAATCCAAAAAATAATAATCCAAACAGGGTTATTCCCACGCAGGCCACAAAAAAGGGAAACAAAAAACGATCTCACCCGGATCCTTGGAGAGCAAATGTCCCGTTCCCTGGCATCGCCAAACTTTTCCTCGTCAACGAGCCGCGTGTCCAAGAATGAATGAAAAAAAAGTTGGAATTCCTTATTTTCTCGATTGTTGCTTTGTTCATTTCATATTCCGCTGTTTATTTTCTTAAAACCCCTTAATCCCCATCAGCATATGAACTTCATTGTCAGCTGCAGAAAAACTTTTCCCTGGCACTGAACTCTCTTTTTTTTTTCACTTGTTCCCTCTGGGCTCTCGTTCTTTTTCCCCCTCCCCTTATCACCGCCCTCCTCCCTTTTCCTACAGGTTAATTGATGCCCCTACATCATTTCTTTCACTACAATGGAATAATATTTATTTTATATGTTTCAATTGAATTTCCTTTCCTTCCTCGTTTTGAAACATTCATTCTTTTTGTGGCTCTGTCACAGCACATTGTCCCGGACTGCATGCTCGCACTCTGCGCGCTGAACGCAGCAGCACCGTCACGATGCAGCGCATTAACATTTCATTAACAAGTCACTATGAGAAGCTTTGTGCAAAAAGTTTTTGTCTACGGTTAATTTAAATACTGATATAAAAAAAAGTCAGAAATATTCAATATTATTTATTATTTTTTAATAGGCTATCCATCAGATTTCTTTTCTGAGCTCAAAATAAAAAGTGCTGCTAAATTAGGCCCTCAGATATTTTTTTTTAAATATCAGACCATTACAATTTCTGCTTTCACGCTCTGACGCTCTGACGCTCTGACGCAGCGACGTGCCTTTATTGTGGTTTGAACGTAAACAAAGTTACAGTAGAATGACTTCAAAGGCAAGGTGATGTGTGACGTCACATTCATATCAATTCGAATCTACACTCAGTGCAGTCCTGAAGAATACATTTCAACAAGTGCATTCATCTCCAAGAGACAGACAGAGACAGGCAGACTTATCAAGAGACAGACAGAGACAGGCAGACTTATCAAGAGACAGACAGAGACAGGCAGACTTATCAAGAGACAGACAGAGACAGGCAGACTTATCAAGAGACAGACAGAGACAGACAAACTTTCCACCTGTCCTCAGATTTTTTTTGCCAGTTTATCACAACACAATGCCTTTTTTTGCAGTTGGCTTCCTTTTTGGCAGCTTGATTACTAAAACTATGAGGACGCTCGTTGACAAATGTATTGTCCCAGAAGAGGAAGGAGCAGGCGATGACGACCTGAGCACCCCTGAACCTGCCGGCCATGATGCTCCTTCGCTTTCAGTTGACACACTGAGCACATCATCTTCATCTGAATCCTTCGTGGCGACGTCAGACGATAGCGATGACGGGTTCCAACTTCAAACCCCGTCTCAGACAGACCGTTATCTGCCATTAACAGATGTGCCCTGCTCTCCACTTCGCACGTCATCTTCATCTGAATCCTCAGTGGCATCATCAGACGATAGCGAGGATGACTACATATGTCATGGTTTGGTTTGGTTTTGTCTGTGTTTCTAGTTTTAGTTTTAATTCTGTCCTTAAGTGTTATTTGTTTCCTCGTGTGGTTTGTTTCCCTTGTGTGCTTTAATGTTTCATAGTCTTGAGTGTGTCTCTCTGTGTTCTCCTATGTTACCTGTTTGTTTAGTTCCTGTCTTGTGTTTTAAGTGTAGTCTTTAGTGTTTCCTGTTTTATTTTGTAGATCTGGTTTTGGTGGTGGTGTTAGGTTTTACTTTGCACATGTCCTCAGTGTTCTGGTCTTGTGTTCTTTGTTCCTTGTGTTTTCCCGCCTTTGTGATTACCCTGATGTTCCTCACCTGTCTCGTTAGTCTCACCTGTGTCCAATTACCCCTGTCTATTTAGTCTCTGTGTTTTTCCTCAGTCTCTTGTCGGTTCATTGTATTGTCATGTCATTGTCAGTGTCTTTCGTGTGTCGTCATCTCTGGTTGTTGCTTATCCCTGCTCCCTGTGTTTTCTCTGTCTTGGTTTTTGGATTTTGGTTTTGCTAAGTAAGTTTTTGTTTTATCTTTTTTGTTAGCCCTTACTGGTGTGGTTGAAGATGTGTGGCGTAGTTACAAATATTAACCTGAGCGGAGACGACTGGTGTATCGACTGTAAGTTCACTGCATCAAGCATGGAAAGCATCGGCCAGATTTACTTTTTAACACATACCCATTAGAGTTGTTAGAAGATCAATGAAGTGCTGACACCCCTTGGCCGCAACCCCACCCCCCTTCACTGTTCCCTGTGTTTGGTTGCCCCCCCCGAACTGTTACCCGTGTTTGGTCGGCCTTCACCCCCCCCCCCCGGACTGTTCCCCGTGTTTGGCTGCCCCCCCCTGGACTGTTACCCGTGTTTGGTCGGCCTTCACCCTCCCCCCCCCCACCCCCCTTCACTGTTCCCTGTGTTTGGTTGCGCCCCCCCGAACTGTTACCCGTGTTTGGTCCGCCTTCACCCCCCCCCACCCCCCCACCCCGGACTGTTCCCCGTGTTTGGCTGCCCCCCCCCTGGACTGTTACCCGTGTTTGGTCGGCCTTCACCCTCCCCCCCCACCCCCCTTCACTGTTCCCTGTGTTTGGTCGGCCTTCACCCCCCCCCCCCGGACTGTTCCCCGTGTTTGGTCGGCCTTCACCCCCCCCCCCCCCGGACTGTTCCCCGTGTTTGGTCGGCCTTCGCGGACTTAGAACGGGGAACAGTCCGGGGGAGGGGGGGGGGGCGATCAAACACGGGGAACTTGTGTTAAATGTGTGTATGTTGTCTTATTGTAATAAATGTGCATGTGAAAATATCTGCATGTCTTTGTGTTTTAAATGTTTGTGTCGTGCATGTGTCAGTGTGTCTTACTTACACGTGTGAGTTGGGTGTGTGCTTTTGAACTATCTTGTGTGTTATTGTGTGTCCATGTGTAAGTTGGCTTGTGTGAGTTAGTGTTTAAAGTTGTGTACATGTGGGAATGTGTGAAAGTAGAGACAATAAATAAGTTAGAAAAGACTTTTTGTCCCGCTCAGCTCAGATTAAGTCCGTCCTCCTCCTCACCTCTTTCTTCTCACTCGGACTCACACAGGGTGTGTGTCACTGTCGTGTGCAACATTAAAAATAGCTATTATGCACCTGCAGAGGACCAAGATTCATACATGTATGGTTTACTGTTTGGTAGACAGTTAACAGTCTAAAAACCAATAAAAAAAATCCACATAATCTGAACCAAGCGCTAAATGAATTAAAAGCTCCAGGCAGAATGTTTTATATATTTAGATAGACAGCAAAGAGCAGAAGTGAATTCCCTGCCCTACACTTCCTGCTCTGTCCTGCAGGGGGCAGTAGGAGCATGATGTAATGATGGGAGGTCAGAGGGTTCAGGCAGCATGCTTGACTCCTTTTTACTCTCCTTTATGTGTCCATATTGCTCTACTTGTCTTTGTTTGTTTATTGTCTTCTCTTCTCTTGATTTCAGTTTGAAGGAATGTGCACGCTGATGACTTAAAGTGTGTGTGTGTGTGTGTGCGTGTGTGCGTGTGTGTGTGTGTGAGACTGAAGCAGCAGAGAGGTGAACCGAGGACACGCTGGATCTGAGTGCTGATTCACACAGATACAGAGGAATAAATCAGAGGACATAGAGGAGCTTTTAGGATTTTTTGTCAATCCACAGTGGGTCACACACTCAGCTCTACGAGAGGGAAAATGTAAAGCTGGACTAGAGCGAGGAAAATACAGGAAGGAGGAGAGGTAAAAAGCAGCAATATAGTCTGTGTTTGTTTTCCTGATTTGTCTTTTGTCGTTTTGTTTCCTGTTTCAGTTTGTACTTCTTGTCCTCAGTGTGAGATGTTGCTGTCAGATCATTTAGAAAAAAGCGTTGATGAACGCTGGTTGGAGAAGCCCCCCTGTGAATATTCGTCTATAGGGCCCCAACACACACACACACACACACACACACTGAATCCCCTTAATGCCACGTTTGTTTCAAAAAGACTAACTTGATGCTGCCTCTGTCCACGCTCTATAAATAGCCTCTTCTTCCTCCTCTGTGAGAGAAAAAAACGACCATTTAAGGAGGAAAACTGTGAATGGTGCACGCCGCTGGTTGTGAGACAACGCTGGTCTTTGTGTGGGTCAGTGACGGAGCCGGTGTGTGGGGGGCTGGGCTGGATCTCCTGATGGATTAGCCTCTTTACTTCTAATTCAAAGCCGCACGGAGCAGAAAGATTGTTGTGTTCGGATCTTCATGTCCGCCTCAAAAGTCAGTCGATGCTTAGCTTAGCATCAGGGTTTATTGGAGGACTAATTGCTAACATGCTAACACCCATTAGCCTGATTGATCCCACACACTTCTCAAGGTCTATGAACATGATAGCAGCACTGCAGTTTGGTTGCATCTGCACCTATCTCAGGTAAACTAAAGAGACAGTGATGAAACCAACACACAGCATGACATCACATGGCCTCTACAAATTATTGATTATTGACTGCCATATGATTTCTATTTGTCATTTGTTTTTATTAGGGAGCATTTTATCAAAGCTGGACAGAGACGACATGAAAATGAGCCTTTTGGCTAACTCGGGTATATTTACAGAAATGTTTTTTTTAATATGCATTGTCCTTGAAAAATAAAATAAATAAAAATAAAAAAAATAAAAACATCCTAAACAGAGTTTCTGAAAGTTTTTTCAAAAGTGATTGAGGGAAAAGTTATTTTTCTTCAGAGCTTCTTGAGTCTCTCTAACAATTAAACCAGCTAAAATGTAGAGAACTGTTTTAAAAGTATTTTGTAAATGAAAGTAAAATCATTGTATCTCATGTTTGATTTTAAAATAAAGTTGATATTAAAGGGTTAACTTTTTGTGTGGTATATTAAGTGGCTGATAAAGGAGTGACTAATGACGTTTTAATGCAGTATTGTTTAACATTTAAAGCCGAACAATGAGAGTCAAGCTCCTCTGAATAACTCAAGATGTCATGGTGACGATCAGAGGTCGCCCCGAGGTCAACAGCGCCGCAGCTACAGTGACATCACCGCCTCACACAACCAGCGTGTTTGTGTGTAAAGTCTTTATTTAGACTGACCTAGTTTCCTCTGCAGAGCCGGCTGGTTTCAAACACTGAGCGTGCAAACAGCCTGCAGCCAAAACAAACACAAGTTAGCCTGTTAGCTGCCCGCCGTGATTTCTTTTTAAAATTAGAAATAAGTCCTTTGTTTGTTTGTTTTTGACAACATGTTTCGTGTCCTCTTGTTGAGCCTGAGGCAAAAGAAGGAAGACACAAACAGAGATCCAGCTTACGGAGGTTGGACATCTCTCTCCGAGAGCTTCAGGAGGAATTAAAGCTTTAAATTGATCTGTTCTAAGATAAATACGGAGAACAGTTTGTGGAGCTTATTCATACAGAATCCTCTTAACGTCACTCTCTGTACATTTCTTATTGGTACTTTCTGTTCACAGAGCTGGAAATCTCTCTGACTTTCCTCCTCCTGTCTCTCTGACTTTCCTCCCTCCTTCTCTCTCACTTTCCTCCTCCTTCTCTCTGACTTTCTTCCCTCCTTCTCCCTGATTTTCCTCCCTCCTTCTCTCTGACTTTCTTCCCTCCTTCTCCCTGATTTTCCTCCCTCCTTCTCCCTGACTTTCCTCCTCCTTCTCTCAGACTTTTCTCCTTCTTTTTTTGGACTTTCCTCCTCCTTCTCTCTAATTTTCATCCCTCCTTCTCTCTGATTCTCCTCCCTCCTCCTCTCTGACTTTCCTCCTCCTGTCTCTCTGACTTTCCTCCTCCTTCTCTCTCTTTCCTCCTTCTCTCTGACTTTCCTCCTCCTTCTCTCAGACTTTTCTCCTTCTTTTTTTGGACTTTCCTCCTCCTTCTCTCTAATTTTCCTCCTCCTTCTCTCTGATTTTCCTCCTCCTACCTATAAAGGCCCCAACAGCGTTTGTCTGGAGGTCGTGTTTGATCAATGTGAAGAAAACATTCCCTCTCTTTTGGCTCTGTTTTTGGTCTCCACCACCTCCTGAAGGAAGTGTCTGTTTAAGTCGTTTAATGCCCCTCTTTGTTCTCCAGTGAATCACTTCCTGTTCTTTTCTGCTTGATTTTCATTCAATCTTTACACGACTGTACAACCGTCCTTTTAAGAAAGATCCCACAATCCCTCCTGTCGCCTCTCAAACTGCTTAATGTGGCCGGCGTGATTGTTTTGATTAAGGAGGAAGTGGTCTTCATTATGACCCCATGTAATAGGGTGCAAATGTGGGTCAGCCCCTCCTCCTCGCGCTGTAAACGTAAAGATAGATCAACAGAAAGCTGATTTAAGGACAACAAACAGAAGAGCTGCTGTTGTTCTGTGGAGACAAACATCTCTAAAGTGATCTGAAGTCACATGACGATCAGGAGATTAGAGGTCACAGCTTGTTTTTTTAACTGTTTGCGTCACACAGCTATAGCACCATGTTTTGGTTAAACTTCCCTTTAAAGCTCAATATTAAAAACAGGCCGTTAATCTCCACACATTATGGAGCGCCCAGGTATTTATTCTGCAGCAAGTTCAGGTGAGCCGATGTGAGAACGCTGCAGGATATTATCAGGAGAATTCACCTCCAGCCAATAGGAGGAGGGGAGACATTTATTTACTGCATAGAGTGGATCACAGTGATCATTAGGATTTCTGCTCACGTCATTAAACGGCTGCCTTACATTTCCTGTTCGTCACTGTGTTCTTCTCCACTCTGTTGTTGATATTTTGATTCTTTTGAACTCCATGTTACATTGACATGAAAATATCCTCATTATAGAAACGCATTGCGGACCGTGATGCTTCTTCCCTCTGTTTTTTTTTTTATGTGTCACGTTACCCATGTTACCCCTCTTCGACAGGTATGGTCTCCGGCTGTGAGGAGAGCATGTGATCCAGAGCGGTCCTCCTGAAATTAGATATTTTAGTTTAGTTGAAGAGTAATTCAGCCAGCAGCTGAAGACTGGTTGTTATGCTAAAAATGTAATCTTCTGTGGCAAATAAACCTGTTTAAAGTCATCACTTTCAGTACTTGTTTGTGTCACTGATACTCACACTATTACAAACAGGATCCTGACAGACTTTAAATTAAGATTTGATACAGGTAACCCAGAGCTCTTTAAAGCCACAAGACTCCATTAACAAAAACTCTTTCTGTGCGGTGAGTCGGCTATGTCATTCTTCTTTTCTTGACTAAATCAGCTTTAATATACCTGAGGAGGAGTCGGCCATGTCAACATGACGTAAACACAGCTCCAACAACAACAACACAGCCGGCGGGACTCGCACTTCTCACTCAAAACTTTTGCACCCGTTTATTGAGGATCCAAAGGAAAACAAAAAAAGGGTCTTAGTTTAAAACAACCACATCTCCCTTTCTAGTAGCAGCAGCACATAGCACCACCATTATTCACTTCCTGTCACCAACATGAATGTCACAGAGGTCATTTGTTCTGCTCTATCTTTAGCTGTGTCTATTTTGAAAGCTGTGGAACAACTGTGCCTCCCCGGAGAGTGAAGCTGCTTCGCTCTGAGTCAAGCCTCTCCAGCTCCGCTCTGCAAACTTTCATGAAACGTGTCGTGTGATTGTTTTTTTTTTTAATGGAGGATATTTGACACTGCCAGAGAAGAGTATAATGTCAGCGAACAGCAGAGACGCAGAGGAGGGCAGCAGCTGTGACAGTGCCGGAAAATATCTGCCATGTCGTGCCTCGGGTCTCATCTCGGCCAAACTAACCATCGTGGTCGGAGACGCTCGCTTCTCCGAGGAAAAGATGTTGCTTGTTCAGAGTTGCGACTACTTCCGAGCTCTGTATCGCTCGGGGATGAAGGAGTGCGAGCAGGAAGAAATCCACCTCAAGTCTCTGCGTGCTCGGGGTTTCTTTCTCGCCATGGCGGTGCTACGAGGTGAGAAGCCCGCCCTGGATGGCGACGACATTGTCGAAGCCATTGAGTGTGCCGCTTTCTTGCAGGTGTCATCGCTAGCCAAGCATCTCATCAACCTCATCGACTCCGAAAACTGCTTGCTGATGTTTCACACTGCTGCGACCTTTGGACTCATGGATCTTTATCACGCCGCTGCGCTCTTTATCAGGAACATGTACAGCGACCTGGAGGCGGAGGTTAAGAAATCCCTATCGTCCGAGCTCATCTCCTACGTGGAATCTCTTTCCCCGAGTGTCTTCGTGGCTGTCGGGGCCCATGTGACCTGCGGTGGGGATGAAACGGTCCACGCTGCCTCCAGGACGGTCTGCTACCTGGACGAAACAGGAAACAGCTGGAAGGTGTTAACGGATCTTCCGCTTCAGGCCAGCACCTCCATGGCGGGAGTGACTGTTCTCGACAACAAGCTCTACATCGTCGGAGGAGTTCACAGACTTCACAACCAAGTCGTGGACGCGTGTTTCTGCTACGATGTCAAAGAAAACATCTGGAGCGGGTTCTCAAGCCCGGCACAGCTCCGATATAATCTGAGCCTCGTGGGCGCAGACGGTCGTCTTTACGCCATCGGAGGAGAATGCGAGCGGACAGTGATGTCCTCCGTGGAGACCTACGATGTAAAGACCGGAAGGTGGGCGTTTGCGGCACACTTACCTCGACCAGCAGCGGGAGCAGCGTGCACCAAAGCCATGAGCAGGATGTTTGTGTGTTTATGGAAGCCGATGGAGACAACAGAGATCTACGAGTACGTCTCCAGGAGAGACGAGTGGCGGCTTGTGACCACGCTGATCAGAAAACAGAGCTACGGTCACTGCATGGTCGGCCACAGAGACAACCTGTACGTGATGAGAAACGGGCCGTCCGACGACTTCCTGAGATGTCTGATGGACTGTTACAGCCTGAGCTCGGGTCAGTGGTCGACTCTGCCCGGACACTTCGCCAACAGCAAAGGCTCTCTGTTCACAGCCGTGGTGAGAGGCGACTCGGTGTTCACGCTCAACAGGAGCACGACTCTGGAGTACGTAGTCGACGGGAAAACCTGGAAACCAAGGCGGCAGATGAAGGGCTTCCCCAGAAGTGGATCTGTGTGGACGTTCATGCTGCAGCTGCCAGACAAACTCGCACTGAAGGAATGAGCTCATTTCTCTTCTGGATCGTCAACAGCTTCTTTACACTCCAGCTTTTCTTTTCTACCCATCTTTCTTTTAATAAATACAAATGAAAACAATGGTTTCGCACAACTTGGGGTCTTTTTATAATTTTGACCATAATGCAAAACTTTGCCCGGATGTTTGGAGACATCTGATGGTAGTAGTACGAGGTGACCCCGCTGAAGACGAGCTCAGGAACTTCCAGGAAAATATGTGGTTCGTAAACACATTTTATTCAAGTCATGACAAAGTTTCATGTTCCTTTTCCAGCCTCTTTCTTAAAGCACAACAAAAATACCATTTCAGCATAATGACTCCTCAACGTTCCCCCATAATTTCAAGTGGTTGCCTTTGAAATCTTGCTGAGTTGCTTGTTCACACATGCACCTTGGGAAGCAGGAGACTTTATCTGTGAGTTGTGGAGGAGGAGGAGGAAGAGGAGGAAGAGGAGGAGGGGGTGTCAACAAACAGATGAACTAAAATCACCACACAGCAGTTTCATTTCGTGCACACGCATTTACTAACAGATATCAAGGTTACATCTCTGTAGAATTCAAATGACAGAGGACATAATATGACAGAGTCGAATGAAGGAGAAAAACATTAATATGTATGATGTTTTTAATAATTCAAGTAAATTAGACCAATCACTCAGTCTGTCTGTGCTGCTGTCGCTATGTGAGCTCCAGTGTTCATCCTCAAGAGGCGTTTCTGTTTCCTTCAGCAGCCTCTGTTTCCTCTGATGATGATGATGATGGAGGGAAACGGCAGGCAGAGCCAGGCACCAAAGGGCAACTGAGCGGGACGCCAGCAGCAGGCAGCGACGTTAAATCCAAGCCAGAATAAAGAGGGAGGCCGAGGTCAGACTGGGACACGGCTCGGAGGCCGACGCCCTCAACAACCTCCAGCGTCGATCTGGGACTGAAGCCAGGAGGTGGAGCTTTAACTAAAGGGATGGATGAGCGTGTGTGTGTGTGTGTGTGGATGACGTTAATCAGGTTATCAGAGTCAAACCCTCACGTGATGTGAGGGTCTACTTCCTTCTTTACTGCTCTGTTGCAACTTAAATGTCTGTCAAGTCATTTCCCACTGAGTAAACAAAAAGCAAAGGATTTAAAATCCAGTTTGCATTGGACTTACATACACAACCCATGCAGCTAATTTAAAAAACAAACAAAAAAACCTACTATTTACACCCATTGCACAGATTAGCAGGTGCTATTAATAAAACAAAAACAGAAAATGTAATGCACAAGGAGGAATATAATAAAAGTGAACATCAATGATAACAGCAGTATACAGTGATTTATAAACAGACCAATCTGTGAAGAGATTACTATGTAGACTGACACTTTAGAGGTTGACTGTAATCTAATATTTTATTTTGACATCCACAGAAAGAGCAAAAGGAAATCGCTTTCCAAGATGCAGGAAAAAATATTCGGGTTTTTTTTGTTTAGTTTTTAAGATGTTGTGACATTTCATAATAAGGATTCAAACTTTGGAGGCACAAGATACAAAACAATGCTGATTATGTTTGAACTTTGATTTTTCTAACACAATGTTTTAATTGATATAAAAACCTTCATGCTTTATATATTAACCAAATAAAAATGATTATGCGTTTAAAGCACATGACTACATTGTACATTGAGGTTAGAAGGAAAATGATGATGATACAAAGGGACAAACCTAAAGAGAACAATTAATCGATTAATGCTGTTTAACTGATTATAATATTTGCATATGCTGTAGTTTGTTTGTTTTGTTTTTCACTAAAAAGACTTGTATTAAACAGAAAAACCACGAGAGATATTTGAGAGACGAGGGATGTAGACAATAAATATTGTATTTAAAAGCAGCACCTATAAATAGTATTCTTTTTGAGTTATGAGAAATAACGAAAGAGAGACGAATAAATAATTTATTGATTTAAAAACAGCTTATTTATTCGTCTCGTTGCTCTCGGGAGCCGCGGCTCTGTCGCGCGCTCTCTGTATCCTTGCGCCGTCTACGTTACGTTACTACGTTAAAGTAGTCCGCTTTGTTTTCTCCTTCGTTTCGCTTCCACGCGATCACTTTGAAATAAAAACCCCAGTAGACCGATGAAAATGGACACAACATTAATCTAAGCGAGTCAGTGTAGGTGTGAGGTGGTGCTGTTGAGGTATTACTTGATGATCCGCGTGGGCGGAAGGATCTATGTAGTGTTTGTAAATATTGGCAGCAGCAGGAGGAGGCAGAGAGTGGCGCGCTTCTTTATACGCTGCAGGGATTTGACTCTTCTCCAGAGTGAATTACCGGCGTACTACCGATGGATTTTTACCGTGCTTGCGTCTTTTTTCACCCGTAAGAACAGCTAAACGGACTAGTGTTGCCATTTTGGATTTTCTTAATTTTTATTCCCGGTGTGCTGAATATATTTTTTGGGAGGAATCACCAGCAGCAGCATGCTGCTCTCCAAGCTGGACTCCTCGTTGTCTCACATTTCATCCAGCATGGAGCTACCGGCCAAGCTTCATCTCCAGCAAGGTAAGAAAAAAACGACGACAACACGAAGGTAGTGTCTTACCATTTTCTGTGACTGGATTATTTGGTGTCCTCACGTAACTCCACGAGGGACGCAGTGCCAAAAAAAGCTAGGTCACACGATCACAAGGGTCGCAAAATACAGCGTAACACCTCTTGGCGGAAACTAGTGATTTATTTAAACGTTATTTTTTCTCTCTCTCTTTTAAACCAATCTCTAACCTCAATAAGGTCAACATAACCCAGACAATGGCTTCTAAATAATTTTATTTCAAACAGGAGAGGCGAAGACCGCTGACTATATTTAAATAAATTATTTAAATTAATAAATTTTAAATCTTTTACTGCATTACCTTTTTTTTTAAAATAACACGACGTTTGACCACTTTGAACGCAGTATTTAATGTGTAAATGTTTGACTTTGTTAATTAAAAGCTACATGTTGGTACTGTGTTTTTATTTTGGTTTTTGGTCAGCCGTTAAGAGCTTTTGTGCGTCCACCATTTTTAAACGGCTCAAACAAGAAGAACAACGGGGGTCATCCGAGGACAGCCGGCCCTGTGCCCGGGTTTACTCGCTGTTTGATGTTAGTTTTTAATTCTTAAATGTTTGTATTCATCATATAAATAAAGACAATCAAGTTAATCGAAAGCACATCGTTGGGTTTTTGATTTATTGAGGGGTTTGACATTTTGGCGCAATGATGCAGATTTAACTTTTAACTCTTTATTTTTTATTTGTTCAGTGAAAACGGAGAAGCCGCCCTTTGAGAAGCTGTACCGGCTGGGTCCGGTGCTCGGCAGCGGAGGATTCGGCACCGTGTACTCGGGTGTCCGCCTCGCCGACGGGCTGCCGGTAAGAGCGGGGTGATGATGCTTTGTTTTGGTCCCGGTGTCTCCCGGCGCCACATGGCGGCTCTGAGCGTCAAGTTACACACTGGAAGCTCGCACTTCCTGTCAATACTCCAAAATAAGAGCCGCTTTAAATCAATATTGTCATTGTTCCTTTTATTGTTACAAGCAGTAGATTTATTTATTTTATTTTTAAATGACGTTATTAAATAAACTACAATGATCCATTAATTAATACTTGTAGAAGAAATGAATGTTGTAATTTGCACAAACAGTGTGGCTTTGAGCATTGTCTTCTGGAATATAATTTAAATTCTAATCATGAATTTTAATTATTTTACTGTGTGGTCCATTTGTTGAAACAATTCAATAGCTCTAATGTCTTTAATAATTAGATATTTTGTGGCCCCAATCAAGCAGCGTTTCCTTTCTTTACTTCACTTTCTATTTCAATACTTTTTTAATATTAGTTTATCATCGCTGTCATGCTCAAGATTTTGTTGACCATTAGTGACAAAATGACTGCATGTAAACAAATCTATTAAGTGTTCATTAAATTCCCTTTCTGATGAAGGCTATTCTTTCACACACTGTCAATACAGAGAGAAAAGCTTAAGCAACCTTTCACCTACCCTCAGATTAATAGACGTTATTAAAGTGGTGAAGGAAAAATAAAAGCTGTTTGGATTCAGATTCAGTAGTAACAAGATGCACACACTCGTATCGTATCGAACTTGAAAGAACAGCAAACAAGACACAGAAACTGAGTAACAGCTGTTAAACACTAAAACTTTGTTGTCTCTTGTCTAAATCTCAATGTTTTGCATTTTAATGCACAGCTAGCTGAGCACCGGTTTATTTTGTCTCTGTGCTTTTATTTGGAAGGCAGCGTCGTTTCTCTCTACTTCCTGTTTCATTTGTGTCAGCTGGCCAGCTTGACGCACCTCGTGCCGTCTGGCATGTGGTCTTTGTTTTCACAAAGAGCCATAGTCAGTGGAGCTTTAAACGCCTCTTTTATTGTGTCGGGAAGAAATCCTGCTTTTGTTTTTGACACGTGGGGAGAAAGACGGGATTTTCAAAATAAATTAAATTTCCAGTGCGGGTGCCAAAAACTGTTGGTGAAATCCTCTTAATTTGTCAACAAAGAAAAACCTTCAGAGGCCAGAGCAGCAGACAAGTCTTCTTGTGCTGATTTTGATATAGTTTATTTATCATGTATTAAGTCTTTGGTTGTTTTGTCTTCTTGCAGGTGGCGGTGAAGCACGTGTGCAGGGAGCGAGTGACTGAGTGGGGCTCTCTGGTGAGATTCATACTGAACTATTTACATCCACACAACTCAATGTTTTTTAACTTTGACAGTATTTTATCAGAGCGGGTGATTTGAATTTGAACGTTTTCTGCAGTGTCTCAAAATTTGATTAAAAAGTTTAATTTCATGGATTGAAAATGGACACGTGTGTCTTCAGTGTGGCGTGGTCGTCCCCCTGGAGATCGTGCTGTTGAAGAAGGTGGGCGGGGCGTTTGGCGGCGTGGTGCGTCTGTTGGACTGGTGGGAGCGGACGGACGGCTGGCTGCTGGTGATGGAGCGCCTCGAGCAGGGGCAGGACCTGTTCGATTACATCACGGAGCGCGGCGCCCTGGGCGAGGCGGAGGCGCGTCACTTCTTCCTGCAGGTGCTGGAGGCCGTGCGTCACTGCTACAGCTGCGGCGTCGTCCACCGCGACATCAAAGACGAGAACCTGCTGGTGGACCTGAGGACGGGACATGTCAAACTCATCGACTTCGGCTCGGGAGCGCTCCTCAAAGAGAGCGCCTACACCGAGTTTGATGGTGAGTCTGATGTCTTATAATCGTCTTACAGTCCCAGCTATTTGTTTCTTCTTTTTTTCCTGAATGTTTTCGTCCCCTCTCTGCTCCCTGCAGGTACGCGGGTTTATAGTCCTCCAGAGTGGATCCGGTTTCGCAGGTACCACGGTCGCTCAGCCACCGTGTGGTCGCTCGGCGTCCTGCTGTACGACATGGTGTGCGGGGACATCCCGTTCGAGCAGGACGACGAGATCCTGAGAGGACGCGTCTGCTTCAGAGAAAAAGTCTCCTCGGGTGAGAACGGAGACGAGTTAAAAGACATTAAATGGAGTTTTTCTTCAGTCTCGTGTTTGTTCATCATCTCTCGCTGTGTTTGCGTCGCAGAATGCCAGCAGCTGATTGGCTGGTGTCTCAGCCAGGCGCCGTCTGACAGGCCGACAGTGGAGCAGATCCTCGCTCACCCGTGGGTGACGGGCGGCGCTGGACAGAAGACGGACAGCATCACGCTCCACTCCATCACAGCCGACCCCTCCTCGTCTTCTTCCGGCCAGCAGAGCATCTGATTGGTCAAATGGGGGCGTCCAGAGGGCGGGGCTTGAGCTTGATTGACAGCTCCTCCTCTGGTGGAGTTTTTCTTGGGCACGCTGGTCGTCTCGAGATGTGATCGGAGCGAGTAGCTCTTATAGAGCCTCATCAGCCGTGTTCTGCCTCACAGTGCCTTAACACAAAAACATCTTGCGGGTGAAGCGTTGTCATGGCGACGCGCCTCCTGTCAGGGCTACCTACCAGACTTTTAGACTTACACTCTGGTAAAACTAGAAACAACACAGATGGCTGTTTAATACCATGACAACATTAAAAAAGAAAGGGTTAGGCACCCACCGCTGGGTCGTTTTTCAGTTTTTTTTTTGTTTTGTTTCATCACAATAAACATCAACGAGCACCGCCGTGAAGCTCACCTCAGGGTGTTCATGTTCCACTGTTTCTCTGTCAGAGTCGACATCTGGCCTCGTTAAACAGGGACGCGTGTAAATCAGTTCAGGCATTACTTTGGAAACATGTCGTTCACCCCGAGGAGAGAGAAACATGGTGCTCTGGTTTTTCAAAATAAAAGATGAAAACGATTCTTTTTTTACCTCATGTTGGGCGACAGCAGACTGAACTGTAAAGACAAACAAGCAGCAACTTTTAACTTTTATTTCAGCTTACTTGAACAACTGCCAAAAAGATGAACCGACATGTACGTGAAGAGACCCTCACCTGCTTGAAGAAGAAGTGGGATACTTGAAAACACACAATCTACACTCTTAAACACACACACACACCTGAGGAGTCTGCTTCAGGACCCCAGACCTGACTCTCTGCTTGGATACCAAAAGATGTTTACTTTTCACTCCGTGGAATCTCAAGGTTTTTGTTCTGACTTTTTAAAAATGTTTAACGTTTCTGATCTTAAACAGGGGCGGAGCCTCCTGATGTAAAACTCAGAAAAGGCATCCGTCGGTGACCCCGTCACAGCAGACCGTAGAGCGTTCTTCATCGTTCTTTCTGTTCCCTCTCTTAAAAGGCGGCTGTATGCGTTTGAAATGTTTTGGACTGAGACCACGTCCTCCTTGAGTCCGGTCAGTTTTAAATAAACGAAATCACTGCGGGTTGCGCGGCCGGTCTTAAGTTTCAATGTGTCTCACTACTTTGGTTCGGAGAATAAGGGTCCCTGCAGCTGTCCGCCTCTATGTTTAAAACGCACATTCAATGCAAAAACTATTTTCTTGTAATATGAACAATATGTGTATTTTATGTTTATTTTATATATCCCGTATTTATTTGGTTAAGAGACGTCCCCCTATGTGGTTATTTATTGGACATGTCTTTAGTGGTTTTCATTTCCTCATGATTACGAGCTTCGTTCAGGTTTTAGATCAGTTTGTTCGTTCAATGCTTTGATGTAAATAATTCACACAGAACAAAAAGTATTTTGTTTTTCATGGAGAAATTTGAAATTAAAACTTTTGTAGAAAGTTGGTTTCTTGTGAAATTTATTTCTGTTTTTTTATCTAACGCATCGAGCAAACTGAGCAATGAAACACGAACATGAAATCCCTCACCGTGAATGAAAAAAAAATAACTTCACATAATCTGCTCATACCTTTAAGAAACATTCGTTAGACTTAAAACTTGAGAACAAGTTAAAAAATAAGGTAATGCATTAGTAATCCTTCAAATATACGTTTGCACATCACACCAATCTGTTGCTCCCACACATTTCTTGTCTGTTTATTAAAGTTTATATTATATGACTCTACATCATTTAATATTAACTGGCATCAGTGATATTTTTTCCACATTTCTCCTTGAGGATGTTTGAAGTCTAATGAGGGACGTTTTGTGTGTTAGCAGCGACACCGCGTGGCCGTCTTGTTGTATCGCATCCCATTTGGTATTTCCAACTTTATAGCATATTAGCGTCCTTCATTTTTGTGTGAAATACATTTATATATACAACGACAATCTCCGTGAAGGATTATTGTAATTTTTAAAATATTTAAGTTGGTTTGGAAACTTCATTTTGATCAGGCACCGCGCGGACAGCTGTTGACAGGGCAGTGGTCCTTCCATCGTCACCGGAGCTGCACGCTTACGGTACGTATAGCGGCGTTTTAATGGTTCGTAAAGCCTTCTTAAATGTGACAAAATGATGTTTTTAAAGTCTAATCTTTAAGACTACAAATCTTTATATTCAACCAAGAGATATTTACTGACCTAACATTGAATAAAAAGCTCAGGCAGCCATGAAATGACGCGTTTGTTATTCTTTCTACGCCGAACTCAATTTAAAAATAATTCAAGTTGTATTAATCAGTCTGCAGCATGTCAGCAGAGTTCATCAAATTATCAACAAATACATGATAAGATTCATGACGAGGCCCTCTTTAATTCGGCTCACATAAAATAAGCCAAACATCCATTTTGAACATTATGTGTTGACATTAGTTGGATTGTCTTATGGTGTATTTGGTGTGTATTTTTGACCATATGTCACTGTTACTGTGTCTGTGTGTTTTCCTCCAGAGGTCAGGATGGGTCGCTCCTCCAAAGACAAACGGGACATTTACTATCGTCTGGCCAAAGAGGAGGGCTGGAGGGCCCGGAGCGCCTTCAAGCTGCTGCAGCTGGACGAAGAGTTCAACCTGTTCTCAGGTGAGATTGAGAAAGGAGACACCTGAGACCAGACATTGTTCATACACACTGGTCATTCATGGGTTAATTTACTGCCTCTGATTAAATGTCAGATGTGTCTACTTGTTCTGTAAGGCGTGAACAGAGCGGTGGATCTATGTGCAGCACCTGGCAGCTGGAGTCAGGTCCTCAGTCGGAAACTCAGGTACATTTCTTCTAAACCTTTCTCTTTGGATTGAAGCTCCTGTTGTTACAGTTCCACGCTTTGTGTCATGAATTGTTTTTTTGTTTTTGTCCTCTCAGAGGACGGGAGGAAAAGGGCGAGGGAGGGGAGGAGGTGAAGATTGTGGCGGTGGACCTACAGGCCATGGCTCCTCTGCCAGGAGTCACTCAGATTCAGGGAGACATCACCAAGGTGAGGACAAGATGAATACACACGGTACTCAGATCTTAATCAGACAGGAGCAGGGAAACTTTTTTTGTGTTGTTTTTTAAGGAAAATTGTCAGAAAATACTTAATTTCAGCGTCAGTAAACTACGATTATACCTACAGTACTTGAAATTCAGACAGAAGATAAAACGTGACGGGGTGTGAATATCACGGCATGAAACGCAGTCTGAACAGGCTGGCTACAATGTTGCTGCCTTTTTAAATAACTGAAATCTGACACACCTTCTTTTTCCTCCTCTCAGGTGTCGACAGCTCAGGAGATCATCCGTCACTTCGAGGGTCAGCCGGCCGACCTGGTTGTGTGTGACGGAGCTCCAGATGGTGAGGCGCTCGTTTTCTGTCTGTCCCATCTTGACTTTTAACCTTCCCCGTATCCCACGTCGAGACAATCTGAAGGTGTAACATCCTGTTCTGTCTCCATAGTAACCGGTCTACACGACGTGGATGAGTACATCCAGGCTCAGCTCCTATTGGCTGTGAGTAAAGAGGTGTTTGCTAATTCACCTGTCTCTCTGTGATGTCATGATGACGGCTGTTTGTTTGTCTCTCTCAGGCTCTGAACATCACGACGCACGTCCTGAAACCTGGAGGAACGTTTGTGGCTAAAGTGAGTCAAACTGTTACTCATCTGAATCCACGTGGATTATAAAAATCTGTGTGAACATGCTGTAGCTAAAAACGATTCTAATAAGAGTCTCTGTGTTTGTATTAGATCTTCTGTACAACAAATGCAAGTAAAAGTGCTTTACATATAAAAGTCAACTCTCAAACAGTCGGTTTGGAGATTTTCCCTTCATGACATCACATTTTTTGTAACCTCATCTTGCCCTGTGTGTCTCAGATCTTCAGAGGAAAAGACGTGACTCTGCTCTACTCTCAGCTGAAGATCTTCTTCAGTGGTGTGACCTGCGCCAAGCCTCGCAGCAGCCGGAACTCGAGCATCGGTGAGTCATGAGCAACACTCAACCATCAGTCCTCCAAGTCAAAATAAATGCACGACTTCACTGTGAGCATATGTGCAGATGAGCGTAGAAAAGTCAAATGCATCATAACCATGTGTATCTAATGTTTTTGTTTTTTTTTCTTCACAGTTTTTATCTATACTGTCAACATTTTCCTGAACTCTCATCCAGTTTCTCCGTCTGTCTGTTTGCAGAGGCCTTCGTTGTGTGTCAGAATTACGCTCCTCCTGAAGGTTACGTCCCCAACATGTCCAACCCTCTGCTCGACCATTGCTACGGTAACCGCATCACATGAGCCCGTTTCACTTTTACTGGGAAGTTACAGATAAATGTGACTCAAAGGTAAACGTTATAAACAAATAGTATAACAAAAACAGTTTCAGTCTTTCATCTCAGTCTGGACTCTCTTCTTCAGATGTGGATTTTAACCAGTTAGAGGGTCCAAACCGTGTCATCGTTCCCTTCCTGGCGTGTGGAGACCTCAGCGCCTTCGACTCAGACAGAACCTACCCTCTACAGGTGAGCCTGGCCATCCGTTCTGCTCGTTACTGAGACAAACAGCATTATTCTTATCGTAATGTAAACACTTTAGAGTTAAAAAAAACATGTTGAAGTGTGTTTTTTTTTAATTATTATTTCTGGACAATCTCATAGTTGTGGTAAGCTTCTGTGTTTTCTTTCCTTAGCTGGAAGAGGGTAAACATTATCAGTACACGCCACCCACCCAGCCGCCCATACAGCCCCCCTACCAACAGGCCTGCCACCTCCGCAAAAACAACCTGCTTTCCAGAGAGGACACTCCCAATCAGAGCCAAGATGAGACACAGCAACAAACTGAGTCCACCTGATCCCTCTGACTGCTCCTCGCCACACAGATATCTGACCAATGAGAGGGTGGATGTGGATCCAGCTCAAAAACCGAGCAGTTTTTAGCTCAGCTTAGTACAAAGACTGGAAACGTGTGTCACCCGTTTCCTCCTTCATCCTGTCTTTCTTCACCTTCAGAGGACCTCCATTTTTTTTTTTAATTGATCATGGTGGTATGTTTTTATTGTTTCGTCTGGTTTAATGGGGAGCGTTTGATTACAGAGCCTTCAAGACTCTGAATAAAGAATTGTTCACATTTTATATTTGAAAATTAAAGGTCATGTCTTGGAAAGAAAAACAATGACATTGTGGTTTACTTGCATGAATGTAACTAACATCAAATCTCCTGGTGTGCTGCCCTCTAGTGTCATTGCTGACTGAAGATGGGCATCTGCTGCGTCTCAGCATCTGTGAGGTGCAGTCCCTCCATTGTGTTTCTTGTTTTGGATTTATTGGGCTTCACTCGCCAGCTTTTCAGGAGTTGAGCACATTTTTTTTTTTTTTCAAGTCCATTAATAATAATAAAAAAGTTAACACTTTTTAGAATATTAACTCTCTGTTCATGTCCTGCTGTAACACCCGTGTTCATCCTCCTCTGTTAGCTATGTTTACACTGTCAACAATATTGAGATATGAACCGGTTTTATGTTTACACTAAGAAACCACGGCACAGAACCCTAAAAAAAACTTTATTAAACATTTCCTATAAGATTACAAATACAGAAAACACATGCAAAATATTGCAAAATTAACATTTCACATTTTGTACAGGATTGTCAAGAGAAACAGCAATCAACATGTTTAAAAAATATAGAAATTAAATGAAGGTGTATTAAAAGTGCAATTAATGAGGTCTGAACTGAAGAAAGGAGATGATAGATAATTTTAAAAAAAAGGATTATAATATTGAATGAAATATACAAGGGTATGTAATGCGTCAGTTTTCTAATTAATTGGGAAAGTTTTTCAAAATATATTTTTACCACAGCCCAGAACCCAACCAAAAAAAAGCATCTCCACTTCCTGGTTTCCTTTTTTTTTTACGCGTTGACGTCACGACGCAAAGACTCACACAACCGCATTGTTGTTGGGGGAAGAGAAGCCCTGCCACTTCTAACCGCTTTAAAAAAAACAGGAAGATCGACCCCGTGTTTTTGTTTTCTCTTGAACATCGTACAACAAACCGACATCGGTTCCGTCGCCCTGGATACCTGTCAGTCACCAACAAGTTTGACTCGGTTCAGCGCGAGCCGCCGCCGCGGTTGGATGAGCGGACTGGATGTGGATTTAACTGCCGCTTCGCTCCGCAGGCCGCGCCGCCATTGCTGCTGGATTTATACGCTGAATTCGTGAAAATAACCGAGGTAAGATCAACCTCACTCGGCCTTAACCTTCTTAATATGACGCCCTGTGAGTCTGGAGAGGCTTCACACCTTAAAACGACCCCAGCCACCGTGAGGGAAAGCCATGTTTCCAGGTCTAAAGCGTTTCTTGTTGTGCTGCTAGTAGCCATGTTTCCTCCCCCCTTCAGTGTAATGCTAGCTGGCTTTAGCATTAGCTCCGGTTTGTGGACGGAGTGTCCTAATGTGTTCAACCGACGCCCGGAGAAGGAGGGGGCATCGACGGGGTTAGTTCAGACACTTAACTGGCGTTTAGCTTTTTTTCTTTCTACAAGGAGAAACAATTGATCATAACACAGATCACACTCCTGACAGTGTAGTGAAGCTAACGTTAGCCTCCTCAGCTAGAAGAATCCATTTGAGTACAGTAATGGAGAAGCTGGAAGCCGAGGACACTCAACAACGACCATCCAGCTCTCAGCGGCTCCAGGCGGACTCACAGAGCCGACAGTGGGCTCGCCCTCGGCGGCGTGTAGGTGCGCTGCTCTCGGCTCTTTAGTTTCATTCATCCAGTCCCCCCCCCTCAACCTGGACTGTCTAACATTTAATACTGTCAACATTTTACAATCTTCAACACTTTAATTTTCGACACAGTTATTTTTAATAAACAGAGCTGACATTGTGATGTCTTTATCTACCTGCAAGAACACAAATCAAAACCTGATAATAATAATAATAACACTACTCCTCTTTATGTAAATAAAAGACTTGAATGTCTTTAGAAAATAGTACCATGTGTTCTTACTTTATTTAAGATATGATTAGTAAAATGAACTGTGTGCTAAGTAAACAAATATTCAAGCATGCACAACATCTATAATTCAGTTCTTCATGTTTTACACCAAACTAGATGGATGGATCGGTACTTTATCGATCCTGAGGGGAAACATCCCCTCATCCAGTAGTAGGACACAAGACATTAGTTACTATAAACATGTATATAATAAACCTGAAACAAGATTTAGAAGCCCTCTTATATGACACAAATGAAACCTGTGCATGTGCAATTAAAACATTTCTCCTGAAGCCAACAATACTTGTTTTCTGACATTGTTGAATGTGAGGGTAGCTGACAGTTTGCTTCAGTCTCATATGAGCCCATCAACATGACCATGACACCCGTGTGCAGACACGTCATGCACATACTGACTGACAAATAATTCCAACGTCTACATCATTTTTTCTATTTATGATTGCGATTTGAATTCAGAATTTTGCGATGCCTTTCTTGAGGGAAAAGCTCATATTTGAACACAGGTCTGATTGATTGTGCAGCGCTGATCCATTGCATGAGACGGACTTGCAGGAGAGAGTCCACAGAAAATGACGAGCAAACTCCTGCACACGTTTTTACTCCCACGTGTACATCGGCATGGAAACGTTTTGATAGTGAGTAGGACTTTGGACTTCAGTTTTTGATGATTCAAAATGAGACATTTCCCTAAAGTAGCGCAGAGGACACGTCTGTTTTGTTGGTGTTGTTGTCTCATAGATGCATGCAAACCTGGTGTAGTGAAAACACTTGATAAAGTGAGCAGCACACACACACACACACACACACACACACACACACAGAGTCGGGGGCTTCCTCCTCTAAAGCTCTCAGCTGATCTTCATGTCCCATCTGTTCCTGTGAGGACGCATCTGTAATTCTATTAACTTCCCTGTTTCCCTCACAACAGAGGAGAGACAGAATCCATTCATTTTAAATGAAGCTCTGTTCAATAACCATGATGATTATGAACATGAACAATCAGGCTGGTTTCCTTTTCGTTTCTAGAGATGTTATGTATTGAATAGTCACCTTGCACGTGTTGACCGACATGAACCGTGGTTATTGTTTTCATCAGCCGTCTGTGTAGCTCTACAGCCCAGCATACACGTGGAGGAGGAGACACAATACAGACAGCTAAACATCCAAACAGAACCATCAACCAGTGTGTCATTACTTAGAGGAGAGGAAACACCGTGATGACTCTCTGTAGTTGTGGTTAGTGTGCAACAAAGGGCTTATAAATATGACTTCATTATGGACGAGAGTTAAATACACGGACCACGAGTTCTGGTATTAGGAGCAACTTGATTAGATATTCAGTTTTGAAGTACATCTGATGTGGAGTTTAGATTCTCCAGGTCGAGTGTTGAGCATGGTTTTGGTATCAGTCCTCAGTCTTTAACATCATCATCATCTTCATCATCATCACAAATATGTTGGCAGGTATTTGTGGGGCCAACCGAGACTTAGCTGTAACATGTGACTCCATCTGCATTAGTGCTCCGCTCGGCTTCTTAGTTTCTGCTGCGCCTGCACTGAGTGCATGAAGTTACACACATGCCTGTGTTTTATGTGTGAGTTTTCTTTCTCTAAGCATGGATGAGGTGGAGCTGCAGAACCAAGAGACGTGTTATTCTGACGTGCTCGTGGAACACACGTGAGGCAGCAGGCTGTAAATCATCGCAGCAGGTTGCTGCTGTGTTACATCACTGACACCGTTTTCCTTCTTTGGTTTTTTTTTTAGAGTCTGTCGAAATGAAGAAAAAGGGTCGACATCACCGCCCGGCGGTGCTGAAGAGAGATTCTTCTCCCATCAAGCCTTCGCCCAACCGCGAGACGCTGACGTACGCCGAGGCTCAGCGGATCGTGGAGCTGGAGGTGGACGGCCGCGTGCACCGGCTCAGCATCTACGACAAGCTGGACGTCATCGGGGACGACGACCCCACGGCTCAGGAGATCATGGAGTGCAACAGCAACAAGGAGAACAAC
The DNA here is from genome assembly GCF_947650265.1 of Symphodus melops. Lineage (NCBI taxonomy): Eukaryota > Metazoa > Chordata > Actinopteri > Labriformes > Labridae > Symphodus > Symphodus melops. The sequence continues at coordinate 27,506,277 of NC_136696.1, read as the reverse complement.
GAGAAGCCCCAGCAGGTCCTGGTGCGCTCCGTGCGCCTCAAAAACAACCAGCAGAAGAAGAACGCGGCGCTCACGGCCGCGCACGGCGGCATCGGCACGCACGGCCACGCCAGCGGCCTGCTGGAGGCCAAGGTCAGAACGGTTGAGTACAATCTGCCGGTGGTGCCCAAGAGGCCCGCGGCGTATTACAAATACATGGAGAGGACGGAGGAGGAGCTGGACGAGGAGGTGGAGTACGACATGGACGAGGAGGACTACGCCTGGCTGGAGCTGATCAACGAGAAGAGGAAGAGCGAGGGCGTCAGCCAGGTGTCGCACAACCTCTTCGAGTTCCTCATGGACCGCTTCGAGAAGGAGTCGTACATGGCCACTCAGGGTCAGAGCGAGCCGCACTCGCTGGTGGACGAGGACGCCGTCTGCTGCATCTGCATGGACGGGGACGGCGCCGACAGCAACGTCATCCTCTTCTGCGACTCGTGCAACATCGCCGTGCACCAGGAGTGCTACGGCGTGCCGTACATCCCCGAGGGTCAGTGGCTGTGCAGACACTGCCTGCAGTGCCCGTCTCGACCGGCCGAGTGCGTCTTCTGCCCGAACCGAGGCGGAGCCCTGAAGAAGACCGACGACGACCGCTGGGGTCACGTGGCGTGCGCCCTGTGGGTCCCAGAGGTCGGCTTCTCAGACACGGTTTTCATCGAGCCGATCGACGGCGTCCGCAACATCCCGCCGGCGCGCTGGAAGCTCACCTGCTACCTTTGCAAAGAGAAGGGGGCGGGCGCTTGCATCCAGTGCGACAAGATCAACTGTTACACGGCCTTCCACGTGAGCTGCGCGCAGAAGGCCGGCCTCTACATGAAGATGGAGCCCGTCAAAGAGGTGACGCCGTCGGGCGCCTCCACCTTCTCCGTGAAGAAGACGTCGTACTGCTGCAGCCACACGCCGGAAGGCTGCGACCGCCGGCCGCTCAACGTCTACGAGGAGCCGCACCCCAAAAACGGAGCCTGCAAGAGGACGGACAAGAGGGGGAAATCCCGGGCCAAGAGCTGGCAGAAGAAGAAGAGCAGGAGGGTGGAGCCGGAACCAGAACCAGAACCTGAGACGCCTGCTAACGCTGGACCCAGTATTACTGTTTCAAGGTACGCTTTCAGATGAACTCTTTCACTTCGAAACACCGGAGGAAACACGAGGAAGTACTGACCCATGTGTTTTCTGTTTCTCTGCTCATCAGTTTTGACACCATCCTGAACCAGGTGGCGGTTCAGAGGAAGCGCGTCTTCGTCGAGCGGGTCTTTAGTTACTGGGTGCAGAAGAGGCAGTCGAGGAACAACGTGCCGCTGATCCGCCGGCTCCAGGCCACGCCTCAGCCGCCCAAAACCAAGCAGATGGTCAGTGCGGCTTCTCAAAAAGGAGCCTTTTTTTTTTTTTTAACGTCTCTTTCTCTCTCGCTGACGTGACGGAACGTGTTTGTCTGCAGGAGCGCATGGAGACCAACCAGGCGCTGAAGGAGCAGCTGAAAGAGTGGCACCGCCTCCGCCACGACCTGGAGCGAGCTCGCCTGCTGCTGGAGCTCATCAGGAAGAGGGAGAAGCTGAAGAGGGAGGAGGTAGAGAACGTTTTTGACCCCCCGCGTCGCCGTATTTAGATAGTTGTTAGCGTCCGCGCTGACACATGTGTTTTTTTTCGTCCCGTCAGATGAAGCAGCAGCAGTCGGTGCTGGAGGTCCAGCTGACGCCGTTCAACATCCTGCTGAGAGCCGTGCTCAGCCAGCTGCAGGAGAAGGACCAGTACAACATCTACGCTCAGCCCGTCAGCGCCAAGGAGGTCTGTCCCCGATTCTCTGATCACCTGAAAACTCCCCCGTGCAGACCAGCCTTCTGTCTTTGTTCCTGTTTTTAAAGTGCTGTATAAATAAAGATTTACTTCCTCGCCGCGTCTCCTGCAGGTTCCCGACTACCACGACCACATCAAGAAGCCCATGGACTTCTCCACCATGAGGAAACGCATCGACGGCCACGAGTACGGGAGCTTCGACGAGTTCGAGGACGACTTCAACCTCATCATCGCCAACTGCTTGTCCTACAACTCCAAGGACACGTTCTTCTACAAGGCGGCTCAGCGGATGCAGGACCACGGAGGAGTGATCCTCCGCCGAGCCCGCCGGGAGGTCGACCGGATTGGCTTCGACTTCCCCAGCGGGCTGCACCTGCCCGAAGCCCCCAAACTTGAGGCTCCGGCGCCCTTCTCCTGGGAGGACGGTAAGATGCGCTGCTTCCACGTTTTTGTGATGTCACGAGTAGAGCTGCAAACATACAGAGAGGCACAGAAACTGAACTCTGTGGAGTTTTTCTGCTCACACAGGAAGATGGTTTCCAACTCTTTTTGTTTTCTTGGAAACAGCCTGCGTCTTTTAGTCCAGCACGATTTATAACCCAGAGTTTGACTGTAAAGGAAAAAGCAAGTTTGCTCGTTTGTGTCTGAGACTTTCTGTCGATGGTTGTTTGATTTGTTTATTTAGCACATCGGAGTGCAAGGAGGGAAACGAAGCCAAATAAGGCTTGTACAGAGTTCCACCCCTGTCTGCATTCATCATGAACAAATATAAAAAGGCTTTAAATGTTGTTGAGAAAAAAAGGCTTCTCATGGTTTTATAGAAAGAACAAACTGGTTGAAGTTGAGGATTAAAGATGGGGGAGTAGAGTTTGAGTTGAAGCATTAGAGGTTCCACACGGTGGTGTTAAATGTGTAAACGTCTCTCTGTCACAGTGGACCGCGTCCTGAGCCCGGCGTACCGTCAGCAGACGCCGCTGGAGGAGCAGCTGAAGGAGCTGCTGGAGAAGCTGGACCTGAGCACGGCCATGAAGCACAGCCCGTCCCGCAGCAAGAGGCTCAAGCTGCTGAAGAAGACCATCATGGAGGTCCGCAGCGAGATGAGTCTCAAGAAGCCCCGCTCCAAACCGCCCCCTTCTCCCCCTCCTCCTCAGGAGACTAACTCCGCCCCCCCAGAGCCCGAGGAGAAACCACTACCAGAGCTCCCCGTGGAAGCGCCCACGCCGCAGGAGGAGGAGGAGCCTTTACCCTCGCCAGCGTTTGAACTGTTAACCTCCCTGTCTGCGCTGGACACTTCGCCCGGTGGCATCTCGGAGCCGCCTCTCAAACCCCTCAAAGCCGCCGCCGACCACGTTCCCATGGAGCTGGACGGCGACACAGACACTTCTACCTCAGTGCTCGCTTCAGAACCCCTGAACGGGCACATCCTCGAACCACAGCTCCTAAACGGCGAGCTTCACACCGAGGCCTCCGGCGACCCACCGACCAACATCCTGTTCCGCAGATCCAAGAGCACCAGCCCGCAGAAACCGCCCAGGACCCAGGAGGCTCCCGCTGCACCCGCGTCCCCCCTGGGCGCCAAAACCTTCCTGTCGGTGGTGATCCCTCGGCTGGAGACGCTCCTCCTGCCCAAGAAGAGGAAACGTAGCTCCAGCGTGGAAGGCGAGGAGGAGGAGGAGGAGTCGCCCATTAAACGCCTCGGTACAGGTACTCCCTCAGAGTCTGAAACCAAACAGCCGGCAAAAAGTCAACAGCCACTAAAGCAACGTTGATGTTTGTCTTCAGGTATAGCTAACGGCTTCGTGGTCGAGGAGGAGGAGGAAATCTCCCCGCCCCCTCGTCTGCTGGAGCCTCGCCGGCGATGTGCCTCCGAGTCGAGCATCTCCTCCGGGGGAAGCGTCCCCTCCAGCACCAGGTGAGACGGGCACAGCATTTTTTTAATTCCCTCTTTAACGTATCAAACTAAGCCGACTTTACTTCTCCGAGAACGTCCGACTCGTCCCACCCTGCTACTTAAACGTGTCCCTTCTCCTCCTCGCAGCACTGTCACCAACGTGTCCAAGAGCGGGAAAGGGCGGCCGGCGGCGGCTCGACGGAGCACCGTGGACGACAAAAGCACTCTGATGACCTGCATCGAGAACGGCGAGTTCACCGCCTCCGCCGACATCTCTCCAGGTGACTGAGACGCCTTTCCTCTGCAGAGCGTGCATGCAGCCTTACACACTGAATGATGAAAAAAAAACAACAACTTCCTGTCTACGAGGTGCAAACAGGAAGCCTTTGATTGACACGGTGGAAGTGAAGAGAAGTCTGTAAGGTCCTCTCCTCCTGTACAGATGTTCTTCGCCACACCTGACTGTGTTTTATTTTTGTCCTGACGCTCACACACAGTGTTTGTCTCCTGCTCTTCCTGGTTCCTCCAGTGTGTGTGTGTGTGCGTGTGTGTGTGTGTGTGTGTGTGTGTGTGTGTGTGTGCGTGTGTGTTTGTATGTGTGTGTGTGTGTGTGTTCTCTCTCTGCTCGTGCTCAGTTGTCTGTTGCAGTGAACGCTTCATAACTTGCTTGTTGTTGTTTCTGTAGAGGTGTGGAAACCCTCCGCTGCTTCTCCATTTGTTCTGGAGCCTCTTAAACTAGTTTGGGCTAAATGTAGTGGATATCCGTCCTACCCCGCCCTGGTGAGTGAGTGTCGGTGCCCTCTGTTTCTCATCCACCATCTGCTACCTCTGCCATAGTGCGTGCCGTAGCTCGTGATTCGTGCTCACAGCCATGCAGCAGCTGCCAGCCAGCCAATGATGGACCACTCTGTGTGTGTGTGTGTGTGTGTGTGTGTGTAAGTCGGCCGCTTCGCTCAGAGCGTCACGGCACGACTCGGCCTTTGCATGTTTGTGTCTCTGAGTGCGGGCTTCCTCTCTCCGCCGTCACACAGCGAGCAGACCGCCCGTCACTCAGGCTCCGCCTCTCTCTCTCTCTCTCTCTCTGCGTCTCCACAGATCATGGATCCCAGAGCGCGGAGGAGGAGGACGACGCGTCCGCGCCCCAGCGGGGCGGAGCTTCCCCAGCCGCCGCAGGACGTCCTCAGAGCCGGAGAGCGGATGCAGTTCAGGTCCGCAGAGAAACTCTTCCTCGTCCACTTCTTCGACAGCAGGCGCAGCTGGTGAGGAGATCGACGACTCGCATGATTCTGTCTCCATCATCACAGACTGTAAACAAACGCTGTGTCTTCATTATAGCTGTTCTTCTTTGAAGTCTGACGCTGATTTATTTAGAGAGCATGTTAATAAACGTTCCTGCTGTGTCGTCAGCACAGACAGATGGAAGCTCATTTACATACAAGCAAAATAAAAGTGTGCCCAGTAAAGATCCCTGCGGTACGCCAGTGGACGAGCAAAGGGCGTCAGGTTGATGGAATACAGCTTGTAGATCACATGATCAAATATCCGGCCATCACTAGTGTGTGACGTCTTTTAGTGTTTTCGTCGTTAAGCGCTCTGTTCAATGAAGCGTCCGCGTCTTCATCGGATTACAGATGTGAAAAAACACAACCCGACTCCTGGTGTAAACTCCGTTCAGTCCGTGCTTGAATGTTGTCCGTCTCCTCTCTCTTCAGGCAATGGCTTCCTAGATCCAAGATGGCTCCCTTCGGGATCAACCAGACGCTGGACAGAGTGAAGCTGAAGGAGGCTCGCTGCTCCTCCATCCGAAAAGCCGTGCGGCTCGCCTTCCAACGAGCCATGGACCACATGAACCGGGTCCGCAGCAGCGAGCATGAGCTGAGCGGCGCCCTCGCTCTCACGGACTGAACTCTTCCTCCTCCCATCATCCATCTCTCCTGTTTGTCCCGTTTGTGAGACGCTCAGTTTCTGCCTCTTACGCACAAAAAAAACACACACTCACACACACTTGTCATGTTTACCATTTCCTGCTAACTGGATTCACGTCTCCCCTCACATCGTCCCCCTCCGTCTCAAATACTGTAGCTTGTGATGGCCATCTTGTTTTTTTGTCAAAGAGCTATGCAACGTCAACGACTCGGTGAGCGGGTGCAAGAAGTCGTGAGAGAAATCAAAACCCGGGTCTGTGAGGGCCGAGAAGGTCTCGGGTCTAAACCTGTTTGAATGTGTCAGAGTTTGACCTCTGACCTCCTTTTAATGTGCTGCAAGACTGCTGCAACAGTCCCACTGCCACGGAGAAAACAGCCGTCAGCGTGCAGCGGAGCGACTGCAGCAGCTCCTGTAAATATCCTGTACAAGGCCTGACACTAATTTATTCACTATCCTCAGTTTGTTTTGGTACATGCTGTTCACATATTTATACCGTCGCAGGTGACGATCCACGCACGTCGTCGCCGGCACGTCGGCCTTTCTGCTGGTGCTATCTCTACACGGAGACAACGAAACAAACATGCATACTGTAACAAACTCTTTGATTTCAGCTCCTTTTTTTTCTACAGTTTTTGTAAGTTATTGAGTTCTCAAGCTTCAAGTTCTCTCGTCTTTGGCATTATGTTTTTGTTTTTTTTGTGTGTGTTTGCATCTTTTTATTTTTTTACCTGAATGTTTTACTGGACTACTTCATTGTTTTGGGTTTTTTTTTTTTTTGTTTGTACATATTTATATAAAATCTATATAGATGCTCTCAAAAAGTTTTAAAAATGCCGAAAGTGCATCATTCACACCGAAACCAAAAAAAAAAAAATCTGCTTCCCACACGGTTCCCACTAAATGTGTTTTTTTTTTTTTTTTTTTACGGTTGTTTTCAGCCTCTCGTGTGTGCGTGCTGCGTCATCGCCTGAGCGGAGCTACAGTCAGCTGTAGGAGAGAAGAGAACGTGCCTGTACTAATTTATTGTAAAGCAGAAAATGTATATGCATTACTTTATAGAGAGAGTATTGTAAGAAAATACGACGGGCACAGGAGGAGCCGCGTGTAGAGGCGCCTCTTCTCTTGTTTTGTGACTCTTTTTTTATTTTATTTTAATTTTTTGATCAATAGCATTAAATCTGAGCGGTGAGGTGATAGTGTTTGATGTTTTCTTTTGGACGGGGTAGCGATGGGTAGATGTGAGCTTTTGTTTGGCCCCTCTGGATGTGGATGTTGTGTGTACATAGATTTGGTACTTTAGCTGATTCTCTGGGAAAAAAAAAAAACACAGTTATAGCCAACGAGAGCGGACACCAGCCGACGGCAGGCCGCTGGGATTTTTATACTAAAACACTGAAAATTAAAATATGTTATTGAATCACGATCCAAAGTGTCCTGAAGTTCTTACTTTTTAATACTTTTTTTTATTTTATTTTTTAAATCAATGGTATTTGACTCACGTTAAACCATGATATCATATACTAACACCTTCATCTGCTGGAGAGTTTAAGTTACACTGCAGGTCACACGTGCACATACACACACTGACGTCACTGCCCCTTTCAAACGCCGCAGATGAAGCAGCCACAGCGCCTTTGGTGTGGTGGACCACATTGCTTGGTTTGACACTTTTTTTTTTTTTTTTCCGAAGCTGTGATTGGTTGAGCCGAGAAAAAAAGTCATTCATAGAATGGAGTTGGACGTTGTGTGATTGTGAACGCTGTCTGTGTGATCCTTTAAAAAGTAGCCTACAAAATGTTTACGGTCACACGATCACGTGTGCAGCAGCTTCTTCACGCTCTCATCGCTACGTCAGCAGGTAAAGAGTCTTACTCAGTGATTGGATGCAACTGTGGAGGTAAACGCATGAAGAGAAACTCAACTTGCATTTCTCACTTAGTCCAAAAAAAATAAAAAATCAGAGGTGAATTGAGAATTGAATTGTGAATTGAATTATCATCCTGATAAAAGTCCTCCTCCCTCCTCTTCACATTTTTAAACCTAACGAGCTGTCTGAGAGGATTCTCTGGATGTTTGTGAAGACAGGTTTTCACTTTTATTCAGATCTATAGGACAGACTGTTCCCAGGTGACGGGCAGCCTGGGTAACCGTTTCTCCCTCTTCAGCAGATCTGACCTCCAGTCAAAATATACAGAGAGTATCTGAAGTGTAAAACTAAGACTTAATCTGATTTTTGTTTTAAAGTTACAGCCTCAGAGATTCTTTAAAAGATTCAACTAAAAACGGATGGATTCTGCAGCATCCCTGCACCTCATCCTTTGACCACAGGGTGGCGCTGTTCTTTGAGATTAGGAAAAGCTGTCTTTGATCAGGTGTTGTTCAGCGGGAAAACACGGTCATAAATAAAATATTTTAACCAGCTGATGTGTTATTTTAGACCTGACACTGAGGAGATGGTCATTATTATCGACCTGTGTTTGTTTCTGGTGCAGGAAGCTCTTCTCAGACTGCATCCGGGTTTTCCCACCTGTGTGTCAGGAGCCTCACAGAGTCTGCTGAGGGGATTTATCTCTGTGGGCACGGTGCTTCAACATGGGCTGTTATCTTTATGATCAGTAATACAACAGTCACTCTGTTTGGGTTTAATAAGACTGCAGAGTGCCCCACGTGTCTCCCCCATAGGCTATCACGGGACTTTACTTCCGTGTTCTTTTTTACGTCTGTAGTTCTGACCGAGCTGAAGACTTTGAGTGTGGATTTTTATTATTTACAGTTTGCACAGTTTCATCTGCATCACTGCAGTTTGAAATGAATGGGAGGTAGAGCTGGCTTTTTGAGAGAATACAATACAAGTACAGATTCATGACATTTTAATTTAATTCCTGAAATTGTGTTTTGATTTTATTCCTCTTTTTTTCCCCTCAAAGTATCGACCATGAAAAGAATATCTTCCTCCTCTCGTTATTTCTTTCTCACGCCTGGTTTTATGTCTGTTATTTGGACTCGAGTGGGTTGTTGTTGGGTGCTGAAGTCTGTGGCTGAAATAGTTTTGTCCTTGCTTTGTGGTCAGTCTTAAAATCTGTAGGCCTACCTGAATTATTCATTGAGGATAAAATAACTTCTTCATAAAGCAACTCAAACCAAAGTCCACTTAAGTCCCACCCTTTTGAAGGTCTCGGGATCTCAAGCAGTCTGACTCGGACGACCTCGGTGTAGTTAGCTTGTAGCATAACGTTAGCTTTTTACTTCTCTCAGCTGCATTAACTCTTCAAACTTCCATCCATCCATCCATCCATTTTCTGCCGCTTATCCGGGGCCGGGTCGCGGGGGCAGCAGTCTAAGCAGAGACACCCAGACTTCCCTCACCCCAGACACCTCCTCCAGCTCTTCCCCAAGGCGTTCCCAAGCCAGCCGAGAGACATAGGGCCTTTCTCACTTCTCTTATTTGCACCGAGTGTCCTCCGAGTTGTCTCCTCCACTTGCGTCTTAGTCCCGCCCACCAGAGATGCACGGAGGAAACGAAGCCGAGGAGAGAGGACCGAGGAAATCAGCTTTAACACACATGAGACGTCGTTTCCTCGACAGCGTCACATGACGCGACATCAGCTGATCACGTTCAGCTGTCAATCAGCCGAACAGCTGTTTATGTCCACACAAACACGCACACACACACTGTATTATTTCTAATCAAACACACACACTGTATTATTTCTAATCAAACACACACAGTTACAGTGTTTAGTGTCTTTACCTGAAGAACAACCTGCAGTCTGTTTCAAACCAAAAGGACAGTTTCTACTGACTAAAAGATTTCATTTTGAATTGTCTATAATTATTGATTATTATTAATCAGTTTGGACTGAACCTAGCCTGTATTTAACCAACTCTGTATTTTATAAACAGATATTTATGTGTCAGGATACTGAAAATGATTGATTACAAAATGATGAAATGTTCAGAAGATAAATAAGTGAGAATATAAAACGGACTCCTCTTCATGTCAGACTCTTTTTAATCACAGCTCATCACAGAGCGACTCTTTACAAACTCACTGATGTTCATCATCTGTTTAAATGTCCCACGCTCCGTTTAGCGTCTTTTTAATGTCCGTCTTTTCTCCCGTATTAAACTCTGCTCATGTTGAGAAGTTTGACTGAAGTCTGATCCTGTGCAGCGTCCAATCAGTGAGTGATATACGAGAAGGGGGCGTGTCTGTCAGTGAAAAGACTTCCATGAAGTCAGCTCTCGTGTCTCCTCGGTCATCGCTCCTCGGATCAGCCTCCTCTCTCCTCGATCCTCCGTTCGCTATAAGAGCTTTGGGACGATCCTCAACATGGCGGCTTTGGAACTACTTCCGGTTCGGCCGAGGACCGAGGAGACTGCAAATAAGGGACTTGGGATCCACCCTTTGACATGTGGCTGCAGGAGCTGGGGATAAACCTACCAGTGATCCACGGCTGCATGAACATCCAAGGGTTGTCACAGAGCTCCATTTGGTTTGCAAATCCTGTACTGCAGAGGAAACACATGTAAGGACTATCTTCTGTGTATCTCTTCTCTTGGAAATATTTTTTCACAAACAGAGCAGCTGAAATATTTCATAAAGCACTCTGTGAGCGGGTCAGTAAATATCAAGACCAATTTACAAAATACAACGAAAGAAATAAAAGACTTTATTTTATGTTTGGAACAAAGTTTTTTTTGTTTTTTTTTTTACATATAAAGCAAAACACAACCAAAGAAATATTGCAAACAAGACTTTATTTTATGTTTGGAACAAAGCTGTTTTTTTAACAGATAAAGCAAAACAAATACAACGTATTTGTACATCATTTTTCAATAACTGTTTCAGAATGCAGAATTTATTTAATCATCATCAGACGTTGTCTGCTGGAAACATCAAACTTAAGACTTATTTTGGAGTCAGTTTCGTGTTTTTTTTTTATCTGACCATCGTTAAGATGTGTCTGACCTTTTCTGATAGATTCCTACAGGAATTAATTGGCATTACAGACATTTTGAATTTTCCTTCTTTCACAAACAAGCATGTGACGTTTGGAAAAATCACGTTGAGAGACCGTTTTTATAAAAATATGAACAACTCAATGGTCTCTCTCATGAGTGAACTGCCAGGTGGTGTTTCAGAGTTCTAATGTGTGCAAATCTTTTAGAACAAACTGAACAACTAAATGGTTTCTCTTCTGAGTGAACTGCAGAGTGTCGCCTCAGATCTCTGTTTAGTGTAAATCTTTTACCACAAACTGAACAGCTAAATGGTTTCTCTTCTGAGTGAACTGCAGAGTGTCGCCTCAGATCTCCATTTTGTGTAAATCTTTTACCACAAACTGAACACCTAAACGGTTTCTCTCCTGAGTGAACTGCAGAGTGTCGCCTCAGATGTCTATTTAGTGTAAATCTTTTACCACAAACTGAACAGCAAACTGGTTTCTCTTCTGAGTGAATTGCCGAGTGTTGCCTCAGATGTCTATTTAGTGTAAATCTTTTACCACAAACTGAACAGCTAAATGGTTTCTCTTCTGAATGAATTGCCGAGTGTCGCCTCAGATTTTCTTTTAGTGGAAATGTTTTACCACAAACTGAACAGCTAAACGGTTTCTCTCCTGAGTGAACTGCCATGTGGTCCTTCAGTCTTCCATTTCGTGTAAATCCTTTACCACAAACTGAACAGCTAAATGGTTTCTCTTCTGAGTGAACTGCCATGTGAGACTTCAAATGTTCATTTAGTGTAAATCTTTTACTACAAACTGAACAGCTAAATGGTTTCTCTTCTGAGTGAACTGCTGAGTGTCGCCTCAGCCCTCCATTTCGTGTAAATCCTTTACCACAAACTGAACAGCTAAATGGTTTCTCTTCTGAGTGAACTGCCATGTGAGACTTCAAATGTTCATTTAGTGTAAATCTTTTACTACACACTGAACAGCTAAATGGTTTCTCTCCTGAGTGAACTGCCAGGTGGTCCTTCAGTCTATCATTTCGTGTAAATCTTTTACCACAAACTGAACATTTGAAGGGTTTCTCCCCTTTGTGGGTCCTCATGTGTTTAACAACAGCTGATTGGGAAGAAAACATTTTTTTACAAAGTGAACAGCTGATTTTTTTGCAATTCAAATGTTTCTCTCTTGTTTGGATTCCTTTTTGTTTTTTTGGTTTCTTTTGTCCGAAGCTTGTAGCACATTCAGAGGAGCTGACTGATATTTTAGCTGTATTACATACCACATTACTCACAGGTACATCTTTGTTTTGCACAGGGTTTACATCTTCCTGAGGATTCCTGGAGCCCTCCAAAGCCCACCTTGTGTCATCTGCCTCTGATTCAGAGTGTGAAGGGTTGTCAGGAGTATCTGCTATGTCTTTGTTTGGCAGAAGTTTTAAACCTTCCTGAGGTTCATCTCTCCCCTCCCAATCACCACTGTCATCAGTATCAGATCCAGAAAAGTCTGAAGTCTTGTCAGGAGTATCTAGCTGTAAATGACTGTCTGGATTAAAGTCTCTGCCTGGTTCTGCTCCTCCACAGTCCTCTTCGTCAGCTTCTGTTTTTATATGCTGTGTGTCTCTGCTCTCTTCACTTTGGTCTTCATGAAGCTGTGAGATCTGACGTTTCTCTTCGTCTTCTTCTTCCTTCTTCACGGGGACAAGTTGGAATGTTAACATGCTGATATCAAACTCCTCTGGCCCCTGAAGCTGCTCTCCTTCCTGTTTGCCCCACAGTTCCTTCTCTTCATCTTTAATTTGTGCTGAGTTTGGTGGCTCGCTCTGATCCAGTCTAGGGCTCAGATCCTGCTGCTCAGGGGAAACCTCGTCTTGACTCACCACCAGCTGCTGCACATCTGTGAAAACAGTGAAATACATAAAAGTTATAAAAACCTGAATTTACTAATCAGATGAAACCACTGATAGCATTACTTTATACAGGGTATGCACGAGATGTCTCAGTGGGCGGAGTCACGAGTGACAGAAAGCTCATAGTGGTGTCAGGAAGCAGTACATGGCTTTGTCTTTTCTGTGATGAGGGGACCTCGGGGCTCAACGATCCATCACTCCACATCGATGCTTTGATTGGTTGAACAAAGATTCAATAGAATCGGTGTAAACATCAATATATGACATCATCTTTAAAGATGTGCCTTTAATTTGAAATTCAAGTCAAGTGTGAATTGGAACGCCCCCTGAAGTCGTATTTACTCGTCGGAAAGTCGGAGCAACTTGGAGTAGACTGAGTTAGAATCCAACATGGCTGCTACGTGCATCAACAGCACTTTAAACTGTAACTACAGTGTTTATGAACCGCTTGTTGCTCTTTTTGTGTGACTCAATCAAACACACCGACAGTATCGTGACAGTTCTCTCTGTGGACGTGTGGTCATGGCGTTTTTGTGCACAAACTATCACATAAGCTGAGTCCCATTCCAGCAGCCGCAGCCTTCGTGGGCTGCGTTGTCAGAACGATTGCGTCACACCGGTGTGATAAGTGCCGTCCCAATTCAGCGGCTCCTTCGAATGCAGCCTTCTTTTCCCCGATTTGGAGGCTCTAACGGTTGGGTCCTTTGCAGCCTTCCCTTCCCAAGATGCATTGCTTGCAAGGGAAATTCAACATTAACATTAACAATGGCATCCTTCAGCCCGACCTGCTAATATGCTGACGATCTCCTCGCTGTGTCAGGGCCTTTAAAGTCCCTGGAAGCCTGTTATTTATGATCTTATGTACACAACATTAACTCTCTTCAGAGAGTGTCAGAGATGACGTCTTCACCATTTGTTGAGATTTGGTCATTTTGTAACTGCTGTCTGCGGACATGTGGAGCTGCACAACTCGAGTGGTCAGCCTGCAAATAACACTGAAAACAGCCGTAATCCGTACGCAGTCCCTGGAGGAAACAGTGACATTCACAGAGCCGTGTTTGAACCTACAACTTTTCTGACTTTGGTCAACAGGTAAAAGGCAGCCATGACACCACCCTGGCTGATTGTAGGAGACGAAAACAAACATTGGTATCTATTTGACAAGCCCCTCCCCCTCAGCTTGTTTCTTCAGGGTCAGATGGTGAAATTTTGGTTCAATATATTTGATCAGCACAGTGACATTCACACAGTCCTGCAACACAAATATTTCTCGCTCGTAGGGAAAAGTCAATCAAACAAACAGGTAATGTTCACATTTGACATGAAATAAAAAAGCATAAAAAACCAAAACAAACCTAATCTGTGGAGGCAGACTCTAGGGTTGAAAGCAGCATCCAGCAGGTGAAGTTGTTGCTTCATTTCCCGTTTTAATCGACGGATTTCCTCCTCATATTCTGCTTTTGTTCCTTCAAACTGCTCCAGAATCTCTTCAGCAGCTGCAGACAGTCTCTGCTCGGTGAAAGCTCTCAGCAACTCAACTCCAGACATTTTAGAAAAATCGCGGCAACTTCTCTCTTCAAAACTCCGTTTATATTTCAAACTGACATTGTTGAGCCGTTACCATGGTTACCTTAAACATAGATGTGTAAAAAAAGCCCCCTTTCCACATAGCAGTCCGGTACGGATCAGTACAGTTTGGTTCGGTTAAGCCTGATCCGCTAACAGCTAACCGCTAACAGCTAACTGGTAACAGCTAACCGCTAACAGCTAACTAATAAACAAAAGGAGAAAAACGCTGGAAGACAGCAAGCGGTTCATCCACTTTGTCACTGGCATGTGGATCTTTATCACAAAACCCAATCAAGCTTTGTCTCAGTGAAGGCTGTGTGCCTCGAGGAGAAACAAACAGAAGTAAACGATCACAGTCTGTGGTTCTTCTTCTCCCTCTCTTAGAGTTCCGGCAGGCTGTACACTGTGAAGTGTAATGCTGCCCTCCACAGTCTCGGAGTGTATAATTATTTCAGATCTTTTGATACAGGCCAGTAGCGTGCAAGAAACAAAGAATTTCGCCTGCAACACATTGGGCATTTATTTCCACAGAAAATATGGACTTCAATGAGAAGGATGAGAGTCCCAAGTCAGATAACTCCCTGAATAACTGACTTCTTTCATTCTTATAATTACAACACACAAACACAACATGTCGGACTGTTTCTTCCTGTCCACATTGACACAGGCCATCAGGATGTTTACCTATTACCTTTAAGTAACAGGCTAGAACACAATATCCGAACCTCAGCCTAGTTAAAACCACATCGTCCTTTCTGCTTAATTTCAGCAGAAGCCTTTTCCTTTTAACTGATGGTTGCAGAGAGAAACAACGCCTGCCCTTTTGCTCTTCATCCCATTCTCTCTGCCATTGACACTCTAACTTTTCTTTACATATGCTATTACATTCACTCTTCCCAAGAGGAACATTCATGTCAATACTGTTTGCTCAAAGACTCTTTTGCAAGCTTGTCAGAGATTTCATTTCCCTCGATCCCTGAATGACCGGGTACCCATAAAACCCAATTTGACCACCTACATTCTCAACTTCTAGTAAGCAGCACAGGATCTCCTCAACTAAATCAGGACGAGATGTTGATGTCCCCTCTCTTAATGCCACCAGTGCTGCTGTTGAGTCAGAACAGATTACAGACGCTAAAATGCAAACTCACATCCTGGTTTTAGGACTCTAAACTATGCCAGTCTATTTTTGGCAACCGAACGGAAGGGTCCCAAAAAAAGTGGGACAGTACGGAACGGTTATTTGGGAAACTTTCCCGGGATTAGTGTATGGAAACGCTGCAAATCGGAGTCCATTTGCGTATGGACCGTATGGAACTTCTGTATGGACGTTGTGGTTCCCACTAAAACTGTGCGCTGCTTCCCGAACAACAAGCCCTGGATCACCAGCGATGTCAAGGAGATCCTTAACAGGAAGAAAAGGGCATTCAAGGAGGGAGACCAGGCAGAGCTGAAGCGTGTGCAGGGGGAACTCAAGGTCAGACTCCAAGAGGCAAAGGAGGAGTACAGAAGGAAGGTAGAACAGAAGCTGCAGCGGAACAACATGAGGGAGGTCTGGGAGGGCATGAAAACCATCACAGGCTGCAAAAAGAAAAACAACAACGCAGAAGACGGGGACCCTGAGAGAGCAAACCAGCTCAACTTGTTTTTTAACAGGTTTGACAGCCCCGTCGCTGCAGCCAGTGCCTGTCCCCCCAGCACCCCTCTACACACCCCGTCCCCCCCCCCCCCTCCCGCCCCCCCACCATCACCAGAGACCAGGTTAGAAAGGAGCTGAAGAGACTCCGCCCCAGGAAGGCAGCAGGCCCAGACAAGGTGTGTCCCAGGATGCTAAAGGCCTGCTCTGCTGAGCTGGGGGAGCCACTTCAGCACATCTTCAACATGAGCCTGCGGCTTGGGAAGGTTCCTGTGCTCTGGAAGACCTTGTGCCTCACCCCGGTCCCCAAGAAGAAAAACCCCAGTGAGCCAGGTGACTTCAGACCAATCGCTCTGACATCCCACGTTATGAAGACCTTTGAAAGGCTGCTGCTCCAACACCTCAGACCCCAGGTCCAACACGCACAGGATCCCCTGCAGTTTGCATACCAGGCAAAGGTGGGCGTGGACGATGCCATCCTCTATCTTCTACACAGGGCTTACTCTCATCTGGACAAAGGGAGCAGCGTGATGAGAATCATGTTCTTTGATTTCTCAAGCGCCTTTGACGCCATCCATCCCCTCCTACTGAGAGACAAGCTGACCGAGATGAGGGTGGACTCGTACTTGATGAGGTGGATCACGGACTACCTCACTGAGAGACCACAGTACGTCAGACTGAAGGACTGCACATCTGACACTGTGGTCAGCAGCACCGGAGCACCAAAAGGGACTGTGCTCTCCCTTGTCCTGTTCTCCATGTACACCTCTGACTTCCAGTATAACTCTGAGCTCTGCCACATGCAGAAATACTCGGACGACACTGCGATAGTTGCTTGTGTCAGGGATGGACAGGAGGAGGAGTACAGGAGCCTGATCGAGGACTTTGTGACGTGGTGCAGTGCCAACCATCTGCAGCTAAACACCTCCAAGACCAAGGAGATGGTGGTGGACTTCCGGAGGAAGAAACCACATCTAGAACCTGTTTCCATCGGGGGGGTCGACGTGGAGGTGGTCAGGACCTACGGGTATCTGGGGCTGCAACTGGATGACAAACTGGACTGGTCGCCTAACATGGACACTACCTGCAGGAAGGGACAGAGTCGTCTGTACTTCCTGAGAAGGCTGAGGTCCTTCAACATCTGCAAAAAGCTGCTGCAGATGTTCTACCAGTCTGTGGTGTCCAGCGTCCTCTTCTACGCAGTGGTGTGCTGGGGAGGAAGCTGGAAGAAGAGGGACGCAGCAGGCCTGGACAGACTGGTGAGGAGGGCCGGCTCTGTGGTGGGTACAGAGCTGGACTCACTGGTGACAGTGGTAGAGAGGAGGTCTCTGGACAAAATGCTCTCCATCATAGACAACACACACCACCCTCTGCATAGCACCTTCACCGGGCAGAGGAGCATGTTCAGTGACAGACTGCTGTCACAGTCGTGCTCCACGGACAGACTCAAGAACTCTTTTGTCCCCCTGGCCATCAGATTGTACAATACTTCACTGTCACGGCAGGGAAGAAGCACACGGTGAACCCTGGACTCATTTTTCACTTTTTTTTTCTCACTCCTCATCATCACTGCTGACCTCAGAGTCATCCTTCAGTTGGACACTTTAATGCATATTGATAGTTCAGCTCAACACATCTTCGACGTCTGAAATAGAAATACAGGAGAGAAACCTTCAGACTGAGTTAGAAGCTAAAACGTCCTGAGAAGTGAACCCAGTGACTAAACCACTTTCTTTCCAGCAGAAACCTCTATGATTGTGAGAACTGTGTGATTCTAGACTAAAACAAGTACACTTTGTTTTGTTTATCAGTGAGATGAAGAGACTGCCATTATTTTCTTTAATAGTTTAAGTAAATTCCCAGTACAAAATAATACATTATTTAAATACTTAAAACACTGTAAGCCCTGATTTCATGTCCCCACCAAAGTCAAAATCAAACCTACACCCTTGACTGTAACTGTGTGTGTGTTTGATTAGAAATAATCCAGTGTGTGTTTGTGTGGACATAAACAGCTGTTAGTCTGATTGACAGCTGAACGTGATCAGCTGATGTCGCGTCATGTGACGCTGTCAAGGAAACGATGTCTCATGTCTTTTAAAACTGATTTCCTCCGTCCTCTCTCCTCGGCTTCATTTCCTCCATGCATCTGCATGTCGGTGCAAGAAGGTGTTATGTGATGACATGTTTTGCATCTGCAAAAGAGTCTGGCTTCAACATTTTGAACCAAATGTACATGTGTGTAGAGGTCTGGTTCATATCAAAATATTGAATTTCAGTAGTTGGGTGTGGAGGTCATCAGGGCATGGATGTGGCTTAACCAAGGAGACTTTGACATGTGGCTGCAGGAGCTGGAGATAAACCTACCAGTGATCCACGGCTGCCCCTGGCTGCATGAACATCCAAAGGTTGTCTCAGAGCTCCATTTTATTTGCAAATCCTGTACTGCAGAGGAAACACATGCAAGGACAATCTTCTGTGTATCTCTTCTCTTGGAAATATTTTTTCACAAACAGAGCAGCTGAAATATTTCATAAAGCACTCTGTGAGCGGTCAGTAAATATCAAGACCAATTTACAAAACAAAACCAAAGAAATATTGCAAACAAGACTTTATTTTATGTTTGGAACAAAGTTGTTTTTTTTACATATAAAGCAAAACAAATACAACATATTTGTATATCATTTTTCAATAACTCTTTCAAAATGCAGATTTTATTTAATCATGTGACTTTGTCTGCTGAAAACGTCAAACTGAAGAAGACTTATTTTGGAGTCTGTTTCGTGTTATTTTTTTAAAAATCTGAACATCGTTAAGATGCGTCTGACCTTTTCTGATAGATTCCTACAGGAATTAATTGGCATTACAGACATTTTGAATTTTCCTTCTTTCACAAACAAGCATGTGACGTCCGGAACAATCACGCTGAGAGACTGTTTCATATAAATATGAACAACTCAATGGTCTCTCTCATGTGTGAACTGCCATGTGGTGTTTCAGAGCTTCAATTTGTGCAAATCTTTTACAACAAACTGAACAGCTAAATGGTTTCTCTTCTGAGTGAACTGCAGAGTGTCGCCTCAGATTTGCATTTCGTGGAAAGCTTTTACCACAAATTGAACAGCTAAATGGTTTCTCTCCTGAGTGAACTGCCATGTGGTACTTCAAACTTGCAATTGCTGTAAATCTTTTACCACAAACTGAACAGCTAAATGGTTTCTCTTCTGAGTGAACTGCCATGTGGGCCTTCAGATTTCCTTTTTGTGTACATCTTTTACCACAAACTGAACAGCTAAATGGTTTCTCTCCTGAGTGAACTCTCATGTGGATCTTCAGATTTCCATTAATTGCACATCTTTTACCACAAATTGAACACTTGAAGGGTTTCTCCCCTGTGTGGGTCCTCATGTGTTTAACAACTTCTGATTGGGAAGAAAACATTTTTTTACAAAGTGAACAGCTGATTTTTTTGCAATTCAAAAGTGTCACTCCTGTTTGGATTCCTTTTTGTTTTTTTGGTTTCTTTTGTCTGAAGCTTGTAGCCCATTCAGAGGAGCCGACTGATATTTTAGCTGTATTACATATCACATTACTCACAGGTACATCTTTGTTTTGCACAGGGTTTAAATCTTCCTGAGGATTCCTGGAGCCCTCCAAAGCCCACCTTGTGTCATCTGCCTTCGATTCAGAGTGTGAAGGGTTGTCAGGAGTATCTGGTTTGTCTTTGTTTGGCAGAAGTTTTAAACCTTCCTGAGGTTCATCTCTCTCCTCCCAATCACCACTGTCATCAGTATCAGATCCAGAAAAGTCTGAAGTCTTGTCAGGAGTATCTGGCTGTAAATGACTGTCTGGATTAAAGTCTCTGCCTGGTTCTGCTCCTCCGCAGTCCTCTCCGTCAGCTTCTGTTTTTATATGCTGTGTGTCTCTGCTCTCTTCACATTGGTTTTCATGAAGCTGTGAGATCTGAGGTTTCTCTTCGTCTTCTTCTTCCTTCTTCACAGGGACAAGTTGGAATGTTAACATGCTGATATCAAACTCCTCTGACCCCTGAAGCTGCTCTCCTTCCTGTCTGCCCCACAGTTCCTTCTCTTCATCTTTAATTTGTGCTGAGTTTGGTGGCTCGCTCTGATCCAGTCTAGGGCTCAGATCCTGCTGCTCAGGGGAAACCTCGTCTTGACTCACCACCAGCTGCTGCACATCTGTGAAAACAGTGAAATACATAAAGTTATAGAAACCTGAATTTACTAATCAGATGAAACCACTGATAGCACTACTTTATACAGGGTATGCACGAGATGTCTCAGTGGGCGGAGTCACAAGTGACAGAAAGCTCATAGTGGTGTCAGGAAGCAGTACATGGCTTTATGTCTTTTCTGTGATGAGGGGACCTCGGGGCTCGGCGATCCATCACTCCACATCGATGCTTTGATTGGTTGAACAAAGATTCAATAGAATCGGTGTAAACATCAATATATGACATCATCTTTAAAGATGTGCCTTTAATTTGAAATTCAAGTCAAGTGTGAACTGGAACGCCCCCTGAAGTCGTATTTACTCGTCGGAAAGTCGGAGCAACTTGGAGTAGACTGAGTTAGAATCCAACATGGCTGCTACGTGCATCAACAGCACTTTAAACTGTAACTACAGTGTTTATGAACCGCTTGTTGCTCTTTTTGTGTGACTCAATCAAACACACCGACAGTATCGTGACAGTTCTCTCTGTGGACGTGTGGTCATGGCGTTTTTGTGCACAAACTATCACATAAGCTGAGTCCCATTCCAGCAGCCGCAGCCTTCGTGGGCTGCGTTGTCAGAACGATTGCGTCACACCGGTGTGATAAGTGCTGTCCCAATTCAGCGGCTCCTTCGAATGCAGCCTTCTTTTCCCCGATTTGGAGGCTCTAACAGTTGGGTCCTTTGCAGCCTTCCCTTCCCAAGATGCATTGCTTGCAAGGGACATTCAACATTGACGTTAACAATGGCATCCTTCAGCCCGACCTGCTAATATGCTGACGATCTCCTCGCTGTGTCAGGGCCTTTAAAGTCCCTGGAAGCCTGTTATTTATGATCTTATGTACACAACATTAACTCTCTTCAAGTGTCAGAGATGACGTCTTCACCGTTTGTTGAGATTTGGTCATTTTGTAACTGCTGTCTGCGGACATGTGGAGCTGCACAACTCGAGTGGTCAGCCTGCAAATAACACTGAAAACAGCCGTAATCCGTACGCAGTCCCTGGAGGAAACAGTGACATTCACAGAGCCGTGTTTGAACCTACAACTTTTCTGACTTTGGTCAACAGGTAAAAGGCAGCCATGACACCACCCTGGCTGATTGTAGGAGACGAAAACAAACATTGGTATCTATTTGACAAGCCCCTCCCCCTCAGCTTGTTTCTTCAGGGTCAGATGGTGAAATTTTGGTTCAATATATTTTATATATTATCAACACAGTGACATTCACACAATCCTGCAACATAATTATTTCTCGCTCGTAGGGAAGTCAATCAAACAAACAGGTAATGTTCACATTTACTGGAAATAAAAAAAGCATAAAAAACCAAAACAAACCTAATCTGTGGAGGCAGACTCTAGGGTTGAAAGCAGCATCCAGCAGGTGAAGTTGTTGCTTCATTTCCCGTTTTAATCGACGGATTTCCTCCTCATATTCTTCTTTTGTTCCTTCAAACTGCTCCAGAATCTCTTCAGCAGCTGCAGACAGTCTCTGCTCGGTGAAAGCTCTCAGCAACTCAACTTCAGACATTTTAGAAAAATCGCGGCAACTTCTCTCTTCAAAACTCCGTTTATATTTCAAACTGACATTGCTGATCCGTTACCATGGTTACCTTAAACATAGATGTGTAAAAAAAAAAAGGCCCCTTTCCACATAACAGTCCGGTACGGATCAGTACAGTTTGGTTCGGTTAAGCCTGATCCTCTTTGTTTCCTCAGCCACCCACGTGTAAGCCGTATGCTATGTATGATAGCAGCTAACAGCTAACTGATAAACTCAACAAAAGGAGAAAAACGCTACTCAAAAAAAAACCCCAAGCTGGAAGACATCAAGCGGTTCATCCACTTTGTCACTAGCATGTGGATCTTTATCCCAAAACTCAATCCAGCTTTGTCTCAGTGAAGGCTGTGTGCCTCGAGGAGAAACAAACAGACGTAAATGATCACAGTCTGTGGTTTAAACACGGCGGGGTTTGGCTTATTGTTGCCAAACAGGAAGTGACGAATCTTTCAACCAATTCTTCTTCTTCTCCTTTTAGTTTAATGGCGGGTTACAAACATATCTAAAAGAGGTGTATACCGCCACCTACTGTACCGGAGTATGGAGCTTGAGTTTATACTTCTCTATTTAATATCAAGTAAATGAAATAAAATAAAATAATAATCAAAAAAACCCAACACATTAATAACTAAATAACGACCTAAATCCGATTATATATCTCTATATCTTTCAAAAATTGTATCACAGCTTTCTGTGTTTTCTTGATTCCTTCTCCTGTAGTTCCAAGTAATCCTTCAATGCTCCATTTCCTTCCTACCTCTCTTATCTTGTGATTTAGTCTGATCCTCATTCTTCTATATTTTTTGCAATGGAACAATATGTGTTCAGCGTTTTCTGTGACTCCACATTCCTCACATTCATCTGTTTCTCTTTTACCTAACAAAAACATTGTGTTATTCAACCCTGTATGGTCAAAACTCATTTTATTTACAATTGTCTCCTCTCTTCTATTTTTCTTATTTACTCCTCGTGTGTTTATAGATTTCTGTAAATTGTAATATTTCCTTCCATTTTTATTCCTGTCCCATCTGACTTGCCATTTCTTTGTTATTTCTTTTTTGATCAATGTCTTAATTTCGCCTTTACCAAAAAGTACATCTATAAATATTCAGATTTTAGAAGAAATTTTAGCTATTTTATCTGCTTTTTCATTTCCTTTAACTCCTACATGTGCAGGTACCCAACAGAATCTCACATCTATAAGAAGTTTATGTAGTCTAAACAAACTTTGATGAATTTCTAACATTAAATCTTCTCTATCCGATTTCATATTCTGGATACTATAGAGGACGGATAAAGAATCTATACAACATACTGCTCTATCTGGCCTCACCTCCTCCACCCATTGAAGTCCTATAATAATAGCCATCATTTCTGCCGTATATACTGACAACTGATCAGGTAATCTTTTACCAATATTTATTTTTATTGATGGTAAGCTTATTCCTATACCTACCCTATCCTCTTCGTTTTTAGATCCGTCTGTATATATATATCTATATAATTGTAATATTTATGTTTAATATACTGACTTACCAATATTCTTTTCTCATTGTCTCCCCATTTTCTTTTTAGGTCCATCAAACTCAAATCTACCTCAGTAGCCGGAAACATCCAAATAGGAATATTACTGATAGGAGTAGGAGATGTAATGCATATATTTTCAATCTTATATTCCTTTACTTTTGCTTTTATTTCCCAACCAAATCCATTACCGTTAAAAGAATGATATTCCCAACAATCTTTTATTACACTTTTAGCAGGATTTGAACTATCACTACCATGTAATCGACTCCAATATGATAGCATGAGTTTATCACTTCTTAGGTCTGAGGGGGCTTCTCCTAACTCCACCTGTAATGCCTGAATTGGGGTTGATCTCATTGCACCAGCACATATCCTCAGTGCTTTGTTAATAACTCTATCTATTTTTAATAAATGAGTTTTGGCTGCTGCTCTGTACACAAAGCACCCATAGTCTATAGTTGACCTCATCAAAGCCCTATATATGTACATGAGCGATCTTTTATCAGCTCCCCACTCTTGTCCAGCTATTGCTCTCATTAAATTTATAATTTTCTTACATGTAGATTCTACTTTTTCCACATGAATTTTCCATGTACCCTTTTGATCGAGCCACATACCTAAATATTTAAACTGATCTACTCTTTCCATATCCTGTCCATATAGTTTAAATGTATTTTTGTCTATCCCTTTTTTTCTGGTAAATAACATACGACAGGATTTACTTGCTGAAAGCTTAAAGCCCCATTTATAAGACCATTGTTCAACTTTTCTTATTGATTCTTCAATTTTATCTGTCACATTTTTAGGATCTCGTCCTCTGACCCAAATGGCTCCATCATCCACATATAGCGCTGATCCAACTCTTCTATCTAGATTTGAAAAGATATCATTAATCAAAACATTAAATAGTACAGGACTAATAACACTACCTTGTGGAATTCCATTTAAAATGTCATATTCTTCAGATACTTCTGAGCCTATTTTTACTTTAAATCTTCTATCTGAAAGAAAGTCTAATACCCAGTTATAAAACCTGCCTCTAATTCCTATTTTGTTCAATTTAATTAATAGTCCTTCCCTCCACATAGAGTCATAAGCTTTTTCAATATCAAAAAATACTATATTCATCATTTCTTTCATTTTAAATGCTTTCTCTATCTCATTGTTTACTTTTACGATAGCATCCATAGTTGATCGTCCTTTCCTAAAACCACTTTGATAAGATGCATATAATCCTCTTTGTTCTAGGAAGAAGTTCAGCCTTCTGACTAATATCTTTTCCATCCATTTACATAGATGGGATGTTAAGGCTATGGGTCTGTAATTGATAGATAGATAGATAGATAGATAGATAGATACTTTATTGATCCCGAGGGAAATTCAAGGCATCCAGTAGCAGTATACAGACAGGCAGGACACAAGACATTAGTTACGATACACACCCGCTGTCCCCCCTCCCCTCTGTATACAAATCCCCCAAACAAGATTTAGCAGCCCCTATGTGACTAAGAGTAAACATAATTATATGTTAAACCTGTGCAGTTTAGCATTAGCAGTTAGACTTAAAACTAATATAGCATAAATTAATAATTACCCGAATTATTAGGATCTTTCCCAGGTTTATTAATTGGCAATATTAATGCACTCTTCCAATTTTTTGGTAATTTTCCTTCATTCCAAATCTTATTGAAGACATCCAATGTTCTCTCATACATTTTCCCAGGAAGTTTTTGAAACATTACATAACTTAATTGATCTTCCTCTGTTGCAGATTTCTTAATTCTATTTAAAACTGTTATCAATTCATTCATGTTGATGTCATCATCTAAAGAACTTTCCTCACGGTCTTTTTTATTATTCACATCCTTAT
The DNA here is from genome assembly GCF_947650265.1 of Symphodus melops. Taxonomy (NCBI): domain Eukaryota; kingdom Metazoa; phylum Chordata; class Actinopteri; order Labriformes; family Labridae; genus Symphodus; species Symphodus melops. The sequence goes on along the minus strand of NC_136696.1, from coordinate 27,481,374 downwards.
TTTCGTCTAGAATTGTGGCTTTATTTTTCCTGTGATCATCATCTAAATGTTGACCACTATGTACACTGGCAAACTTCTTTCCCAACATATTTGCCTTATCTTTATCTGTTATTGCCAGTGTTCCATCTTCTTCTAATACCGGTACTTTAGTATACATTTTCTTTCCACTCATTTTCTTCAACATTGTCAGAACCTCTCCTATTTTAACTTCCCTCCCAATAGTAGAACAGTAACTCCTCCATGCATTCCTTTTACTGTTCTTAATTATTCTGTGAGCTTGAGCTTTTTTCCTTTTATCATTAATTAAGTTCTCTGAATTCAAATTATTTCTTAATAATCTCAATGAACTATTTCTTTCCTTGATCGCTTCCGTACATTTATTATTCCACAATGGGACCATTTTCTTTTTACCCCCTACTGATTTGAAAGGAATACTTTTTTCTGCTGCTTTCAATATGACTTTTGATACTATATATATATATATATATATATATATATATATATATATATATATATATATATATATATATATATATATATATAGATACTTCATCTGTACATTCCTCAATGTTACCCTCCATTGAAATTGAATCTGCAAATTTACAGCATAATTCTTTAAAGTTTTTCCAATCTGCTTTTTCAAAACACCATTTCTTATGACTAGAATTTTCTGTGAAATCTATTTCAACATTTATAGCGCACAATATTGGAAAATGATCACTTCCTATGTTTGTATTATTTTCTATATTCCACTCACAAGAGTGTGCAAAGTTATTGGAAACTAAAGTGAGATCAATACAAGATACTGAGTTAGATCGTATATCAATTCTTGTACCATTTCCATTATTTAGACAAACTAACTGCCTAACATCCATCAATTCTTCCACTACTCTGCCATTACTGTCTGTATGCTTACTTCCCCAGAGATTATTATGTGTATTGAAGTCTACGAGAAGGGGGCGTGTCTGTCAGTGAAAAGACTTCCGTGAAGTCAGCTCGATCGTCCCAAAGCTCTTATAGCGAACGGAGGAGAGAGGATCGAGGAGAGAGGAGGCTGATCCGAGGAGCGATGACCGAGGAGACACGAGGGGTCTTTTTCAAACCGTCCACTACCCCTCCGTTTGCGCGTCCACGCGGAGGGTCCGCCATATTAAGTCCGTCTCAAACCACTTAGCGGGGAGTGGTAGTGGGCCATAAAACCCTCCTCCAGCGAGTCTGCACCGATGCCCACTCGATGATCACGTGTAACGCCTATTGCGTCCGGTAGTCACGGAAGGAGTGACCTGTACTAAAGTAAATGTGTAAGTGTTTGAACAAACCAAAACACTGCTCCAACTAAGATGGACATTTAATATGATCATACAGACGTGAACAACTTCACCTGTTTATTGTTTTAAAGGATCAAATAAAAGCCTCCTCTTCTTTTCTTCCTTCTGTTCACCTCTTTATTTCACTGTGTTTCATATTTAAAGGGACTGTTGCAAAAACTAAAGAATATTAAATCATGTTGCAGACAACCTCTCACTCTTATTTATTTATCATTGTTCTATTTTTGATTTCTTTGTAAAACTTAATTTCGGCTACAACAAAAAAATAAAGGTCTTGCAGCTGTGATGTTCATTTATAGTCTCCTTGTCTGCTTTCATTGAAGACAACCTGTTCTTTGATATTATAATAAATTAACTAAACATTAAATTATAAATTACGATAAAGAATGTGGGCTCCATCTGATCGTTTTGCTGTAAGTCTACACTAATATAAATTTACTAGAGAAAAATAATCTACATAAAGACTTTTACAGAATGTATTACGTACATTAATAATAAGCCGTTCCCACAGGATGCCGCTGAGTAACCATGGTAACACACACTTCCTGTTTCCACCTGAGAGAGTGAAGTTTGTCCCAAAGCCTGCTGCTGTATTTCTACCCTCCACCTGGATGGAGGGGACTTCATTCAGCTGCGAGTGTGACTTCTGACAGAGTGCACTCCGTCACGGAGGGGGAGTGTGTAGGGGTTGGTTTGAAAAAGGCCCGAGAGCTGACTTCACGGAAGTCTTTTCACTGACAGACACGCCCCCTTCTCGTATATCACTCACTGATTGGACGCTGCACAGGATCAGACTTAAGTGAAACTTCTCAACATGAGCAGAGTTTAATACGGGAGAAAAGACGGACATTAAAAAGACGCTAAACGGAGCGTGGGACATTTAAACAGATGATGAACATCAGTGAGTTTGTAAAGAGTCGCTCTGTGATGAGCTGGGATTAAAAAGAGTCTGATGAAGAGGAGTCCGTTTTATATTCTCACTTATTTATCTTCTGAACGTTTCATCACTTAGATTCTAATCAATCATTTTCAGTATCCTGACACATAAATATCCGTTTATAAAATAAATAGTTTGTTGTCTAAAAACAGGCTAGGTTCAGTCCAAACTGATTAATAATAATCAATAATTAAAGACAATTCAAAATGAAATCTTTGAGTCAGTAGAAACTGTCCTTTTGATTATGAGTAGACTGCAGGTTGTTCTTCAGGTGTTTTTTTTTATCAGGTAAAGACACTAAACACTGTAACTGTGTTTGATTAGAAATAATACAGTGTGTGTGTTTGATGAGAAATAATACAGTGTGTGTGTGTGTGGACATAAACAGCTGTTCGGATGATTGACAGCTGAACGTGATCAGCTGATGTCGCGTCGTGTGACGCTGTCGAGGAAAGGACTTCTCATGTCTGTTAAAATTGATTTCCTCTGTCCTCTCTCCTCGGCTTCGTTTCCTCCGTGCATCTCTGGTGGGCGGGACTAAGACGCAAGTGGAGGAGACAACTTGGATTACACTCGATGCAATAAGGGAACCGGAACGTCCCTTATGGTGCGATGACCTGAGGGGCCTAGTTGTAAAAGTTCTGTGATGTAAACTGGAGTGAAGCCATGAAGGGCTTTAAACACAAGCAAGATATTTACGCATCTATTCTGAAGTGGGAGCCGGTGCAAGAAGGTCAGAAGAGGTGTTGTGTGGTGACATGTTTTGCATCTGCAAAAGAGTCTGGCTTCAGCATTTTGAACCAAATGTACATGTGTGTAGAGGTCTGGTTCATATCAAAATATTGAATTTCAGTAGTTGGGTGTGGAGGTCATCAGGGCATGGATGTGGCTTAACCAAGGAGACTTTGACATGTGGCTGCAGGAGCTGGGGATAAACCTACCAGTGATCCACGGCTGCATGAACATCCAAGGGTTGTCTCAGAGCTCCATTTTGTTTGCAAATCCTGTACTGCAGAGGGAACACATGTAAGGACTATCTTCTGTGCATCTCCTCTCTTGGAAATATTTATTCACAAACAGAGCAGCTAAAATATTTCATAAAGCACTCTGTGAGCGGGTCAGTAAATATCAAGACCAATTTACAAAACAACGAAAGAAATAAAAAACTTTATTTTATGTTTGGAACAAAGTTTTTTTTTTTTTTTACGTACAAAGCAAAACAAATACAACATATTTGTACATCATTTTTCAATAACCGTTTCAGAATGCAGAATTTATTTAATCATGTGACGTTGTCTGCAAAAAACATCAAACTAAAGACGTATTTGAGTTTGTTAAGGGGTTTTTTAATCTGAACATCGTTAAGATGTGTCTGACCTTTTCTGATAGATTCCTACAGGAATTAATTGGCATTACAGACATTTTGAATTTTCCTTCTTTCACAAACAAGCATGTGACGTTTGGAACAATCACGTTGAGAGACCGTTTTTCTAAAAATATGAACAACTCAATGGTCTCTCTCATGAGTGAACTGCCAGATGGCGTTTCAGAGTTTCAATGAGTGCAAATCTTTTACCACAAACTGAACAGCTATATGGTTTCTCTCCTGAGTGAACTGCCGAGTGTCGCCTCAGATTTGCATTCAGTGTAAATCTTTTACCACAAACTGAACAGCTAAATGGTTTCTCTGCTGCGTGAACTGGTGAGTGTCGCCTCAGATTTTCTTTTAGTGTAAAGCTTTTACCACAAACTGAACAGCTAAATGTTTTCTCTTCTGAGTGGACTGCCGAGTGTCGCCTCAGATGTCCATTTTGTGTAAATGTTTTACCACAAACTGAACAGCTAAATGGTTTCTCTTCTGAGTGAACTGCCGAGTGTCGCCTCAGATGTCCATTTTGTTTAAATCTTTTACCACAAACTGAACAGCTAAATGGTTTCTCTACTGAGTGGACTGCAGAGTGTCGCCTCAGATGTCCATTTTGTTTAAATCTTTTACCACAAACTGAACAGCTAAATGGTTTCTCTCCTGAGTGAACAGCCAAGTGTTCCCTCAAATGTCCATTTTGTTTAAATCTTTTACCAGAAAATGAACAGCTAAATGGTTTCTCTCCTGAGTGAACAGCCAAGTGTTCCCTCAAATGTCCATTTTGTTTAAATCTTTTACCAGAAAATGAACAGCTAAAGGGGTTCTCTACTGAGTGAACTGCAGAGTGTCGCCTCAGATGTCCATTTCGTGTAAATCTTTTACCACAAACTGAACAGCTAAACGGTTTCTCTCCTGAGTGAACTGCAGAGTGTCGCCTCAGATTTCCATTTAGTGTAAATCCTTTACCACAAACTGAACAGCTAAATGGTTTCTCTACTGAGTGGACTGCAGAGTGTCGCCTCAGATGTCCATTTTGTTTAAATCTTTTACCACAAACTGAACAGCTAAATGGTTTCTCTCCTGAGTGAACAGCCAAGTGTTCCCTCAAATGTCCATTTTGTTTAAATCTTTTACCAGAAAATGAACAGCTAAAGGGGTTCTCTACTGAGTGAACTGCAGAGTGTCGCCTCAGATGTCCATTTCGTGTAAATCTTTTACCACAAACTGAACAGCTAAACGGTTTCTCTCCTGAGTGAACTGCAGAGTGTCGCCTCAGATTTCCATTTAGTGTAAATCCTTTACCACAAACTGAACAGCTAAATGGTTTCTCTCCTGAGTGAACTGCCAAGTGTTGCCTCAGCCCTTCATTTAGTGTAAACCCTTTACCACAAACTGAACAGCTAAACGGTTTCTCTCCTGAGTGAACTGCCATGTGGGTCTTCAGATTTCCATTTTCTGTAAATCTTTTACCACAAACTGAACAATTGAAGGGTTTCTCCCCTGTATGGGTCCTCATGTGTTTAACAACAGCTTTTTGGGAAGAAAACATTTTTTTACAAAGTGAACAGCTGTTTTTTTTGCAAATCAAAAGTGTCACTCCTGTTTGGATTCCTTTTTGTTTTTTTGATTTCTTTTGTCCGAAGCTTGTAGCACATTCAGAGGAGCTGACTGATATTTTAGCTGTATTACATACCACATTACTCACAGGTACATCTTTGTTTTGCACAGGGTTTAAATCTTCCTGAGGATTCCTGGAGCCCTCCAAAGCCCACCTTGTGTCATCTGCCTTCGATTCAGAGTGTGAAGGGTTGTCAGGAGTATCTGGTTTGTCTTTGTTTGGCAGAAGTTTTAAACCTTCCTGAGGTTCATCTCTCTCCTCCCAATCACCACTGTCATCAGTATCAGATCCAGAAAAGTCTGAAGTCTTGTCAGGAGTATCTGGCTGTAAATGACTGTCTGGATTAAAGTCTCTGCCTGGTTCTGCTCCTCCACAGTCCTCTCCGTCAGCTTCTGTTTTTATATGCTGTGTGTCTCTGCTCTCTTCACTTTGGTTTTCATGAAGCTGTGAAGACTGAGGTTTCTCTTCGTCTTCTTCCTTCTTCACGGGGACAAGTTGGAATGTTAACATGCTGATATCAAACTCCTCTGGCCCTTGAAGCTGCTCTCCTTCCTGTCTGCCCCACAGTTCCTTCTCTTCATCTTTAATTTGTGCTGAGTTTGGTGGCTCGCTCTGATCCAGTCTAGGGCTCAGATCCTGCTGCTCAGGTGAAACCTCGTCTTGACTCACCACCAGCTGCTGCACATCTGTGAAAACAGTGAAATACATAAAGTTATAAAAACCAGAATTTAATAATCAGATGAAACCACTGATAGCACTACTTTATACAGGGTATGCACGAGATGTTTCAGTGGGCGGAGTCACGAGTGAGAGAATCAAAATCAAACAAACAGGTAATGTTCACATTTGAGTGGAAATAAAAAAGCATAAAAAACCAAAACAAACCTAATCTGTGGAGGCAGACTCTAGGGTTGAAAGCAGCATCCAGCAGGTGGCGTTGTTGCTTCATTTCCCGTTTTAATCGACGGATTTCCTCCTCATATTCTGCTTTTGTTCCTTCAAACTGCTCCAGAATCTCTTCAGCAGCTGCAGACAGTCTCTGCTCGGTGGAAGCTCTCAGCAACTCAACTTCAGACATTTTAGAAAAATCGCGGCAACTTCTCTCTTCAAAACTCCGTTTATATTTCAAACTGGCATTGCTGAGCCGTTGCCATGGTTACCTTAAACATAGATGTGTAAAAAAAAAGTCCCCTTTTCACATAGCAGTCTGGTACGGATCAGTACAGTTTGGTTCGGTTAAGCCTGATCCTGTTTGTTTCCTCAGCCACCCACGTGTAAGCCGTATGGTATGTATGATAGCAGCTAACCGCTAACTGCTAACCGCTATCAGCTAACAGCTAACTAATAAACTCAACAAAAGGAGAAAAACGCTACTCAAAAAAAAACCCAAGCTGGAAGACATCAAGCGGTTCATCCACTTTGTCACTAGCATGTGGATCTTTATCCCAAAACTCAATCCAGCTTTGTCTCAGTGAAGGCTGTGTGCCTCGAGGAGAAACAAACAGACGTAAACGATCACAGTCTGTGGTTTAAACATGGCGGGGTTTGGCTTATTGTTGTCAAACAGGAAGTGACGAATCTTTCAACCAATTCTTCTTCTTCTTCTTTTAGTTTAATGGCGGGTTACAAACATATCTAAAAGAGGTGTATACCGCCACCTACTGTACCGGAGTATGGAGCTTGAGTTTATACTTCTCTATTTAATATCAAGTAAATGAAATAAAATAAAATAATAATCAAAAAAACCCAACACATTAATAACTAAATAACGACCTAAATCCGATTATATATCTCTATATCTTTCAGAAATTGTATCACAGCTTTCTGTGTTTTCTTGATTCCTTCTCCTGTAGTTCCAAGTAATCCTTCAATGCTCCATTTCCTTCCTACCTCTCTTATCTTGTGATTTAGTCTGATCCTCATTCTTCTATATTTTTTGCAATGGAACAATATGTGTTCAGCGTTTTCTGTGACTCCACATTCCTCACATTCATCTGTTTCTCTTTTACCTAACAAAAACATTGTGTTATTCAACCCTGTATGGTCAAATCTCATTTTAGTTCAAATTGTCTCCTCCCTTCTATTTTTCCTATTTACTCCTCGTGTGTTTATAGATTTCTGTAAATTGTAATATTTCCTCCCATTTTTATTCCTGTCCCATCTGACTTGCCATTTCTTTGTTATTTTTTTTTTGATCAATGTCTTAATTTCGCCTTTACCAAAAGGTACATCTATAAATATTCAGATTTTAGAAGAAATTTTAGCTATTTTTTCTGCTTTTTCATTTCCTTTAACTCCTACATGTGCAGGTACCCAACCGAATCTCACATCTATAAGAAGTTTATGTAGTCTAAACAAACTTTGATGAATTTCTAACATAAAATCTTCTCTATCCGATATCTTGTGACTAGAATGACCATTTTATGACCAACTTATGACCATTTCTTATGACTAGAATTTTCTGTGAAATGTATTTCAACATTTATAGCGCACAATATTGGAAAATGATCACTTCCTATGTTTGTATTATTTTCTATATTCCACTCACAAGAGTGTGCAAAGTTATTAGAAACTAAAGTGAGATCAATACAAGATACTGAGTTAGATCGTATATCAATTCTTGTACCATTTCCATTATTTAGACAAACTAACTGCCTAACATCCATCAATTCTTCCACTACTCTGCCATTACTGTCTGTATGCTTACTTCCCCAGAGATTATTATGTGCATTGAAGTCTCCACACCATATTTCTCTCCCTTTTCCTCGTCTCATTATGTCTTCTAATATTTTCAGATTTAATAATTTACAAGGATTGTACATGTTAATTATTGTTATATTTCCATCTGATTTACATATTTCAATGATCACACATTCTATATCGGATGAGGTTGATATTCTTCTGAATGGTATTCCATCTTTTACAAATGTTGCACAACCCCCTCCCTGATTTCCATCTCGATCAAACCTAACAGACTCATATCCAGGTAAAATGAAATCAAGGTGAGGCCTAAGCCAGGTTTCTTGAATGCAAACAACATCAGGTCTCATTTCAGATTCTGTTACAAACCTTTTAAATTCTTGTCCATTTGCAATCAAGCTCCTAGCATCCCATTGTAAAATCAGGAACACCGTCACTAGATTAAGTGGTATTCTGAGAACCCTCCTCATTTGCACCCCTCAACATACGATGCATGTCTTCAGCTTTTAAATCTTTGATATCTAGAAACTCCTCTGCAGCTTCTACTACTGTCTTAATTCAATCACTCTTTCTTTCTTGTCGTGTTGCAACATTAATTATGTTTCATATAAAAGCTACAAAACTTTCCTTCTCCACTATCAAGGTGTTCTCCTTAACTTTGCACTTATGATTGCGTTGCTGCTGTACTGTAGTCAATCTTCCAGGGGGAGTAGATTCTGTACCTGCCCGCTGGGGACCTGCATTCCTCACATTTCCATCTGTGTTTGTATGAAACTCATTTAGACTATTCTGTCTGTTTTCATGAATACTTACACTTCTTAATGCCTCAGCATATGTCACCTTGTTCAAAGTTTTGTACCTCTGTACTTCTTTAGCTTGAGTTTGGACCACACATCCAGCATATGCAGCACTATGCTCACCTCCACAGTTACAGCATTTTAACTTAGCATCCTTTTTACATTTACCATAATCATGTTCTTCTCCACATTTTGCACATCTCTGTTTCCATTTGCATAGTTGAGCTATGTGCCCTATTCTCTGGCATTTGAAACACCTTAGAGGTTGTGGAATATATTCCCTCACTTTATAGTTGAACCATCCTATATTGACTTCCAAAGGCATTGTCTTTTCAAAAACAAGCAGCACAGACAAACTATCATTCTTGACACCACCTTTATTTGTTTGGAGTCTTTGAGCTTCGAGTCCTTTACTGCCTTGCAACTCTTTCTTCACTTCTTCCATTGTCATCTCTAAAGGTACATTTGATACCACTCCTCTTGTTTTCTCAACCATTCCTGGTGAAAGTACTTTAATCTGACCTCCATCAAGATGATTCATTTTCATGATCTTCTCTTGTTGTTTCTTGTTCACTGCTGATATGAGAATTCTTCTGTTACCCAACAGTTTAGCATACTTGATCTTCCCTATTTCTTTCTCTATAGCTTTCGTCACCTTGACTGGATGAAAATGTCCCTTATCATTACTGAATGTAATGATAACTTTCAAATCCTCCTGCTTGTCACTTTGGGGTTTATTGTTCCCATTAGTTCTAGCTTTCAGTTTTTTTTAAACTTGTGTTGATGAGCCTTCTTCTCCACTACTTGCTACAGACCAGGATTTTTTCCTTGTAGCTTTCCGTTGACTAATCTCAATTTCTGAAGTCCATCCATCACCATCACCATCCGAAGTGTCACCCATAGCTACACTCACGGTACAGTTTGTTTGTAACCCGCTTTGTCCAAGTTTTCCTAACTGCTGCCAACGACGCTCCGTGCTTCCGCTCCACTGCTCAATCCACCGACACTGCCACCTATCTGCTCGGATGACTTCCACCGAGTGTCCTAAGAGTTGTCTCCTCCACTTGCGTCTTAGTCCCGCCCACCAGAGATGCACGGAGGAAACGAAGCCGAGGAGAGAGAACCGAGGAAATCAGCTTTAACACACATGAGACGTCATTTCCTCGACAGCGTCACATGACGCGACATCAGCTGATCACGTTCAGCTGTCAATCAGCCGAACAGCTGTTTATGTCCACACAGACACGCACTGTATTATTTCTCATCAAACACACGCACTGTATTATTTCTCATCAAACACACACAGTTACAGTGTTTAGTGTCTTTATCTGATAAAAAAAAACACCTGAAGAACAACCTGCAGTCTGTTTCAAACCAAAAGGACAGTTTCTACTGACTAAAAGATTTCATTTTGAATTGTCTATAATTATTGATTATTATTAAACAGTTTGGACTGAACCTAGCCTGTATTTAGACACCGAACTCTGTATTTTATAAACAGATATTTATGTGTCAGGATACTGAAAATGATTGATTAGAATCTAAATGATGAAACGTTCAGAAGATAAATAATTCTCCCGTATTAAACTCTGCTCATGTTGAGAAGTTTCACTGAAGTCTGATCCTGTAGAGCGTCCAATCAATGAGTGATATATGAGAAGGGGGCGTGTCTGTCAGTGAAAAGACTTCCGTGAAGTCAGCTCTCGTGTCTCCTCGGTCATCGCTCCTCGGATCAGCCTCCTCTCTCCTCGATCCTCTCTCCTCCGTTCGCTATAAGAGCTTTGGGACGATCGTCAACATGGCGGCTTTGGAACTACTTCCGGTTCGGCCGAGGACTGAGGAGACTGCAAATAAGGGACTTGGGATCCACCCTTTGACATGTGGCTGCAGGAGCTGGGGATAAACCTACCAGTGATCCACGGCTGCCCCTGGCTGCATGAACATCCAAGGGTTGTCACAGAGCTCCATTTTATTTGCAAATCCTGTACTGCAGAGGAAACACATGTAAGGACTATCTTCTGTGTATCTCTTCTCTTGGAAATGTTTTTTCACAAACAGAGCAGCTGAAATATTTCATAAAGCACTCTGTGAGTCAGTAAATATCAAGACCAATATACAAAACACAACCAAAGAAATAAAAGACTTTATTTTATGTTTGGAACAAAGTCTTTTTTTTTTTTTTTTACATATAAAGCAAAACACAACCAAAGAAATATTGCAAACAAGACTTTATTTTATGTTTGGAACAAAGCTGTTTTTTTTAACAGATAAAGCAAAACAAATACAACGTATTTGTACATCATTTTTCAATAACTGTTTCAGAATGCAGAATTTATTTAATCATCATCAGACGTTGTCTGCTGGAAACATCAAAATTAAGTCTTATTTTGGAGTCTGTTTCGTGTTTTTTTTTTATCTGACCATCGTTAAGATGTGTCTGACCTTTTCTGATAGATTCCTACAGAAATTAATTGGCATTACAGACATTTTGAATTTTCTTCTTTCAAAAACAAGCATGTGACGTTTGGAACAATCACGTTGAGAGACCGTTTTTATAAAAATATGAACAACTCAATGGTCTCTCTCATGAGTGAACTGCCAGATGGCGTTTCAGAGTTTCAATGAGTGCAAATCTTTTACCACAAACTGAACAGCTATATGGTTTCTCTCCTGAGTGAACTGCCGAGTGTCGCCTCAGATTTGCATTCAGTGTAAATCTTTTACCACAAACTGAACAGCTAAATGGTTTCTCTGCTGCGTGAACTGGTGAGTGTCGCCTCAGATGTTCTTTTAGTGTAAAGCTTTTACCACAAACTGAACAGCTAAATGGTTTCTCTTCTGAGTGAACTGCCGAGTGTCGCCTCAGATGTCCATTTTGTGTAAATCTTTTACCACAAACTGAACAGCTAAATGGTTTCTCTACTGAGTGAACTACAGAGTGTCGCCTCAGATGTCCATTTTGTTTAAATGTTTTACCACAAACTGAACAGCTAAATGGTTTCTCTCCTGAGTGAACAGCCAAGTGTTCCCTCAAATGTCCATTTTGTTTAAATCTTTTACCAGAAAATGAACAGCTAAAGGGTTTCTCTACTGAGTGAACTGCAGAGTGTCGCCTCAGATGTCCATTTTGTTTAAATCTTTTACCACAAACTGAACAGCTAAATGGTTTCTCTACTGAGTGAACTGCCGAGTGTCGCCTCAGATTTTCTTTTAGTGTAAATCCTTTACCACAAACTGAACAACTAAATGGTTTCTCTCCTGAGTGAACTGCAGAGTGTCGCCTCAGATGTCCATTTCGTGTAAATCTTTTACCACAAACTGAACAGCTAAACGGTTTCTCTCCTGAGTGAACTGCCATGTGGGTCTTCAGATTTCCATTTTGTGTAAATCTTTTACCACAAACTGAACAATTGAAGGGTTTCTCCCCTGTATGGGTCCTCATGTGTTTAACAACTTCTGATTGGGAAGAAAACATTTTTTTACAAAGTGAACAGCTGATTTTTTTGCAATTCAAAAGTGTCACTCCTGTTTGGATTCCTTTTTGTTTTTTTGGTTTCTTTTGTCCGAAGCTTGTAGCACATTCAGAGGAGCCGACTGATATTTTAGCTGTATTACATATCACATTACTCACAGGTACATCTTTGTTTTGCACAGGGTTTAAATCTTCCTGAGGATTCCTGGAGCCCTCCAAAGCCCACCTTGTGTCATCTGTCTTTGATTCATAGAGTGAAGGGTTGTCAGGAGTATCTGCTATGTCTTTGTTTGGCAGAAGTTTTAAACCTTCCTGAGGTTCATCTCTCTCCTCCCAATCACCACTGTCATCAGTATCAGAACCAGAAAAGTCTGAAGTCTTGTCAGGAGTATCTGGCTGTAAATGACTGTCTGGATTAAAGTCTCTGCCTGGTTCTGCTCCTCCACAGTCCTCTCCGTCAGCTTCTGTTTTTATATGCTGTGTGTCTCTGCTCTCTTCACTTTGGTTTTCATGAAGCTGTGAAGACTGAGGTTTCTCTTCGTCTTCTTCTTCCGTCTTCACGGGGACAAGTTGGAATGTTAACATGCTGATATCAAACTCCTCTGGCCCTTGAAGCTGCTCTCCTTCCTGTCTGCCCCACAGTTCCTTCTCTTCATCTTTAATTTGTGCTGAGTTTGGTGGCTCGCTCTGGTCCAGTCTAGGGCTCAGATCCTGCTGCTCAGGTGAAACCTCGTCTTGACTCACCACCAGCTGCTGCACATCTGTGAAAACAGTGAAATACATAAAGTTATAAAAACCTGAATTTACTAATCAGATGAAACCACTGATAGGACTACTTTATACAGGGTATGCACGAGATGTCTCAGTGGGCGGAGTCACGAGTGAGAGAATCAAAATCAAACAAACAGGTAATGTTCACATTTGAGTGGAAATAAAAAAGCATAAAAAACAAAACAAACCTAATCTGTGGAGGCAGACTCTAGGGTTGAAAGCAGAATCCAGCAGGTGGCGTTGTTGCTTCATTTCCCGTTTTAATCGACGGATTTCCTCCTCATATTCTGCTTTTGTTCTTTCAAACTGCTCCAGAACCTCTTCAGCAGCTGCAGGCAGTCTCTGCTCGGTGAAAGCTCTCAGCAACTCAACTCCAGACATTTTAGAAAAATTGCGGCAACTTCTCCCCCCAAAACTCCGTTCATATTTCAAACTGACATTGTTGAGCCGTTACCATGGTTACCTTAAACATAGATGTGTAAAAAAAGTCCCCTTTTCACATAGCAGTCCGGTACGGATCAGTACAGTTTGGTTCGGTTAAGCCTGATCCTGTTTGTTTCCTCAGCCACCCACGTGTAAGCCGTATGCTATGTATGATAGCAGCTAACTGCTAACTGATAAACTCAACAAAAGGAGAAAAACGCTACTCAAAAAAAAAACCCAAGCTGGAAGACATCAAGCGGTTCATCCACTTTGTCACTAGCATGTGGATCTTTATCCCAAAACTCAATCCAGCTTTGTTTCAGTGAAGGCTGTGTGCCTCGAGGAGAAACAAACAGACGTGAATGATCACAGTCTGTGGTTTAAACACGGCGGGGTTTGGCTTATTGTTGTCAAACAGGAAGTGACGAATCTTTCAACCAATTCTTCTTCTTCTTCTTCTTCTTTTAGTTTACTGGCGGGTTACAAACATATCTAAAAGAGGTGTATACCGCCACCTACTGTACTGGAGTATGGAGCTTGAGTTTATACTTCTCTATTTAATATCAAGTAAATGAAATAAAATAAAATAATAATAAAAAAACCCAACACATTAATAACTAAATAACGACCTAAATCCAACTATATATCTCTTTATCTTTCAAAAATTGTATCACAGCTTTCTGTGTTTTCTTGATTCCTTCTCCTGTAGTTCCAAGTAATCCTTCAATACTCCATTTCCTTCCTACCTCTCTTATCTGATTTAGTCTGATCCTCATTCTTCTATATTTTTTGCAATGGAACAATATGTGTTCAACATGTGACTCCACATTCCTCACATTCATCTGTTTCTCTTTTACCTAACAAAAACATTGTGTTATTCAACCCTGTATGGTCAAATCTCATTTTATTTACAATTGTCTCCTTTCTTCTATTTTTCCTATTTACTCCTCGTGTATTTATAGATTTCTGTAAATTGTAACATTTCCTCCCATTTTTATTCCTGTCCCACCTGACTTGCCATTTCTTTGTTATTTTTTTTTTGATCAATGTCTTAATTTCGCCTTTACCAAAAGGTACATCTATAAATATTCAGATTTTAGAAGAAATTTTAGCTATTTTATCTGCTTTTTCATTTCCTTTAACTCCTACATGTGCAGGTACCCAACAGAATCTCACATCTATAAGAAGTTTATGTAGTCTAAACAAACTTTGATGAATTTCTAACATAAAATCTTCTCTATCCGATTTCTTGTGACTAGAAGGACCATTTTATGACCAACTTATGACCATTTCTTATGACTAGAATTTTCTGTGAAATGTATTTCAACATTTATAGCGCACAATATTGGAAAATGATCACTTCCTATGTTTGTATTATTTTCTATATTCCACTCACAAGAGTGTGCAAAGTTATTGGAAACTAAAGTGAGATCAATACAAGATACTGAGTTAGATCGTATATCAATTCTTGTACCATTTCCATTATTTAGACAAACTAACTGCCTAACATCCATCAATTCTTCCACTACTCTGCCATTACTGTCTGTATGCTTACTTCCCCAGAGATTATTATGTGCATTGAAGTCTCCACACCATATTTCTCTCCCATTTCCTCGTCTCATTATGTCTTCTAATATTCTCAGATTTAATAATTTACAAGGATTGTACATGTTAATTATTGTTATATTTCCATCTGATTTACATATTTCAATGATCACACATTCTATATCGGTTGAGGTTGATATTCTTCTGAATGGTATTCCATCTTTTACAAATGTTGCACAACCCCCTCCCTGATTTCCATCTCGATCAAACCTAACAGACTCATATCCAGGTAAAATGAAATCAAGGTGAGGCCTAAGCCAGGTTTCTTGAATGCAAACAACATCAGGTCTCATTTCAGATTCTGTTACAAACCTTTTAAATTCTTGTCCATTTGCAATCAAGCTCCTAGCATCCCATTGTAAAATCAGGAACACCGTCACTAGATTAAGTGGTATTCTGAGAACCCTCCTCATTTGCACCCCTCAACATACGATGCATGTCTTCAGCTTTTAAATCTTTGATATCTAGAAACTCCTCTGCAG
Source organism: Symphodus melops (assembly GCF_947650265.1). Lineage (NCBI taxonomy): Eukaryota > Metazoa > Chordata > Actinopteri > Labriformes > Labridae > Symphodus > Symphodus melops. The sequence continues at coordinate 27,465,875 of NC_136696.1, read as the reverse complement.
CTTCCACTACTGTCTTAATTCAATCACTCTTTCTTTCTTGTCGTGTTGCAACATTAATTATGTTTCATATAAAAGCTACAAAACTTTCTTTCTCCACTATCAAGGTGTTCTCCTTAACTTTGCACTTATGATTGCGTTGCTGCTGTACTGTAGTCAATCTTCCAGGGGGAGTAGATTCTGTACCTGCCCGCTGGGGACCTGCATTCCTCACATTTCCATCTGTGTTTGTATGAAACTCATTTAGACTATTCTGTCTGTTTTCATGAATACTTACACTTCTTAATGCCTCAGCATATGTCACCTTGTTCAAAGTTTTGTACCTCTGTACTTCTTTAGCTTGAGTTTGGACCACACATCCAGCATATGCAGCACTATGCTCACCTCCACAGTTACAGCATTTTAACTTAGCATCCTTTTTACATTTACCATAATCATGTTCTTCTCCACATTTTGCACATCTCTGTTTCCATTTGCATTGTTGAGCTATGTGCCCTATTCTCTGGCATTTGAAACACCTTAGAGGTTGTGGAATATATTCCCTCACTTTATAGTTGAACCATCCTATATTGACTTCCAAAGGCATTGTCTTTTCAAAAACAAGCAGCACAGACAAACTATCATTCTTGACACCACCTTTATTTGTTTGGAGTCTTTGAGCTTCGAGTCCTTTACTGCCTTGCAACTCTTTCTTCACTTCTTCCATTGTCATCTCTAGAGGTACATTGGATATCACTCCTCTTGTTTTCTCAACCATTCCTGGTGAACTTTAATCTGACCTCCATCAAGATGATTCATTTTCATGATCTTCTCTTGTTGTTTCTTGTTCACTGCTGATATGAGAATTCTTCTGTTACCCAACAGTTTAGCATACTTGATCTTCCCTATTTCTTTCTCTATAGCTTTCGTCACCTTGACTGGATGAAAATGTCCCTTATCATTACTGAATGTAATGATAACTTTCAAATCCTCCTGCTTGTCACTTTGGGGTTTATTGTTCCCATTAGTTCTAGCTTTCAGTTTTTTTTAAACTTGTGTTGATGAGCCTTCTTCTCCACTACTTGCTACAGACCAGGATTTTTTCCTTGTAGCTTTCCGTTGACTAATCTCAATTTCTGAAGTCCATCCATCACCATCACCATCCGAAGTGTCACCCATAGCTACACTCACGGTACAGTTTGTTTGTAACCCGCTTTGTCCAAGTTTTCCTAACTGCTGCCAACGACGCTCCGTGCTTCCGCTCCACTGCTCAATCCACCGACACTGCCACCTATCTGCTCGGATGACTTCCACCGAGTGTCCTAAGAGTTGTCTCCTCCACTTGCGTCTTAGTCCCGCCCACCAGAGATGCACGGAGGAAACGAAGCCGAGGAGAGAGGACCGAGGAAATCAGCTTTAACACACATGAGACGTCATTTCCTCGACAGCGTCACATGACGCGACATCAGCTGATCACGTTCGGCTGTCAATCAGCCGAACAGCTGTTTATGTCCACACAGACACGCACTGTATTATTTCTCATCAAACACACGCACTGTATTATTTCTCATCAAACACACACAGTTACAGTGTTTAGTGTCTTTATCTGATAAAAAAAACACCTGAAGAACAACCTGCAGTCTGTTTCAAACCAAAAGGACAGTTTCTACTGACTAAAAGATTTCATTTTGAATTGTCTATAATTATTGATTATTATTAAACAGTTTGGACTGAACCTAGCCTGTATTTAGACACCGAACTCTGTATTTTATAAACAGATATTTATGTGTCAGGATACTGAAAATGATTGATTAGAATCTAAATGATGAAACGTTCAGAAGATAAATAATTCTCCCGTATTAAACTCTGCTCATGTTGAGAAGTTTCACTGAAGTCTGATCCTGTAGAGCGTCCAATCAATGAGTGATATATGAGAAGGGGGCGTGTCTGTCAGTGAAAAGACTTCCGTGAAGTCAGCTCTCGTGTCTCCTCGGTCATCGCTCCTCGGATCAGCCTCCTCTCTCCTCGATCCTCTCTCCTCCGTTCGCTATAAGAGCTTTGGGACGATCGTCAACATGGCGGCTTTGGAACTACTTCCGGTTCGGCCGAGGACTGAGGAGACTGCAAATAAGGGACTTGGGATCCACCCTTTGACATGTGGCTGCAGGAGCTGGGGATAAACCTACCAGTGATCCACGGCTGCCCCTGGCTGCATGAACATCCAAGGGTTGTCACAGAGCTCCATTTTATTTGCAAATCCTGTACTGCAGAGGAAACACATGTAAGGACTATCTTCTGTGTATCTCTTCTCTTGGAAATGTTTTTTCACAAACAGAGCAGCTGAAATATTTCATAAAGCACTCTGTGAGTCAGTAAATATCAAGACCAATATACAAAACACAACCAAAGAAATAAAAGACTTTATTTTATGTTTGGAACAAAGTCTTTTTTTTTTTTTTTTACATATAAAGCAAAACACAACCAAAGAAATATTGCAAACAAGACTTTATTTTATGTTTGGAACAAAGCTGTTTTTTTTAACAGATAAAGCAAAACAAATACAACGTATTTGTACATCATTTTTCAATAACTGTTTCAGAATGCAGAATTTATTTAATCATCATCAGACGTTGTCTGCTGGAAACATCAAAATTAAGTCTTATTTTGGAGTCTGTTTCGTGTTTTTTTTTTATCTGACCATCGTTAAGATGTGTCTGACCTTTTCTGATAGATTCCTACAGAAATTAATTGGCATTACAGACATTTTGAATTTTCTTCTTTCAAAAACAAGCATGTGACGTTTGGAACAATCACGTTGAGAGACCGTTTTTATAAAAATATGAACAACTCAATGGTCTCTCTCATGAGTGAACTGCCAGATGGCGTTTCAGAGTTTCAATGAGTGCAAATCTTTTACCACAAACTGAACAGCTATATGGTTTCTCTCCTGAGTGAACTGCCGAGTGTCGCCTCAGATTTGCATTCAGTGTAAATCTTTTACCACAAACTGAACAGCTAAATGGTTTCTCTGCTGCGTGAACTGGTGAGTGTCGCCTCAGATGTTCTTTTAGTGTAAAGCTTTTACCACAAACTGAACAGCTAAATGGTTTCTCTCCTGAGTGAACAGCCAAGTGTTCCCTCAAATGTCCATTTTGTTTAAATCTTTTACCAGAAAATGAACAGCTAAAGGGTTTCTCTACTGAGTGAACTGCAGAGTGTCGCCTCAGATCTCCATTTTGTGTAAATCTTTTACCACAAACTGAAAAGCTAAACGGTTTCTCTCCTGAGTGAACTGCAGAGTGTCGCCTCAGATGTCCATTTTGTTTAAATCTTTTACCACAAACTGAACAGCTAAATGGTTTCTCTACTGAGTGAACTGCCGAGTGTCGCCTCAGATTTTCTTTTAGTGTAAATCCTTTACCACAAACTGAACAACTAAATGGTTTCTCTCCTGAGTGAACTGCAGAGTGTCGCCTCAGATGTCCATTTCGTGTAAATCTTTTACCACAAACTGAACAGCTAAACGGTTTCTCTCCTGAGTGAACTGCCATGTGGGTCTTCAGATTTCCATTTTGTGTAAATCTTTTACCACAAACTGAACAATTGAAGGGTTTCTCCCCTGTATGGGTCCTCATGTGTTTAACAACTTCTGATTGGGAAGAAAACATTTTTTTACAAAGTGAACAGCTGATTTTTTTGCAATTCAAAAGTGTCACTCCTGTTTGGATTCCTTTTTGTTTTTTTGGTTTCTTTTGTCCGAAGCTTGTAGCACATTCAGAGGAGCCGACTGATATTTTAGCTGTATTACATATCACATTACTCACAGGTACATCTTTGTTTTGCACAGGGTTTAAATCTTCCTGAGGATTCCTGGAGCCCTCCAAAGCCCACCTTGTGTCATCTGTCTTTGATTCATAGAGTGAAGGGTTGTCAGGAGTATCTGCTATGTCTTTGTTTGGCAGAAGTTTTAAACCTTCCTGAGGTTCATCTCTCTCCTCCCAATCACCACTGTCATCAGTATCAGAACCAGAAAAGTCTGAAGTCTTGTCAGGAGTATCTGGCTGTAAATGACTGTCTGGATTAAAGTCCCTGCCTGGTTCTGCTCCTCCACAGTCCTCTCCGTCAGCTTCTGTTTTTATATGCTGTGTGTCTCTGCTCTCTTCACTTTGGTTTTCATGAAGCTGTGAAGACTGAGGTTTCTCTTCGTCTTCTTCTTCCGTCTTCACGGGGACAAGTTGGAATGTTAACATGCTGATATCAAACTCCTCTGACCCCTGAAGCTGCTCTCCTTCCTGTCTGCCCCACAGTTCCTTCTCTTCATCTTTAATTTGTGCTGAGTTTGGTGGCTCGCTCTGGTCCAGTCTAGGGCTCAGATCCTGCTGCTCAGGTGAAACCTCGTCTTGACTCACCACCAGCTGCTGCACATCTGTGAAAACAGTGAAATACATAAAGTTATAAAAACCTGAATTTACTAATCAGATGAAACCACTGATAGGACTACTTTATACAGGGTATGCACGAGATGTCTCAGTGGGCGGAGTCACGAGTGAGAGAATCAAAATCAAACAAACAGGTAATGTTCACATTTGAGTGGAAATAAAAAAGCATAAAAAACAAAACAAACCTAATCTGTGGAGGCAGACTCTAGGGTTGAAAGCAGAATCCAGCAGGTGGCGTTGTTGCTTCATTTCCCGTTTTAATCGACGGATTTCCTCCTCATATTCTGCTTTTGTTCTTTCAAACTGCTCCAGAATCTCTTCAGCAGCTGCAGACAGTCTCTGCTCGGTGAAAGCTCTCAGCAACTCAACTTCAGACATTTTAGAAAAATTGCGGCAACTTCTCCCCCCAAAACTCCGTTCATATTTCAAACTGACATTGTTGAGCCGTTACCATGGTTACCTTAAACATAGATGTGTAAAAAAAGTCCCCTTTTCACATAGCAGTCCGGTACGGATCAGTACAGTTTGGTTCGGTTAAGCCTGATCCTGTTTGTTTCCTCAGCCACCCACGTGTAAGCCGTATGCTATGTATGATAGCAGCTAACTGCTAACTGATAAACTCAACAAAAGGAGAAAAACGCTACTCAAAAAAAAAACCCAAGCTGGAAGACATCAAGCGGTTCATCCACTTTGTCACTAGCATGTGGATCTTTATCCCAAAACTCAATCCAGCTTTGTTTCAGTGAAGGCTGTGTGCCTCGAGGAGAAACAAACAGACGTGAATGATCACAGTCTGTGGTTTAAACACGGCGGGGTTTGGCTTATTGTTGTCAAACAGGAAGTGACGAATCTTTCAACCAATTCTTCTTCTTCTTCTTCTTCTTTTAGTTTACTGGCGGGTTACAAAGGTTCAAGGTTCAAGGTTCAAGGTTCTTTATTTGTCAAATATGCCACATGTTAAACATACAGCACAGATGAAATTGCATTCCCCCCCCCCCCCAGTGCAAACCTGCAGTGCATAAAAGAGCACTAAAGAAAAAACTAGCAATACTGTACAACAAATAACTTAACTAAAGACATTTGGACAACAAATAACGAACAACAGACAACAAATAACTTAACTAAAGACATTTGGACAACAAATAACGAACAACAGACAATCGACAGACAAGGCACTTGTGAGTGTTTCGCTTTGAGGTAGAATGTGGATAAATTACTATGAGGTAGATAAATTACAGTATTAACAATATAAACAGAGTGCAGATTAAAATACGAAGTTAAAGTGAGGTAGTGTACAGTAGTGCAAATAGCAAATTACTATGAGGTAGATAAATTACAGTATTAACAATATAAACAGAGTGCAGATTAAAAATACAAAGTTAAAGTGAGGTAGTGTGCAATAGTGCAATAGCATAGTCAATACAGTTCAATAACGGCTGTGCAGAGTTTTTAGGGTGCGTGAATTAGTGGAGCATGCGGGGGGTGGAGGAAGGGGGTGATGCCAGGTCCTGTAGGGGCAGACTGTGGCAGGATGAAGGGGGGGGATGGGGGGCAGAGGGGGCAGAGGGGTGAGGGAGGGTAGTGATGGGGATGGAGGGCAGAGGGGGCAGAGGGATGAAGGAGGGTAGAGAACTGAGGGCAGAGGGTGGAGGAGGCGGAGGGGGGATGGGGGCAGGGGCAGGAAAGGGGATGAGTGGACGAAAGGGGGGGAGGGCAGGGAGGGAGTTGAGTCTCCTGACAGCCTGGTGGAATAAACTGTTCTTGAGCCTGCTGGTTCGAGCACGGAGACTCCGCAGTCTCTTCCCAGACGGCAGCAGGCTGAAGAGGCTGTAGGACGGGTGGGTGGGGTCACCTGCAATCCTGGTGGCTTTGCGGGTGAGACGTGTGTTGTAAATGTCCAGAAGGGGGGGAAGAGAGACACCAATGATCTTCTCAGCTACTCTCACGATGCGCTGCAGAGTCTTACGGCAGGACACGGTGCAGGCGCCGTACCACACAGTGATGCAGCTGGACATGATGCTCTCAATGGTGCCTCTGTAGAACGTGTGCAGGATGGAGGATGGGGCTCTCGCTCTCCTCAGTTTGCGGAGGAAGTAAAGGCGCTGGTGAGCTTTTTTGGCCAGTGATGCAGAGTTGAGGCTCCAGGACAGGTCTTCAGAGATGTGCACACCCAGGAACTTGGTGCTGCTCACCCTCTCCACTGCAGCACCGTCGATGGTCAGAGGAGCATGCTGGGTGTGCGTTCTCCTGAAGTCCACAACAATCTCCTTCGTCTTCTCCACGTTCAGATGGAGATTATTGTCCTTGCACCACAAGGCCAGCCTGCTCACCTCACTCCTGTAGATTGACTCATCGTTGTTATTGATGAGACCCACCACAGTCGTGTCGTCCGCAAACTTAACGAAGAGGTTGGAGCTGGAAGATGGGGCGCAGTCATGGGTCAGCAGAGTGAAGAGGAGGGGGCTCAGCACACATCCTTGGGGGGCCCCCGTGTTCATCATGATGGTGCTGGAGGTGTTGCTGCCGACCCGGACTGCCTGTGGTCTCCCTGTCAGGAAGTCCAGCAGCCAGTTGCACATGGAGGTGCTTAGGCCCAGGTTGTCCAGTTTGTGGATGAGCTGCTGCGGGATGATAGTGTTGAATGCTGAGCTGAAGTCGATGAACAGCATTCTGACGTGGGCGTCCTTGGTCTCCAGGTGGGTGAGGGCTGAGTGGAGGGCAGTGGAGATGGCGTCATCAGTCGATCGGTTAGGCCGATATGCAAACTGGTAGGGGTCCAGGGTGGAGGGGAGGGCAGACTTGATGTGCTGCATGACCAGCCGCTCGAAGCACTTCATGAGGATGGGGGTTAGTGCGACCGGGCGGTAGTCATTGTAGCAGGATGGAGACGACTTCTTGGGGACCGGGATGATGGTGGTGGCTTTGAAGCATGTGGGGACAACAGCTTGGCTCAGTGACGTGTTGAAGATGTCGGTGAGGACATCTGTGAGCTCCTCAGCACAGTCTCTCAGGACACGACCTGGGATGTTGTCAGGACCTGGCGCTTTCCGTGCATTTGTTCTCTGGAGGGATCGCTTCACGCTATCCCGGGAAAGCGTCAGTACCTGGTCGCCAGGAGAAGGTGGCGTCTTCTGTGCTGGGGTGCTGTTGTCTGCCTCAAAACGAGCAAAGAAGTTGTTGAGGTTGTTTAGCAGAGAGGTGGAGCTGTCACAGGTCTGCGGAGGGGGCTTGTAGTCCGTGATGGTCTGGACCCCCCGCCACAGGTTCCTGGTGTCTCTGCTGTCGGTGAACCGGTCTGCGATCCTCCTGGAGTATTGCCTCCTGGCCAATCTGATGCCTCGTGACAGGTTGGCCCTGGCAGTCCTTAGGCCCACCGCGTCCCCAGCTCTGAAGGCAGTGTTCCTGGCCTTCAGGAGCCTGTGGACTTCACCTGTCAGCCATGGCTTCTGATTGGCCCGAATGGTGAAGGTCTTGGTTACCGTGACATCGTCCATGCACTTTTCCATGTAGGACGTGACGGTCTCTGTGTACTCCTGGAGGTCGGTGATGTTGTTGTTGGTGGCTGCTTGTTTAAACATGTTCCAGTCAGTGGTGGAGAAGCAGTCCTGGAGTGCTTCTGTGGACCCCTCAGGCCACACCCGTACCCGCTTCCTAACTGGTTTGGTGACTTTAACCAGTGGCCTGTATGCTGGCATTAGCATAACAGTGGTGTGGTCTGAGGCTCCGATGTGGGGGAGGGGGAGGGCTTTGTAGGCCCCTTTGTTTACAGTGTAAACATTGTCCAGAATATTGTTACCTCTAGTGGGAAACTTGATGTGACCATGAAGTTGTGGAAGCACACTTTTGGGGTTTGCGTGGTTGAAATCCCCAGCCAGGATGAGAAAGGCATCAGGGTGTGCTGTCTGCTGCTCACTGATGTGCTTGTGGAGATAATTCAGAGCCTCACTCCTGTTGTTGGTGGAGCCAGGAGGGATGTAAATTGCTACCAGCAATATGGCACTAAATTCCCTCGGCAGGTAGAATGGCCGGCATTTAATAACCATAAACTCCACGACTGGTGAGCAGTGCTTACATACTACCACCGCGTCACGGCACCAGGCATCACTGATGTAAACACACAGACCCCCGCCGCGAGTTTTACCACCCTCGACGAGCACTCTGTCTGCCCGGTAGCATGTTAGCCCGGCTAGCTGAATAGCATGGTCCGGAACACTGTCATGAAGCCATGTTTCCACAAAAACAAAAACACAAGACTCACTCACAGTCCTGGAAGTTGTCCGGAGCAAGCGAATATAATCTAGTTTATTGTCCAGCGAGCGTACGTTGGCCAGAGTGATGGTCGGGATAGCCGGCCGGTGAGGGCTAGCCGCTAGCCTAGCCCGGATACCTCCACGCTTCCCCCTCTTCTGCTTCCTTGTATTCCGACAGTGGCGCTTCCACTGTGGGCTGGTTGCAGGAGTGGGGGTCGGTGATCGAGCAGGCCTCCGGAGCAGACCGCAGTCCCGTAGCTCTTCCGCTAGCACTGCATTAACCTCCGTATTTGTGGTTTTACCGATGTCAAGCAGAACCTCACGGGTGAATGTGCGCCTTGGGGTTAGTGGGGTTAGTGGACGCGACGAAGACAGACAATTACACACAGATAAACAGCCTAAAAAACATAAAAACGCAGGTTTGCCGGGAGAGAGAGGAGCCGCTGCGTGCACCCGCGCCGCCATCTTGGCGTAACATATCTAAAAGAGGTGTATACCGCCACCTACTGTACCGGAGTATGGAGCTTGAGTTTATACTTCTCTATTTAATATCAAGTAAATGAAATAAAATAAAATAATAATAAAAAAACCCCCAACACATTAATAACTAAATAACGACCTAAATCCAACTATATATCTCTTTATCTTTCAAAAATTGTATCACAGCTTTCTGTGTTTTCTTGATTCCTTCTCCTGTAGTTCCAAGTAATCCTTCAATACTCCATTTCCTTCCTACCTCTCTTATCTGATTTAGTCTGATCCTCATTCTTCTATATTTTTTGCAATGGAACAATATGTGTTCAACATGTGACTCCACATTCCTCACATTCATCTGTTTCTCTTTTACCTAACAAAAACATTGTGTTATTCAACCCTGTATGGTCAAATCTCATTTTATTTACAATTGTCTCCTTTCTTCTATTTTTCCTATTTACTCCTCGTGTATTTATAGATTTCTGTAAATTGTAACATTTCCTCCCATTTTTATTCCTGTCCCACCTGACTTGCCATTTCTTTGTTATTTTTTTTTTGATCAATGTCTTAATTTCGCCTTTACCAAAAGGTACATCTATAAATATTCAGATTTTAGAAGAAATTTTAGCTATTTCATCTGCTTTTTCATTTCCTTTAACTCCTACATGTGCAGGTACCCAACAGAATCTCACATCTATAAGAAGTTTATGTAGTCTAAACAAACTTTGATGAATTTCTAACATAAAATCTTCTCTATCCGATATCTTGTGACTAGAAGGACCATTTTATGACCAACTTATGACCATTTCTTATGACTAGAATTTTCTGTGAAATGTATTTCAACATTTATAGCGCACAATATTGGAAAATGATCACTTCCTATGTTTGTATTATTTTCTATATTCCACTCACAAGAGTGTGCAAAGTTATTAGAAACTAAAGTGAGATCAATACAAGATACTGAGTTAGATCGTATATCAATTCTTGTACCATTTCCATTATTTAGACAAACTAACTGCCTAACATCCATCAATTCTTCCACTACTCTGCCATTACTGTCTGTATGCTTACTTCCCCAGAGATTATTATGTGCATTGAAGTCTCCACACCATATTTCTCTCCCTTTTCCTCGTCTCATTATGTCTTCTAATATTTTCAGATTTAATAATTTACAAGGATTGTACATGTTAATTATTGTTATATTTCCATCTGATTTACATATTTCAATGATCACACATTCTATATCGGATGAGGTTGATATTCTTCTGAATGGTATTCCATCTTTTACAAATGTTGCACAACCCCCTCCCTGATTTCCATCTCGATCAAACCTAACAGACTCATATCCAGGTAAAATGAAATCAAGGTGAGGCCTAAGCCAGGTTTCTTGAATGCAAACAACATCAGGTCTCATTTCAGATTCTGTTACAAACCTTTTAAATTCTTGTCCATTTGCAATCAAGCTCCTAGCATCCCATTGTAAAATCAGGAACACCGTCACTAGATTAAGTGGTATTCTGAGAACCCTCCTCATTTGCACCCCTCAACATACGATGCATGTCTTCAGCTTTTAAATCTTTGATATCTAGAAACTCCTCTGCAGCTTCTACTACTGTCTTAATTCAATCACTCTTTCTTTCTTGTCGTGTTGCAACATTAATTATGTTTCATATAAAAGCTACAAAACTTTCCTTCTCCACTATCAAGGTGTTCTCCTTAACTTTGCACTTATGATTGCGTTGCTGCTGTACTGTAGTCAATCTTCCAGGGGGAGTAGATTCTGTACCTGCCCGCTGGGGACCTGCATTCCTCACATTTCCATCTGTGTTTGTATGAAACTCATTTAGACTATTCTGTCTGTTTTCATGAATACTTACACTTCTTAATGCCTCAGCATATGTCACCTTGTTCAAAGTTTTGTACCTCTGTACTTCTTTAGCTTGAGTTTGGACCACACATCCAGCATATGCAGCACTATGCTCACCTCCACAGTTACAGCATTTTAACTTAGCATCCTTTTTACATTTACCATAATCATGTTCTTCTCCACATTTTGCACATCTCTGTTTCCATTTGCATAGTTGAGCTATGTGCCCTATTCTCTGGCATTTGAAACACCTTAGAGGTTGTGGAATATATTCCCTCACTTTATAGTTGAACCATCCTATATTGACTTCCAAAGGCATTGTCTTTTCAAAAACAAGCAGCACAGACAAACGATCATTCTTGACACCACCTTTATTTGTTTGGAGTCTTTGAGCTTCGAGTCCTTTACTGCCTTGCAACTCTTTCTTCACTTCTTCCATTGTCATCTCTAAAGGTACATTTGATACCACTCCTCTTGTTTTCTCAACCATTCCTGGTGAAAGTACTTTAATCTGACCTCCATCAAGATGATTCATTTTCATGATCTTCTCTTGTTGTTTCTTGTTCACTGCTGATATGAGAATTCTTCTGTTACCCAACAGTTTAGCATACTTGATCTTCCCTATTTCTTTCTCTATAGCTTTCGTCACCTTGACTGGATGAAAATGTCCCTTATCATTACTGAATGTAATGATAACTTTCAAATCCTCCTGCTTGTCACTTTGGGGTTTATTGTTCCCATTAGTTCTAGCTTTCAGTTTTTTTTAAACTTGTGTTGATGAGCCTTCTTCTCCACTACTTGCTACAGACCAGGATTTTTTCCTTGTAGCTTTCCGTTGACTAATCTCAATTTCTGAAGTCCATCCATCACCATCACCATCCGAAGTGCCACCCATAGCTACACTCACGGTACAGTTTGTTTGTAACCCGCTTTGTCCAAGTTTTCCTAACTGCTGCCAACGACGCTCCGTGCTTCCGCTCCACTGCTCAATCCACCGACACTGCCACCTATCGGCTCGGATGACTTCCACCGAGTGTCCTAAGAGTTGTCTCCTCCACTTGCGTCTTAGTCCCGCCCACCAGAGATGCACGGAGGAAACGAAGCCGAGGAGAGAGAACCGAGGAAATCAGCTTTAACACACATGAGACGTCATTTCCTCGACAGCGTCACATGACGCGACATCAGCTGATCACGTTCAGCTGTCAATCAGCCGAACAGCTGTTTATGTCCACACAGACACGCACTGTATTATTTCTCATCAAACACACGCACTGTATTATTTCTCATCAAACACACACAGTTACAGTGTTTAGTGTCTTTATCTGATAAAAAAAACACCTGAAGAACAACCTGCAGTCTGTTTCAAACCAAAAGGACAGTTTCTACTGACTAAAAGATTTCATTTTGAATTGTCTATAATTATTGATTATTATTAAACAGTTTGGACTGAACCTAGCCTGTATTTAGACACCGAACTCTGTATTTTATAAACAGATATTTATGTGTCAGGATACTGAAAATGATTGATTAGAATCTAAATGATGAAACGTTCAGAAGATAAATAATTCTCCCGTATTAAACTCTGCTCATGTTGAGAAGTTTCACTGAAGTCTGATCCTGTAGAGCGTCCAATCAATGAGTGATATATGAGAAGGGGGCGTGTCTGTCAGTGAAAAGACTTCCGTGAAGTCAGCTCTCGTGTCTCCTCGGTCATCGCTCCTCGGATCAGCCTCCTCTCTCCTCGATCCTCTCTCCTCCGTTCGCTATAAGAGCTTTGGGACGATCGTCAACATGGCGGCTTTGGAACTACTTCCGGTTCGGCCGAGGACTGAGGAGACTGCAAATAAGGGACTTGGGATCCACCCTTTGACATGTGGCTGCAGGAGCTGGGGATAAACCTACCAGTGATCCACGGCTGCCCCTGGCTGCATGAACATCCAAGGGTTGTCACAGAGCTCCATTTTATTTGCAAATCCTGTACTGCAGAGGAAACACATGTAAGGACTATCTTCTGTGTATCTCTTCTCTTGGAAATGTTTTTTCACAAACAGAGCAGCTGAAATATTTCATAAAGCACTCTGTGAGCAGGTCAGTAAATATCAAAACACAACCAAAGAAATAAAAGACTTTATTTTATGTTTGGAATAAAGTCTTTTTTTTTTTTTTTTTACATATAAAGCAAAACACAACCAAAGAAATATTGCAAACAAGACTTTATTTTATGTTTGGAACAAAGCTGTTTTTTTAACAGATAAAGCAAAACAAATACAACGTATTTGTACATCATTTTTCAATAACTGTTTCAGAATGCAGAATTTATTTAATCATCATCAGACGTTGTCTGCTGGAAACATCAAAATTAAGTCTTATTTTGGAGTCTGTTTCGTGTTTTTTTTTTATCTGACCATCGTTAAGATGTGTCTGACCTTTTCTGATAGATTCCTACAGAAATTAATTGGCATTACAGACATTTTGAATTTTCTTCTTTCAAAAACAAGCATGTGACGTTTGGAACAATCACGTTGAGAGACCGTTTTTATAAAAATATGAACAACTCAATGGTCTCTCTCATGAGTGAACTGCCAGATGGCGTTTCAGAGTTTCAATGAGTGCAAATCTTTTACCACAAACTGAACAGCTATATGGTTTCTCTCCTGAGTGAACTGCCGAGTGTCGCCTCAGATTTGCATTCAGTGTAAATCTTTTACCACAAACTGAACAGCTAAATGGTTTCTCTGCTGCGTGAACTGGTGAGTGTCGCCTCAGATTTTCTTTTAGTGTAAAGCTTTTACCACAAACTGAACAGCTAAATGGTTTCTCTTCTGAGTGAACTGCCGAGTGTCGCCTCAGATGTCCATTTTGTGTAAATCTTTTACCACAAACTGAACAGCTAAATGGTTTCTCTTCTGAGTGAACTGCCGAGTGTTGCCTCAGATGTCCATTTTGTGTAAATCTTTTACCACAAACTGAACAGCTAAATGGTTTCTCTTCTGAGTGAACTGCCGAGTGTTGCCTCAGATGTCCATTTTGTGTAAATCTTTTACCACAAACTGAACAGCTAAATGGTTTCTCTACTGAGTGAACTACAGAGTGTCGCCTCAGATGTCCATTTTGTGTAAATCTTTTACCACAAACTGAACAGCTAAATGGTTTCTCTACTGAGTGAACTACAGAGTGTCGCCTCAGATGTCCATTTTGTGTAAATCTTTTACCACAAACTGAACAGCTAAATGGTTTCTCTACTGAGTGAACTGCAGAGTGTCGCCTCAGATCTCCATTTTGTGTAAATCTTTTACCACAAACTGAAAAGCTAAACGGTTTCTCTCCTGAGTGAACTGCAGAGTGTCGCCTCAGATGTCTATTTTGTTTAAATCTTTTACCACAAACTGAACAGCTAAATGGTTTCTCTACTGAGTGAACTGCAGAGTGTCGCCTCAGCCCTTCATTTAGTGTAAATCCTTTACCACAAACTGAACAACTAAATGGTTTCTCTCCTGAGTGAATTGCTGAGTGTCGCCTCAGATTTTCTTTTAGTAGAAATGTTTTACCACAAACTGAACAGCTAAATGGTTTCTCTCCTGAGTGAACTGCAGAGTGTCGCCTCAGATCTCCATTTCGTGTAAATCTTTTACCACAAACTGAACAGCTAAACGGTTTCTCTCCTGAGTGAACTGCCATGTGGGTCTTCAGATTTCCATTTTCTGTAAATCTTTTACCACAAACTGAACAATTGAAGGGTTTCTCCCCTGTATGGGTCCTCATGTGTTTAACAACAGCTGTTTGGGAAGAAAACATTTTTTTACAAAGTGAACAGCTGTTTTTGTTGCAATTCAAACGTTTCACTGCTGTTTCGATTCCTTTTTGTTTTTTTGTTTTCTTTTGTCCGAAGCTTGTAGCACATTCAGAGGAGCTGACTGATATTTTAGCTGTATTACATACCACATTACTCACAGGTACATCTTTGTTTTGCACAGGGTTTAAATCTTCCTGAGGATTCCTGGAGCCCTCCAAAGCCCACCTTGTGTCATCTGCCTTCGATTCAGAGTGTGAAGGGTTGTCAGGAGTATCTGGTTTGTCTTTGTTTGGCAGAAGTTTTAAACCTTCCTGAGGTTCATCTCTCTCCTCCCAATCACCACTGTCATCAGTATCAGAACCAGAAAAGTCTGAAGTCTTGTCAGGAGTATCTGGCTGTAAATGACTGTCTGGATTAAAGTCTCTGCCTGGTTCTGCTCCTCCACAGTCCTCTCCGTCAGCTTCTGTTTTTATATGCTGTGTGTCTCTGCTCTCTTCACTTTGGTTTTCATGAAGCTGTGAAGACTGAGGTTTCTCTTCGTCTTCTTCTTCCGTCTTCACGGGGACAAGTTGGAATGTTAACATGCTGATATCAAACTCCTCTGGCCCTTGAAGCTGCTCTCCTTCCTGTCTGCCCCACAGTTCCTTCTCTTCATCTTTAATTTGTGCTGAGTTTGGTGGCTCGCTCTGGTCCAGTCTAGGGCTCAGATCCTGCTGCTCAGGTGAAACCTTGTCTTGACTCACCACCAGCTGCTGCACATCTGTGAAAACAGTGAAATACATAAAGTTATAAAAACCTGAATTTACTAATCAGATGAAACCACTGATAGGACTACTTCATACAGGGTATGCACGAGATGTCTCAGTGGGCGGAGTCACGAGTGAGAGAATCAAAAATCAAACAAACAGGTAATGTTCACATTTGAGTGGAAATAAAAAAGCATAAAAAACAAACCTAATCTGTGGAGGCAGACTCTAGGGTTGAAAGCAGAATCCAGCAGGTGGCGTTGTTGCTTCATTTCCCGTTTTAATCGACGGATTTCCTCCTCATATTCTGCTTTTGTTCCTTCAAACTGCTCCAGAATCTCTTCAGCAGCTGCAGGCAGTCTCTGCTCGGTGAAAGCTCTCAGCAACTCAACTTCAGACATTTTAGAAAAATTGCGGCAACTTCTCCCCCCAAAACTCCGTTTATATTTCAAACTGACATTGTTGAGCCGTTACCATGGTTACCTTAAACATAGATGTGTAAAAAAAGTCCCCTTTTCACATAGCAGTCCGGTACGGATCAGTACAGTTTGGTTCGGTTAAGCCTGATCCTCTTTGTTTCCTCAGCCACCCACGTGTAAGCCGTATGCTATGTATGATAGCAGCTAACAGCTAACTGATAAACTCAACAAAAGGAGAAAAACGCTACTCAAAAAAAAAACCCAAGCTGGAAGACATCAAGCGGTTCATCCACTTTGTTACTAGCATGTGGATCTTTATCCCAAAACTCAATCCAGCTTTGTTTCAGTGAAGGCTGTGTGCCTCGAGGAGAAACAAACAGACGTGAATGATCACAGTCTGTGGTTTAAACACGGCGGGGTTTGGCTTATTGTTGTCAAACAGGAAGTGACGAATCTTTCAACCAATTCTTCTTCTTCTTCTACTTCTTTTAGTTTACTGGCGGGTTACAAACATATCTAAAAGAGGTGTATACCGCCACCTACTGTACCGGAGTATGGAGCTTGAGTTTATACTTCTCTATTTAATATCAAGTAAATGAAATAAAATAAAATAATAATCAAAAAAACCCAACACATTAATAACTAAATAACGACCTAAATCCGACTATATATCTCTATATCTTTCAGAAATTGTATCACAGCTTTCTGTGTTTTCTTGATTCCTTCTCCTGTAGTTCCAAGTAATCCTTCAATACTCCATTTCCTTCCTACGTCTCTTATCTGATTTAGTCTGATCCTCATTCTTCTATATTTTTTGCAATGGAACAATATGTGTTCAACATGTGACTCCACATTCCTCACATTCATCTGTTTCTCTTTTACCTAACAAAAACATTGTGTTATTCAACCCTGTATGGTCAAATCTCATTTTATTTACAATTGTCTCCTCTCTTCTATTTTTCCTATTTACTCCTTGTGTGTTTATAGATTTCTGTAAATTGTAACATTTCCTCCCATTTTTATTCCTGTCCCATCTGACTTGCCATTTCTTTGTTATTTCTTTTTTGATCAATGTCTTAATTTCGCCTTTACCAAAAGGTACATCTATAAATATTCAGATTTTAGAAGAAATTTTAGCTATTTTATCTGCTTTTTCATTTCCTTTAACTCCTACATGTGCAGGTAACAGAATCTCACATCTATAAGAAGTTTATGTAGTCTAAACAAACTTTGATGGATTTCTAACATAAAATCTTCTCTATCCGATTTCTTGTGACTAGAAGGACCATTTTATGACCAACTTATGACCATTTCTTATGACTAGAATTTTCTGTGAAATGTATTTCAACATTTATAGCGCACAATATTGGAAAATGATCACTTCCTATGTTTGTATTATTTTCTATATTCCACTCACAAGAGTGTGCAAAGTTATTAGAAACTAAAGTGAGATCAATACAAGATACTGAGTTAGATCGTATATCAATTCTTGTACCATTTCCATTATTTAGACAAACTAACTGCCTAACATCCATCAATTCTTCCACTACTCTGCCATTACTGTCTGTATGTTTACTTCCCCAGAGATTATTATGTGCATTGAAGTCTCCACACCATATTTCTCTCCCATTTCCTCGTCTCATTATGTCTTCTAATATTTTCAGATTTAATAATTTACAAGGATTGTACATGTTAATTATTGTTATATTTCCATCTGATTTACATATTTCAATGATCACACATTCTATATCGGTTGAGGTTGATATTCTTCTGAATGGTATTCCATCTTTAACAAATGTTGCACAACCCCCTCCCTGATTTCCTTCTCGATCAAACCTAACAGACTCATATCCAGGTAAAATGAAATCAAGGTGAGGCCTAAGCCAGGTTTCTTGAATGCAAACAACATCAGGTCTCATTTCAGATTCTGTTACAAACCTTTTAAATTCTTGTCCATTTGCAATCAAGCTCCTAGCATTCCATTGTAAAATGAGGAACACCATCACTAGATTAAGTGGTATTCTGAGAACCCTCCTCATTTGCACCCCTCAACATACGATGTATGTCTTCAGCTTTTAAGTCTTTGATATCTAGAAACTCCTCTGCAGCTTCTACTACTGTCTTAATTCGATCACTTTTTCTTTCTTGTCGTGTTGCAACATTAATTACTTTACATATAAAAGCTACGAAACTTTCCTTCTCCACTATCAAGGTGTTCTCCTTAACTTTGCACTTATGATTGCGTTGCTGCTGTACTGTAGTCAATCTTCCAGGGGGAGTAGATTCTGTACCTGCCCGCTGAGGACCTGCATTCCTCAAATTTCCATCTGTGTTTGTATGAAACTCATTTAGACTATTTTGTCTGTTTTCATGAATACATACACTTCTTAATGCCTCAGCATATGTCACCTTATTCAGAGTTTTATACCTCTGTACTTCTTTAGCTTGAGTTTGGACCACACATCCAGCATATGCAGCACTAGGCTCACCTCCACAGTTACAGCATTTTAACTTAGCATCCTTTTTACATTTACCATAATCATGTTCTTCTCCACATTTTGCACATCTCTGTTTCCATTTGCATAGTTGAGCTATGTGCCCTATTCTCTGGCATTTGAAACACCTTAGAGGTTGTGGAATATATTCCCTCGCTTTATAGTTGAACCATCCGATTTTGACTTCCAAAGGCATTGTCTTTTCAAAAACAAGCAGCACAGACAAACTATCATTCTTGACACCACCTTTATTTGTTTGGAGTCTTTTAGCTTCGAGTCCTTTACTGCCTTGCAACTCTTTCTTCGAGGAGAGGAGACGCGACATCAGCTGATCACGTTCAGCTGTCAATCAGCCGAACAGCTGTTTATGTCCACACAAACACACACTGTATTATTTCTAATCAAACACACACACTGTATTATTTCTCATCAAACACACACACTGTATTATTTCTAATCAAACACACACACTGTATTATTTCTAATCAAACACACACACTGTATTATTTCTAATCAAACACACACACTGTATTATTTCTAATCAAACACACACACTGTATTATTTCTCATCAAACACACACACTGTATTATTTCTAATCAAACACACACAGTTACAGTGTTTGGTGTCTTTACCTGATAAAAAAAACACCTGAAGAACAACCTGCAGACTACTCATAACCAAAAGGACAGTTTCTACTGACTAAAAGATTTCATTTTGAATTGTCTATAATTATTGATTATTATTAAACAGTTTTGACTTAACCTAGCCTGTATTTAGACATCGAACTCTGTATTTTATAAACAGATATTTATCTGTCAGGATAATGAAAATGATTGATTAGAATCTAAATGATGAAACGTTCAGAAGATAAATAATTCTCCCGTATTAAACTCTGCTCATGTTGAGAAGTTTCACTGAAGTCTGATCCTGTAGAGCGTCCAATCAATGAGTGATTTACGAGAAGGGGGCGTGTCTGTCAGTGAAAAGACTTCCGTGAAGTCAGCTCTCGTGTCTCCTCGGTCATCGCTCCTCGGATCAGCCTCCTCTCTCCTCGATCCTCCGTTCGCTATAAGAGCTTTGGGACGATCCTCAACATGGCGGCTTTGGAACTACTTCCGGTTCGGCCGAGGACCGATGACCGAGGAGACTGCAAATAAGGGACTTGGGATCCACCCTTTGACATGTGGCTGCAGGAGCTGGGGATAAACCTACCAGTGATCCACGGCTGCCTCTGGCTGCATGAACATCCAAGGGTTGTCACAGAGCTTTTATTTGCAAATCCTGTACTGCAGAGGAAACACATGTAAGGACTATCTTCTGTGTATCTCTTCTCTTGGAAATATTTTTTCACAAACAGAGCAGCTGAAATATTTCATAAAGCACTCTGTGAGCAGGTCAGTAAATATCAAGACCAATTTACAAAACACAACGAAAGAAATAAAAGACTTTATTTTATGTTTGGAACAAAGATTTATTATTTTTTTTTCATATAAAGCAAAACACAACCAAAGAAATATTGCAAACAAGACTTTTTTTTATGCTTGGAAAAAAGTTGTTTGTTTTTTACAGATAAAAGTAAAACAAATACAACGTATTTGTACATCATTTTTCAATAACTGTTTCAGAATGCAGAATTTATTTAATCATCATCAGACGTCGTCTGCTGGAAACATCAAACTTAAGACTTATTTTGGAGTCCGTTTCGTGTGTTTTTTAATCTGACCATCGTTAAGATGTGTCTGACCTTTTCTGATAGATTCCTACAGGAATTAATTGGCATTACAGACATTTTGAATTTTCCTTCTTTCACAAACAAGCATGTGACGTTTGGAACAATCACGTTGGGAGACTGTTTTTATAAAAATATGAACAACTCAATGGTCTCTCTCATGAGTGAACTGCCAGGTGGTGTTTCAGAGTTCTAGTGTGTGCAAATCTTTTACAACAAACTGAACAACTAAATGGTTTCTCTTCTGCGTGAACTGCAGAGTGTCGCCTCAGATCTCTATTTAGTGTAAATCTTTTACCACAAACTGAACAGCTAAATGGTTTCTCTCCTGAGTGAACTGCAGAGTGTCGCCTCAGATCTCCATTTTGTGTAAATCTTTTACCACAAACTGAACACCTAAACGGTTTCTCTCCTGAGTGAACTGCAGTGTGTCGCCTCAGAGCTCGATTTAGTGTAAATCTTTTACCACAAACTGAACAGCAAACTGGTTTCTCTTCTGAGTGAATTGCCGAGTGTTGCCTCAGATGTCCATTTAGTGTAAATCTTTTACCACAAACTGAACAGCTAAATGGTTTCTCTTCTGAGTGAATTGCCGAGTGTCTCCTCAGATTTTCTTTTAGTGGAAATGTTTTACCACAAACTGAACAGCTAAAAGGTTTCTCTCCCGAGTGAACTGCCATGTGGTCCTTCAGTCTTCCATTTCGTGTAAATCCTTTACCACAAACTGAACAGCTAAATGGTTTGTCTTCTGAGTGACCTGCCATGTGAGACTTCAAATGTTCATTTAGTGTAAATCTTTTACTACAAACTGAACAGCTAAATGGTTTCTCTTCTGAGTGAATTGCAGAGTGTCGCCTCAGCCCTCCATTTCGTGCAAATCCTTTACCACAAACTGAACAGCTAAATGGTTTCTCTTCTGAGTGAACTGCCATGTGAGACTTCAAATGTTCATTTAGTGTAAATCTTTTACTACAAACTGAACAGCTAACTGGTTTCTCTCCTGAGTGAATTGCCATGTGGTCCTTCAGATTTCCATTTCGTGTAAATCTTTTACCACAAACTGAACACTTGAAGGGTTTCTCCCCTGTGTGGGTCCTCATGTGTTTAACAACAGCTGATTGGGAAGAAAACATTTTTTTACAAAGTGAACAGCTGATTTTTTTGCAATTCAAACGTTTCTCTCCTGTTTGGATTCCTTTTTGTTTTCTTGGTTTCTTTTGTACGAAGCTTGTGGCACATTCAGAGGAGCTGACTGATATTTTAGTTGTATTACATACCACATTACTCACAGGTACATCTTTGTTTTGCACAGGGTTTACATCTTCCTGAGGATTCCTGGAGCCCTCCAAAGCCCATCTTGTGTCATCTGCCTCTGATTCAGAGTGTGAAGGGTTGTCAGGAGTATCTGCTATGTCTTTGTTTGGCAGAAGTTTTAAACCTTCCTGAGGTTCATCTCTCTCCTCCCAATCACCACTGTCATCAGTATCAGATCCAGAAAAGTCTGAAGTCTTGTCAGGAGTATCTGGCTGTAAATGACTGTCTGGATTAAAGTCTCTGCCTGGTTCTGCTCCTCCACAGTCCTCTCCGTCAGCTTCTGTTTTTATATGCTGTGTGTCTCTGCTCTCTTCACTTTGGTTTTCATGAAGCTGTGAGATTTGAGGTTTCTCTTCGTCTTCTTCTTCCTTCTTCACGGGGACAAGTTGGAATGTTAACATGCTGATATCAAACTCCTCTGGCCCTTGAAGCTGCTCTCCTTCCTGTCTCCCCCACAGTTCCTTCTCTTCATCTTTAATTTGTGCTGAGTTTGGTGGCTCGCTCTGGTCCAGTCTAGGGCTCAGATCCTGCTGCTCAGGTGAAACCTCGTCTTGACTCACCACCAGCTGCTGCACATCTGTGAAAAAAGTGAAATTCATAAAGTTATAAAAACCTGAATTTACTAATCAGATGAAACTGAGTCCCTGGAAGCCTGTTATTTATGATCTTATTTACACAACATTAACTCTCTTCAAGTGTCAGAGATGACGTCTTCACCATTTGTTGAGATTTGGTCATTTTGTAACTGCTATCTGCGGACATGTGGAGCTGCACAACTCGAGTGGTCAGCCTGCAAATAACACTAAAAACGGCCGTAATCCGTACGCAGTCCCTGGAGGAAACAGTGACATTCACAGAGCCGTGCTTGAACCTACAACTTTTCTGACTTTGGTCAACAGGTAAAAGGCAGCCATGACACCACCCTGGCTGATTGTAGGAGACGAAAACAAACATTGGTATCTATTTGACAAGCCCCTCCCCCTCAGCTTGTTTCTTCAGGGTCAGATGGTGAAATTTTGGTTCAATATATTTGATCAACACAGTGACATTCACACAATCCTGCAACACAAATATTTCTCGCTCGTAGGGAAAAGTCAATCAAACAAACAGGTAATGTTCACATTTGACTGGAAATAAAAAGCATAAAAAACCAAAACAAACCTAATCTGTGGAGGCAGACTCTAGGGTTGAAAGCAGCATCCAGCAGGTGGCGTTGTTGCTTTAATCGACGGATTTCCTCTTCATATTCTGCTTTTGTTCCTTCAAACTGCTCCAGAATCTCTTCAGCAGCTGCAGACAGTCTCTGCTGGGTGAAAGCTCTCAGCAACTCAGCTTCAGACATTTTAGAAAAATCGCGGCAACTTCTCTCTTCAAAACTCCGTTTATATTTCAAACTGACATTGCTGATCCGTTACCATGGTTACCTTAAACATAGATGTGTAAAAAAAAAGCCCCCTTTCCACATAGCAGTCCGGTACGGATCAGTACAGTTTGGTTCGGTTAAGCCTGATCCTGTTTGTTTCCTCAGCCACCGACGTGTAAGCCGTATGCTATGTATGATAGCAGCTAACCGCTAACAGCTAACCGCTAATAAACTCAACAAAAGGAGAAAAACGCTGGAAGACATCAAGCGGTTCATCCACTTTGTCACTAGCATGTGGATCTTTATCACAAAACTCAATCAAGCTTTGTTTCAGTGAAGGCTGTGTGCCTCGAGGAGAAACAAACAGACGTAAATGATCAGTCTGTGGTTTCTTCTTCTTCTGGAGTTTTACGGCAGTTGGCGTTCTTATGTTGCAATACTGCCCTCTGCTGAATTTAAACGGTCATGTCTCCTCCTCTTTTTGAATTATTGGAGTTACAGTGTCTTGATGAGTCCAGTCTTGAACAAAAATCTGACAATCACTTTCCTCCCTTCATCCTTCCACACCGTAAAATGTCTTCAATGTTGATTTCTATTGCCCATCTCAGTCTATGGTTTAAATACAGGGCGGGGTTTTGCTTACAGTTGTAACACAGGAAGTGACGAATCTTTCAACCAATCAGCGGACTGCAGTGTTTCGCTCCACCTTCTTCTTCAGTTAGAATTCCGGCAGGCTGTACACTGTAGAGTGTAATGCTGCCCTCCACAGTCTCGGAGTGTATAATTATTTCAGATCATTTGATACAGGCCAGTAGCGTGCAAGAAACAAAGAATTGCGCCTGCAACACATTGGGCATTTATTTCCACAGAAAATATGGACTTCAATGAGAAGGATGAGAGTCCCAAGTCAGATAACCCCCCTTAATAGATAGATAGATAGATACTTTATTGATCCCGAGGGAAATTCAGGGCATCCAGTAGCAGTATACAGACAGGCAGGACACAAGACATTGGTTACAATACACACCCGCTGTCCCCCCTCCCCTCTGTAATACAATAATCCCCCAAACAAGATTTAGCAGCCCCATGTGACTAAGAGTAAAGGTTAAGCCTGTGCAGTTAGCATTAGCAATTAGACTTAAAACTTATATAGTATAATGTACATAACCTGTGAGGAGAGAAAAACATGTGTGCTGATTAAAAGAGACCTGTAAACAGTTAAAGAGCCTTAGAAACAAAGTGCTGACCTTCTAGAAACTAGTTACATGTGCATGTACAGAGGTGTTTGAGGTAGTGCCAGAGGTGTGAGTACAGTCATTAAACAGTCAATGCAGGAGTGCAAATTGGGCTCCGCAACATAGGGGAGCAGTGATTAGCATTAAGTGTCCAAAACAATACGGTGCCAATACGGTAATAACTGACTTCTTTCATTCTTATAATTACAACACACAAACACAACATGTCGGACTGTTTCTTCCTGTCCACATTGACACAGGCCATCAGGATGTTTACCTATTACCTTTAAGAAGAAGCTCAGAAGCCTCTACAGCAATCGTGTCCAAACTTTTTTTCTTGCGGGCCAAAATTGTCGCGTTAGAATCGCTCACGGGCCACAGGGTTTTTTTGTTTGTTTGTTTTTTCATTATTGGAAGGAACTTTTTGTATTTTGACATCTTCAAAAAATAATGTAAATACACAGCTAATTGCAGTGGGAAACTGTCGTGTTCTGGCCTTTGGAAAGAATAGTCAGGCTTTTATAGGTCTCCCTCGCTAACATGAAAAAGAAAAAAAGAACGAAATATGCCATCTGATGAGGCCTGGGGCCAAAATCTTCTGATTCTTCGATTTGAAGTCAAGGGCCACAAAAAATCCACTCAAGGGCCACAAATTGCACTTTGGACACCCCTGCTCTACAGTGTACAGCCTGCCGGAATTCTAACAGAAGAAGAAGAAGGTGGAGCAAAACACTGCAGTCCGCTGATTGGTTGAAAGATTTGTCACTTCCTGTTTGACAACAATAAGCAAAACCCCGCCGTGTTTAAACCACAGACTGTGATCATTTACGTCTGTTGAGCGCGTCAGTGAGCAGGAAGGGGAGATCTGGACGGAAGAAGCAAAACAGCGGAAGCACGGAGCGTCGTTGGCAGCAGTTACGAAATCTTGGACAAAGCGGGTTAAAAACAAACTGTACCGTGAGTGTAGCTATGGGTGACACTTCGGATGGTGATGGTGGTGGATGGACTTCGGAAATGGGGATTAGTCAACGGAAAGCTGCAAGGAAAAAATCATGGTCTGTAGTAAGTAGTGGAGAAGAAGGCTCATCAACACAAATTTCAAAAAATCTGAAAGCTAGAACTAATGGGAACAATAAACCCCAAAGTGACAAGCAGGAGGATTTGAAAGTTATCATTACATTCAGTAATGATAAAGGACATTTTCATCCAGTCAAGGTGACGAAAGCTATAGAGAAAGAAATAGGGAAGATCAAGTATGCTAAACTGTTGGGTAACAGAAGAATTCTCATATCAGCAGTGAACAAGAAACAACAAGAGAAGATCATGAAAATGAATCATCTTGATGGAAGTCAGATTAAAGTACTTTCACCAGGAATGGTTGAGAAAACAAGAGGAGTGATATCCAATGTACCTCTAGAGAGGACAATGGAAGAAGTGAAGAAAGAGTTGCAAGGCAGTAAAGGACTCGAAGCTAAAAGACTCCAAACAAATAAAGGTGGTGTCAAGAATGATAGTTTGTCTGTGCTGCTTGTTTTTGGAAAGACAATGCCTTTGGAAGTCAATATAGGATGGTTCAACTATAAAGTGAGGGAATATATTCCTCAACCTCTAAGGCAGTGGTTCCCAACCTTTTCCAACTCAGGGCCCACTTTTAAGTCTCAAAAATCTTTGCGGCCCACCTCCAACCCCATAAATACAAAGGCATTATAATACGTTCTCAGAGCACTTTATTTTATTGAAGATTGAACATAAAGGCCTGAAATCAATACAGCAGAAACATATTGGAAGCTCCACAGTCACTAACACAGCATCTGTGTTAGTGACTGTTAGTGACACCTCAACATAACCTTCAGTATTAGACGCACGCATACACACGTCCATCAATCAGCACCACATATATCACTGACATATAAATGACAAGCAAAGGTCTGTCTGTAACAGGCTAATAAACAATTGATTAATAAATAACGGAATCCTTTAACAATGTAGAAATGCACTGCATTCTCATAGCAAAATGTCACGAAACAAAATTAAAACTTTTATAAAGCTACAGTGGATCAGTCCAACAACAGGCCAACAAGATGCTGACTCACCTATTGAGACGGCTGGTGCTGCATGGCAGCAACCAGATGCTTGATGTCTGTCCATGGATGAAAGTTTCAGTCGAAGATCTGGCTCAACATTCAGTTTGTTTCTGTACTTAGTTTTTAATGCCACGAGTGCAGAAAATCCAGTCTCACAGAGGTACGTGGTCGGGAAAGGCATCAGGAATCTCACAGCTCTGTTGGCCAGATCAGGATACTTAGAAGCAACGTGAAGCCAAAAGTTTGTAAGGTGCTTCTGTGAGAAGACCAGCTTCAGCAGATCCAGGAGACTATCTTGCTCTTTTGAACTCAGAGCGGCGAGGACCTCGTCACTGTGGCTGGCGAATGGGTTTTCTATCCAGCTACATTGCACGTCTGGGATGGGAAAGTAGACGCGCAGCTGGGTCCCCAAACCTTGCAGGTGCTCTCTGACAGCGTTGCTCACCATGATGGGAAGCTGACTCTGTTCCTTTGTCAGAAAATCGGCCAGATTTTCAAACGACTCATAGTTTGACTTGTCGACACGCTTAGCCCACAGCGCTAGTTTTTTTATGGTCGCTTCCACTTTAATCTGGACATTGAACGTGTTCACTGCTGTCCCTTGAAGAGCGAGGTTAAGTCCATTTAAGTGATGAAAATATCAGCCAGGTAACCCAACTTAGCCAACCACTCAAAATCACTGAAGCGGTGTGCGAGTTCAAACTTTGTGTCGAGAAAAAACACACGCACTTCATCTCGTAACTCAAACAGTCGCGTCAGTACCTTGCCCCGGGACAGCCACCGCACTTCAGTGTGTAATAGCAGCTGGTGATGATCACTGCCCATCTCTCCACATAGCACCGCAAATAACCGACTTTGCAGTGGACGGCTCTTGATGAAGTTGACAGCTTTGATCGCCTCATCTAAAACATTCTGCAGATCTGGGGGCATTTTCTTTGTAGCCAGTGCTTCACGGTTAAAAGGAAGGTATTTTTCCTTTTAATTATTCCTGTTGCTAGCCAGCTATCCATTGTTTGTAAACTCCAGTTTTTTTTCTATCGTCGTCAAACGTAAGCAAGTTAAGTACAATGCGGTCCCGCTGCAAAGTGGTCCGGCCAATAACAACAAAAGTTCCTATCTCTAATTTCCTTATCACATGTATAATACTTGAAGAAAAAACAATATAATGAAAAGAATATTTGAAATTATTTAATATCCTTTTAAACTTAACAAGTTTTAACATTTAAAACATTATTATTTTTGATTTCGCGGCCCACTTGTAATACCTTCGCGGCCCACCTTGATAGTGGAGAAGGAAAGTTTTGTAGCTTTTATATGTAAAGTAATTAATTATCAAAGGAAAAAAGCTCAAGCTCGTAGAATAATTAAGAACAGTAAAAGGAATGCATGGAGGAGTTACTGTTCTACTATTGGGAGGGAAGTTAAAATAGGAGAGGTTTGGACAATGTTGAAGAAAATGAGTGGAAAGAAAATGTATACTAAAGTACCGGTATTAGAAGAAGATGGAAGACTGGCAATAACAGATAAAGATAAGGAAAATATGTTGGGAAAGAAGTTTGCCAGTGTACATAGTGGTCAACATTTAGATGATGATCACAGGAAAAATAAAGCCACAATTCTAGACGAAAATAAGGATGTGAATAATAAAAAAGACCGTGAGGAAAGTTCTTTGGATGCTGACATCAACATGAATGAATTGATAACAGTTTTAAATAGAATTAAGAACTCTGCTACAGGAGAAGATCAATTAAGTTATGTAATGTTTCAAAAACTTCCTGGGAAAATGTATGAAAGAATATTGGATGTCTTCAATAAGCTTTGGAATGAAGGAAAATTACCAAAAAATTGGAAGAGTGCATTAATATTGCCAATTAATAAACCTGGGAACGATCCTAATAATTCTGGTAATTACAGACCCATAGCCTTAACATCCCATCTATGTAAATGGATGGAAAAGATATTAGTCAGAAGGCTGAACTTCTTCCTAGAACAAAGAGGATTATATGCATCTTATCAAAGTGGTTTTAGGAAAGGACGATCAACTATGGATGCTATCGTAAAAGTAAACAATGAGATAGAGAAAACATTTAAAATGAAAGAAATTATGAATATAGTATTTTTTGATATTGAAAAAGCTTATGACTCTATGTGGAGGGAAGGGCTATTAATTAAATTGAACAAAATAGGAATTAGAGGCAGATTTTATAACTGGGTATTAGACTTTCTTTCAGATAGAAGATTTAAAGTAAAAATAGGTTCAGAAGTATCTGAAGAATATGATGTTATAAATGGAATTCCACAAGGTAGTGTTATTAGTCCTGTACTATTTAATGTTATGATTAATGATATCTTTTCAAATCTAGATAGAAGAGTTGGATCAGCGCTATATGCGGATGATGGAGCCATTTGGGTCAGAGGACGAGATCCCAAAAATGTGACAGATAAAATTGAAGAATCAATAAGAAAAGTTGAACAATGGTCTTATAAATGGGGCTTTAAGCTTTCAGCAAGTAAATCCTGTCGTATGTTATTTACCAGAAAAAAAGGGATAGACAAAAATACATTTAAGCTATATGGACAGGATATGGAAAGAGTAGATCAGTTTAAATATTTAGGTATGTGGCTCGATCAAAAGGGTACATGGAAAATTCATGTGGAAAAAGTAGAATCTACATGTAAGAAAATTATAAATTTAATGAGAGCAATAGCTGGACAAGAGTGGGGAGCTGATAAAAGATCGCTCATGTACATATATAGGGCTTTGATGAGGTCAACTATAGACTATGGGTGCTTTGTGTACAGAGCAGCAGCCAAAACTCATTTATTAAAAATAGATAGAGTTATTAACAAAGCACTGAGGATATGTGCTGGTGCAATGAGATCAACCCCAATTCAGGCATTACAGGTGGAGTTAGGAGAAGCCCCCTCAGACCTAAGAAGTGATAAACTCATGCTATCATATTGGAGTCGGTTACATGGTAGTGATAGTACAAATCCTGCTAAAAGTGTAATAAAAGATTGTTGGGAATATCATTCTTTTAACGGTAATGGATTTGGTTGGGAAATAAAAGCAAAAGTAAAGGAATATAAGATTGAAAATATATGCAGAAGTTTTAAACCTTCCTGAGGTAATATATTACATCTCCTACTCCTATCAGTAATATTCCTATTTGGATGTTTCCGGCTACTGAGGTAGATTTGAGTTTGATGGACCTAAAAAGAAAATGGGGAGACAATGAGAAAAGAATATTGGTAAGTCAGTATATTAAAAATAAATATTACAATTATATAGAAATATATACAGACGGATCTAAAGACGAAGAGGATAGGGTAGGTATAGGAATAAGCATACCATCAATAAAAATAAATATTGGTAAAAGATTACCTGATCAGTGGTCAGTATATACGGAAGAAATGATGGCTATTGTTATAGGACTTCAATGGGTGGAGGAAGTGAAACCAGATAGAGCAGTACGTTGTGTAGATTCCTTATCCGCCCTCTATAGTATCCAGAATATGAAATCGGATAGAAAAGATTTAATGTTAGAAATTCATCAAAGTTTGTTTAGACTACATAAACTTCTTATAGATGTGAGATTCGGTTGGGTACCTGCACATGTAGGAGTTAAAGGAAATGAAAAAGCAGATAAAATAGCTAAAATTTCTACTAAAATCGAAGAATTTATAGATGTACCTTTTGGTAAAGGCGAAATTAAGACATTGATCAAAAAAGAAATGACAAAGAAATGGCAAGTCAGATGGGACAGGAATAAAAATGGGAGGAAATATTATTATAGAAGAATGAGGATCAGACTAAATCACAAGATAAGAGAGGTAGGAAGGAAATGGAATATTGAAGGATTACTTGGAACTACAGGAGAAGGAATCAAGAAAACACAGAAAGCTGTGATACAATTTTTGAAAGATATAGAGATATATAATCGGATTTAGATTTATTTATTTATTATTATTATTATTATTATTATTGTTTTTTTTTCTTTTCTTTTCTTTTCTTTTCATTATTATTTCATTTACTTGATATTAAATAGAGAAGTATAAACTCAAGATACATACTCCGGTACAGTAGGTGGCGGTATACACCTCTTTAAGATATGTTTGTAACCCGCCATTAAACTAAAAGAAGAAGAAGAAGAATTGGTTGAAAGAATCGTCACTTCCTGTTTGACAACAATAAGCCAAACCCCGCCGTGTTTAAACCACAGACTGTGATCGTTTACGTCTGTTTGTTTCTCCTCGAGGCACACAGCCTTCACTGAAACAAAGCTGGATTGAGTTTTGTGATAAAGATCCACATGCTAGTGACAAAGTGGATGAACCGCTTGATGTCTTCCAGCTTGGGTTTTTTTTTGAGTAGCGTTTTTTTTCCTTTTGTTGAGTTTATTAGTTAGCGGTTAGCTGTTAGCGGTTAGCTGTTAGCGGTTAGCTGTTAGCGGTTAGCTGTTAGCGGTTAGCTGTTAGCGGTTAGCTGATAGCTGTTAGCGGTTAGCTGCTATCATACATTGCATACGGCTTACACGTGGGTGACTGAGGAAACAAACAGGATCAGGCTTAACCGACCCAAATTATACTGATCCGTACCGGACTGCTATGTGAAAAGGGGACGTTTTTTACACATCTATGTTTAAGGTAACCATGGTAACGGCTCAGCAATGTCAGTTTGAAATATAAACGGAGTTTTGAAGAGAGAAGTTGCCGCGATTTTTCTAAAATGTCTGAAGTTGAGTTGCTGAGAGCTTTCACCGAGCAGAGACTGCCTGCAGCTGCTGAAGAGATTCTGGAGCAGTTTGAAGGAACAAAAGAAGAATATGAGGAGGAAATCCGTCGATTAAAACGGGAAACGAAGCAACAACGCCACCTGCTGGATGCTGCTTTCAACCCTAGAGTCTGCCTCCACAGATTAGGTTTGTTTTGGTTTTTTATGCTTTTTTATTTCCAGTAAATGTGAACATTACCTGTTTGTTTCATTTTGATTCTGTCACTCATGACTCCGCCCACTGAGACATCTCGTGCATACCCTGTATAAAGTAGTGCTATCAGTGGTTTCATCTGATTAGTAAATTCAGGTTTTTATAACTTTATGTATTTCACTGTTTTCACAGATGTGCAGCAGCTGGTGGTGAGTCAAGACGAGGTTTCACCTGAGCAGCAGGATCTGAGCCCTAGACTGGACCAGAGCGAGCCACCAAACTCAGCACAAATTAAAGATGAAGAGAAGGAACTGTGGGGCAGACGGGAAGGAGAGCAGCTTCAGGGGTCAGAGGAGTTTGATATCAGCATGTTAACATTCCAACTTGTCCCTGTGAAGAAGGAAGAAGAAGACGACGAGAAACCTCAGTCCTCACAGCTTCATGAAAACCAAAGTGAAGAGAGCAGAGACACACAGCATATAAAAACAGAAGCTGACGGAGAGGACTGTGGAGGAGCAGAACCAGGCAGAGACTTTAATCCAGAAAGTCATTTACAGCCAGATACTCCTGACAAGACTTCAGACTTTTCTGGATCTGATACTGATGACAGTGGTGATTGGGATGGGAGAGATGAACCTCAGGAAGGTTTAAAACTTCTGCCAAACAAAGACATACCAGATACTCCTGACAACCCTTCACACTCTGAATCGAAGACAAATGACACAAGATGGGCTTTGGAGGGCTCCAGGAATCCTCAGGAAGATTTAAACCCTGTGCAAAACAAAGATGTACCTGTGAGTAATGTGATATGTAATACAGCTAAAATATCAGTCGGCTCCTCTGAATGTGCTACAAGCTTCGGACAAAAGAAACCAAAAAAACAAAAAGGAATCCAAACAGCAGTGAAACTTTTGAATGGCAAAAAAAACAGCTGTTCACTTTGTAAAAAAATGTTTTCTTCTCAATCAGATGTTGTTAAACACATGAGGACCCACACAGGGGAGAAACCCTTCAAGTGTTCAATTTGTGGTAAAAGATTTACACTTAATGGAAATCTGAAGACCCACATGAGAGTTCACTCAGGAGAGAAACCATTTAGCTGTTCCGTTTGTGGTAAAAGATTTACACACAATGGAAATCTGAAGACCCACATGGCAGTTCACTCAGAAGAGAAACCATTTAGCTGTTCAGTTTGTGGTAAAAGAGTTACACAAACTGGAACTCTGAAGATCCACATGGCAGGTCACTCAGAAGAGAAACCATTTAGCTGTTCAGTTTGTGGTAAAAGATTTACAGCAAATGGACGTTTGAAGTACCACATGGCAGTTCACTCAGGAGAGAAACCATTTAGCTGTTCAGTTTGTGGTAAAAGATTTTCACTAATTGCAAATCTGAGGCGACACTCTGCAATTCACTCAGGAGAGAAACCATTTAGCTGTTCAGTTTGTGGTAAAAGATTTGCACAAATTCGAACTCTGAAACACCACATGGCAGTTCACACATGAGAGAGACCATTGAGTTGTTCATATTTATATAAAAACAGTCTCTCAGTGTGATTGTTCCAGACGTCGCATGCTTGTTTGTGAAAGAAGGAAAATTCAAAATGTCTGTAATGCCAATTAATTTCTGTAGGAATCTATCAGAAAAGGTCAGACACATCTTAACGATGTTCAGATAAAAAAAACACAAAACAGACTCCAAAATAAGTCTTAAGTTTGATGTTTCCAGCAGACAACGTCTGATGATTAAATAAAATCTGCATTTTGAAAGAGTTATTGAAAAATGATGTACAAATATGTTGTATTTGTTTTGCTTTATATGTAAAAAAAAAAAAAAAACTTTGTTCCAAACATAAAATAAAGTCTTGTTTGCAATATTTCTTTGGTTGTGTTTTGTAAATTGGTCTTGATATTTACTGACTCACAGAGTGCTTTATGAAATATTTCAGCTGCTCTGTTTGTGAAAAATATTTCCAAGAGAAGAGATGCACAGAAGATAGTCCTTACATGTGTTTCCTCTGCAGTACAGGATTTGCAAATAAAAGCTCTGAGACAACCCTTGGATGTTCATGCAGCCGTGGATCACTGGTAGGTTTATCCCCAGCTCCTGCAGCCACATGTCAAATTCTCCTTGGTTAAGCCACATCCATGCCCTGATGACCTCCACACCCAACTACTGAAATTCAATATTTTGATATGAACCAGACCTCTACACACATGTACATTTGGTTCAAAATGTTGAAGCCAGACTCTTTCGCAGATGCAAAACATGTCATCACATAACACCTTCTTGCACTGACATGCAGATGCATGGAGGAAATGAAGCCGAGGAGAGAGGACGGAGGAAATCAGTTTTAAAAGACATGAGACATCGTTTCCTTGACAGCGTCACATGACGCGACATCAGCTGATCACGTTCAGCTGTCAATCAGACTAACAGCTGTTTATGTCCACACAAACACACTGGATTATTTCTAATCAAACACACACACAGTTACAGTCAAGGGTGTAGGTTTGATTTTGACTTTGGTGGGGACATGAAATCAGGGCTTACAGTATTTTAAGTATTTAAATAATGTATTATTTTGTACTGGGAATTTACTTAAACTATTAAAGAAAATAATGGCAGTCTCTTCATCTCACTGATAAACAAAACAAAGTGTACTTGTTTTAGTTCCGAATCACACAGTTCTCACAATCATAGAGGTTTCTGCTGGAAAGAAAGTGGTTTAGTCACTGGGTTCACTTCTCAGGACGTTTTAGCTTCTAACTCAGTCTGAGGGTTTCTCTCCTGTATTTCTATTTCAGACGTCCAAGATGTGTTGAGCTGAACTATCAATATGCATTAAAGTGTCCAACTGGAGGCTGACTCTGAGGTCAGCAGTGATGATGAGGAGTGAGAAAAAAAAAGTGAAAAATGAGTCCAGGGTTCACCGTGTGCTTCTTCCCTGCCGTGACAGTGAAGTGTTGTACAGTCTTATGGCCAGGGGGACAATAGAGTTCTTGAGTCTGTCTGTGGAGCACGACTGTGACAGCAGTCTGTCACTGAACATGCTCCTCTGACCGGTGAAGGTGCTGTGCAGATGGTGGTGTGTGTTGTCCATGATGGAGAGCATTTTGTCCAGAGACCTCTTCGCTACCACTGTCACCAGTGAGTCCAGCTCTGTACCCACCACAGAGCCGGCCCTCCTCACCAGTCTGTCCAGGCGTGCTGCGTCCCTCTTCTTGCAGCTTCCTTCCCAGCACACCACTGCGTAGAAGAGGACGCTGGACACCACAGACTGGTAGAACATCTGCAGCAGCTTTTTGCAGATGTTGAAGGACCTCAGCCTTCTCAGGAAGTACAGATGACTCTGTCCCTTCCTGCATCGAGTGTCCTCCAAGTTGTCTCCTCCACTTGCGTCTTAGTCCCGCCCACCAGTGATGCACGGAGGAAACGAAGCCGAGGAGAGAGGACGGAGGAAATCAGTTTTAACAGACATGAGACGTCCTTTCCTCGACAGCGTCACATGACGCGACATCAGCTGATCACGTTCAGCTGTCAATCAGCCGAACAGCTGTTTATGTCCACACAAACACACACTGGATTATTTCTAATCAAACACACACAGTCACTCGTTCTTGTCTCGGACTGGGCGCACTCTGGGTTTTAAATCACGTTTGCTGCTGGTGGTCCAGTATTGCTGCAGGTCGTGTCTTCAGTCACAATCTTGTGTATTTTTCTGGATATCTCTCTGATGACTCATTTCTTGCTAATTAGCAGCAAGTTAATATTTTGGGCGTCCTGAGCTCGCCGTGTCGGCTCAGCCACACACACTCTCTCTCTCTCTCTTTGTGGGTCTCTAGGGGTTAAAATGTCTTTGAAGTCAGAGATAATTACCCATGCAAGCGGGTAATTAACAGTGTCCAGCCCATAAATAAACATTTCCTCCGTTAACGCAGCAGACGCCGCTGCCTTCATCCGCTCGTCAGAGTCTGAAGAAGAAGTCGCTTTGAGTCAGAGTCAGTTCTGAACGCTCGGCCTTTTCTTTAACTGCTTCTCGTTCTGATCCCTGATCCAAGATGTGTTCTTTAAGAATCCAGAGTCTGGGGCAAGGTTCAATATGGGAGTATAAATCGGGGGTGTGTTTGCACTTCACTCATCCTGAACTCTTCTGGACTGACTATTCAGGTCTGGAGCTAACGGAGGGGACGCCCTGATTCGCCCATGTTTGATACGGTAGTTTTTTGACAATCACATCATAAATAGGGTCTGGAGGAAGTCATGT
Organism: Symphodus melops; assembly: GCF_947650265.1. Lineage (NCBI taxonomy): Eukaryota > Metazoa > Chordata > Actinopteri > Labriformes > Labridae > Symphodus > Symphodus melops. The sequence continues at coordinate 27,430,495 of NC_136696.1, read as the reverse complement.
GTGTCTATAAAAACGCAGAGACGACCGACCCCAGGACAAAACTGACGTCAACATGATGACGGCAACAACCAGACCTCGAGCTCTGACTGAAGGACAGACAGACCTGTGTCTGTTGGGTTTTAGTTTTTCACATTTTGTCATGTTCTTGCTTTTGTTTATTTGTGTTGTTGTTTTTGATGATCGTCGAGCATTTTGTTAACCTGTGTTTTTAAAAGTGCTTATTATTATTAATCCATGTTGTGCGTGTCACCCCAGACGTTTTTCACCTAAACTCGTTTAAAAAAACAAAAGTTCCTCTCTAGACAATCCATTCAGTCAAAGCATCCCAAATGTAACTATTTAAATTTAAATAATGACATTATGTATTTGTTAAACTGAGAGGGTGTGCAGGAGTTTGTTTGTCATTTAAAACTATAAATTACCCAATGTGGGGTTGCCTAGGATTTACAGTATATTGTTGTTGTCATGGTATGAAAGCAGGGATTCATATTGTTCGATTTTTACGGGTTTTAGATTCTTGTTTGAGTCTGACCAAAACGGCGACCTCCGCTCTAAAAATAAAACCGAAGTGGAGAAATCCTGCAGTTCATTGAGAGTCCACTAGGGGCGGGCTCCATTACAGTCGTGTTTGATGGTTCTGTTTTTGTAAAGCGACAGAAACGGGCGTTTTAATAAACATGCTCCTCTGCAGTCACACACCGAAACGCCGCCCTCGTGAATATTCACGCCACCTTTGAAGTTTTGATGTTATTTGCACGAGAGGTCTCTCGGCTGCTTAGACAACAATGGTGGAGTAATTACACAGCAATTACGGCTTCATAATGGAGGGAGAAAGCGCTGCTCTCAGCCCGCCTTCAGCTGCTGTTAATCGTCTCAGAACAAACAAACAAAAGGAAAAAAAAAGGACCCGAGCGGCCGGCTGCTTCGAGGAGCAGGGGGGGGGGGGGCATCACTTTGTATAATGTAAGGTGGTCTTAGTGTTATTATATTCCTTAATCGCGGACCCCCAGATATAAAGAGGACGAAAATGCAGCACAGGAGTGAAACAGGCCTCGTCTTTGAAGACTTCAACTTAAATATAACTGATGATACTAATATCCTTCTCATTTCTGTCACTTTAAAGGAAGGGGGTGGTCATTTCATCCAGATCCACTTTTTCAGATTCTGGTTGAAGTGGTCTTTAGGTCCTGACAGAAATTAATAACTCCTGTTCTCTGAAAAAGAAACAAATAAAATAGTTTCTACACGATAATGAGATGAGATGGAGCACAGAGGGGGGCGTGGCTTTAGAGGGAGCACAGAGGAAGATTGGGCGTGGCTTTAGATGGAGCACAGAGGGGGCGTGGCTTTAGAGGGAGCACAGAGGGGGGGGGGGCTGGTGCAGATGGAGCACGGAGGGACTGCTAGTTTTAAAATCATGCTGAAAGCTGCACAGTGACAGAGCAGACACGAGGAGGATTATCATCTCAAATAAGACAATATTGAAATCCTCAGCGTGTGAAAGAAGGAGCACATACATGTTTTACAACATAAAAGATGCATTTATTGATGCTAAAAATCATGATGCTCTGTTACCAACATCCTGTAAGTTTGAAAAGTGTGACCGGTGTTTGTGTCCTCTATTTAGTCGAGCTGTTTTTTTTTTTTTTTTTTTATTGTATGCGTAACGAGCTGAAAGAGAAGAAGTTTCAGGCTTCATTACAAACTCGCACCTTTTAACTACAGCGACAGCGAGCTGTTGGAGGGGGGCTGATTGACATCACGCTAATTAACCAATCAAGGAGAGCAGGGCGCGCAGGCACCTGTGTGGTCACTCCGAGTGCAATTACCTTCTGCCTGCTCCCCTGCTTCTTGTTCAGCCAATCTGTCAACCACGGTGCGCCTAATGACCCGCTAATAAGACAAGCGCTCCGGAGTCCATCTTAATGAAAATCAGCCGACCCCTTCCTCCTCGTCTTGCTCTCTGAGAGGCCGCCGATCGTGAACCCTGGGTCCTCGACCTCGGTTCGGTGAGAAGCCACGCAGCGTTGCAGAATATAAAAAAAAAAAAGGAGAGATGATTTCCTGAAGAGGCCGTTGGATTTAATTCCCTCCTCTGAGACAGAAGCGAATCAAAGGAGGACGGCGGCATCTCAGCACGAAATGAAAAACCTGCTCTTTGATTTTTTCCCCCCGCTCATCTCTTGATCCGCAGGTCATTATCGGGCCGTGATTGGATGAAGCTCCGGGTTCCACCTGTCTGCCCTGCAGCCTGGAGACAGATCACGCCAGGGAAAACTGTGTCGCTCAAAAAGTCCAACTCTTCACCTCTCAGCTAAAAAATAAGGAAGAAACTAAGATTTGGTTTCATCTTTTTTAAGGACAGAACATCTTCTTATTTAAACTCCGAAAAAAAATGAGCTTGAATTGGATTTGAAGTCTGATTTAATTCCGGTTTAATCCTGATTCACCAGTCTGGCATCACACACTCAGGTGAAAAGGACTTGTTGGTAGAATTGTCTCAAAGCCACGGTGTCTACTTCCCATTATTATCTCATTAAGGAAGTAACTGCTGTGAAATATTGTTTCGTGTGGATTTTGGCGCCCCCTGTGGACAAAGAGTTACAACTCATCTCTGTAATGATTTTGTTCTGCACATGTGTACGGTTAAACATTTCACTCATTGAAACGTTTGTGACATCACCTGTGTGTTCCTGCAGGGGGCGCTGGAGGCTCATCGATGGCGGTCTCCGTGCTGGAAATGCTGTCTCAGCCTAAGCTTCAGTCAACCTGACAACAGACCGACAGAGGCGCTTTTAGGAGTCCTGACGAACCGTTACACCACGCCCACCTGTCAATCATATCAGCTATACCCCTAACTATGAATAACGCATATCATTTATAAAATCAAAATTCACCACCCAGTACAGTTTGTGCCAGTGATGATAGTAAGTAATCAGACGTATTTCATTTTTTTGTGCCAGGCTGTAAACATGTTTGTCCTGTAAAAACAGGCTTTTTAAATAGGTGTGTGACTTCCTGTGTTCCTGCAGCCAGCCTCTAGTGGACACTCGATGAACTGCGGGACATTGCACACCCTCGTCCCTCAGTTTTATTCATTTTAATTGTAAAAATCTACAAGTCAACTGGGGAACTCAGCCGTCACCAGTATGACATCAGAACAAAACGAACCATCACCATTCTTTATCTTTATTCATTAAAAAAAACAAAACACTTTCACATTTAGATCTCGATACTTTTTATAAGGTGTAAAAGTTGATCGACACTTTCTTCACCGGGATTGTTTTCAAAAACATCTCGACATGACTCGTGAAAAAACATCTAAACAGTCAACACACACAAACACACGTGTGCGTGCACACACACACACACACACACACACACACAAACACACACACACACACACACACACACACAAACACACAGAGTCTGAAGTGTTTTTGGATGACAGTGATCAACGGGCAGTCACAGTCCCACAACCTGCTATTATATTTAATGGGATATTGTACATTGTGTGCGTGTGTATCGTGTGTGTGTGTGTGTGTGTGTGTGCGTGTGTGTGTGTTGCTGGGGAAGTGACAGTACATTTTGCAGAGGTATGAATATTTTATGGAGCGAACTCATTAGACGCTCGGCCTCTTGGGAGCTCGGAGGAGAGTTTGTTTTGTTCCAGATTATTTGCGTGATGAATTATACATCTCTGAGATTCAACAATATGAAAACAACACTACAGCTACAATTAGACGGAGGGCGGAGGGCTATATTTACACTCCACACATCAAAAAGCTGCCTGGCCCACTTTACTGAGGGCCACGCTCGGCTCCCTTTCAGGAGAGGAACATCTTAAATCTGCCTTCATATACTTCTTATTCTATTATTATTCAAAACCGTGACTCTGGGTTTAGAACAGCTTCATATGAAATCAAAAGAAGAGAGCCTTAATTATTTCACACACTGATTCCCTCAGTAAATATTGGATTGGTCTACTGAAGCAGCCGACTTTTTTTTTCAGAGGAGAAGTTGAACATTTTGGGGATGAACGTTTATGGTTCGATGAAGCTGGATTCTCGTCGGCTCTGGATTGCGGTGATGTCGTTCATTGACGCGCTGCAGCTTCGACTGTTTCGACCAAGTTAGTCGAGTTAGGAAGTTAGTCTGGTGGTTGCCATGCTCTGGTGTTTCACTGAACTTGGTCAAACTACATTTTCTTTTGATGCTCCAAACTCATGGATCACCCTGCAGCAAACTCTTACCTCTTTTCTGCAGAGTTCAGGAGTTTGTTTTTCTGGGCGTACTCAACGCTCACTTCAGATTTGCAGGAAGGGACATCAGACATCAGAATCGTACCCCGAGTTCAGTGAGTCATGATTCATTCGTAGACGACAGACACCTCAGTGTTAAATTGGCGATGATTGTCCATCCATGGTTGGACTGGAATGGTCTTGGTGTCGTTGGATGAGTCACCCATGATCAAAACGTTCTCCTCAGACTCCGACATAGAGAGTTAGCAGTAATGATAAAGGTATTGGTGGCATTTTTTCGGCTCCTGTGTTACACATTTCCCGATGTGTCGTCTCTGTTGGACCGCCGATGACAGGACTCCATGTGTTACATAATGCAGCAGTGGCTTACCGGGGGTGTAACTATCAGTGCTGCTGGTGGTGGAGGCAGATATGTTATCAGCGTCAGCTCAGAGTGATCGAGCATCTTTTTGGAAACTTAAAGAAAGGCTTGAACACGGTAGGCACCTCAGTGCTCACTTTCTATAAGTTTTTCAATCTCTATGCTTCACTGTACCTTTAACAGTATGATGGGGGGGGAAGGGGGGTGGGGGTGGTTCAGTTACTGTGAGTTCGTCTCCAATCTCCACCGGCTCTATTAGAGAGCTGACAGGCCTGTGAATGGGCTGGAGGCCTCGTGGCCTCTGAGCAATCACCGCGGCCATTTCACACCCTGCTGATCCTCCTCATCTGCTGCTCAGACCAGAGAGGGGCTCCGCGGGCCCCGGAGGCCCCTGATGAAGTCCTGACCTCACTTTTCAGAGTCTTGCGGGATTAAAAAAAAAAAAAAATACTCCTCCTGCGCGGCGTGAAGACGGCAGCTCAAGTTAGTCAATGGACAAATTGGAAAGTTTTAGTGCTTGAGATGAGAAATGGACTTAAAAAAAAGTGAACCTGAAGAAAGTGGAGCTCACAGAAGCACATTTAAATACCGCACGCTCCATTTAAGTCTTGACAAACCGTTACATCCTGCCCACCTGTCAATCATGTCAGCTATAGATAACACGTGCAGTGTGTGCCAGGCTGTAAAAAACAGGCTGTTATGAATGGGTGTGTATGTGACTTCCTGTGTTCCTGCAGCCAGCCTCTAGTGGACACTCGATGAACTGCAGGGTTTTGCACTTCTGCATCGGCTTCATATTCCAAGACCGGAGGTTGCTGCCAACTGGAGTCGTCTGCAGCACGTACACAAGGATCCTTTTTCCTCAGAGCAGATCCCAACCAAATTGCAAAGATGAATTGAAATAAATTTATTATATTTATTTAAACATTATTTGCGGTTAATACAACCATGCATATGTTGTTGCTGCTGTTTTTTCAAAATGCACATCTTTGCACATTATCTTGTAATTTTTGTAAACCTGTATTAAATGTTATTCTTTATATTTATTTTGAAAAGGTTTCTAAGAGAGCAAACAGCTTCCTGCGTTCAGAGTTCCCGTTCAGACGTTTGTGAACTTTTTCTTCTTCTTCATTTATTTGACGGATTCTTTTAAGCAGTGAATGAGATCGTCTTTTGTTGCCGCTTCCATGAACTTGTGTTTGTGTTGATTCTGTCTTTGTCGTCACGTTGTACCGTTTTATCTGCAGCCTCGCAGCGCTGTGCTGCTGGCTGGTCATACTCGCTCTGTTGTCTGAGAACAAAAACAAAGAGCATGTAAATGAGAGCTCATTCAAACACGCTTATTCTTCTCCTCTTTTTCCCCCTCTCTCTCTCTCTCTCTCTCTCTCTCTCTCTCTCTCAAAAACGAATCAGTCGCCTCTGAATACAGACATTAAGATCCCTTTATGATGTCGACTGCACAAATACGGTCAAGATAATTTTAACCTTTCTGCCTAAACACATAACTCCAACTGTTTCCTTCAGCGCCGCCCCAAATAATGTTCTACGGAAGCCCGGAGAGGACACACATCCATACATTAGACTGACATGAACCCTTTCGTGAGAGCTCGTCTAATATACCTCGTTATCTTGAGACACCACGCCGCTCTTCTCCGTGATGATGAGTCTGATGATCTTAAGAAACATCCTCTGTGTTGTGTTGGACCCTTCATTCAAAAGTTACTCCAACTTTTTTTTTAACAACATGCACAAAGCAGGACGGAAGGAAGACAAGGAAGGAGTCAGGAAGGTTGTTTTTATTTTCCATTGATCTGCAGGTCTTTTTTTTTGAGGGGTTTAAATTTAGTCTTGGCCGATGTGTTTGGAGCACGTGCGGTGATGAAGCTCCCCTCGGGGATTAATAAAGTCCTCTTCTTCTCTCTGTTGACCTCTTTGGATGATCACTACATCTCCTTCTTCTTGAAAAGGCGCTGACCTAAGACTGTTTTTTTAAATGAGTTTTTTTTTTTTGCAAGTAAAGCTAGAGCTCAGCCAGTCGGTAATATCAATCAGATATAAGCACATCAAGTGACTATCAGTATTGTCTAATTTTATCAGAGATATGTGCCATGATTACTCGATTCACGAGCCAGTCAAATTTAATTTCATTTCAGTTTTTTTGTAGTAACACTAGCAGTTCTCTTTGACCAGCAGAGGGCGCTAAACTGATTACAACAAACACTACTCTGCAGAGTGTCGAGCGGTGACGCTCGTACGTGCTGGTTACATTCCGGTTGATTGACTTGTCTTCATTATAAATCTTTGCGAGTGTTTGATAACTACATCTGAGGGATCAACACAGTAAATGTGGATATTTATATCTTTCTCTGCAGATTGAAGATAGATCTAAGAAAGACATCAGTAGATGTATCACCTTTTATTTTTTTTCTCCCCAATATCAGTCGGGCCCTAATTAAAGACGTCTTCAGTTTGCTAAAGAAGAGAGTGCAATAATGAATAGATTTGGATATTTAATGCACATTATGAAATCATTTAACTGTTTGCATCCGGCGACAGACACTGATGATAGTCAGCAGTTTTTTTCATGTTCTGCCGGTTGCAGCATGAGCAGCAGTCCGTGTGAAGGTTCAGACCTTATAGACCTCAAACCATCAGGTGTGCATGCTGTGTGCAGAAACAGGGAAACAGCCGAGATAAAAAAAAGAAAGAAAAAACTCAATTATAGGAGTAAATGACAATCTGCTGCAAGACAAAACCAGAAATGAGCTGGCAGAAGGAAAAAGGAGAAATGGCACATTCAGGGACCGAAGCAGTCCCACTCGTGTAATGATCTCAAATCAGAGGCCGCTAAAAGGACAATTTTCCTCCCCGGGCTTTAATGTGTGATACTCATCAGCCTCTCTGCCTCAAATAGAAACTGATGTGCCGGCTCTCTGCCTGTTTCTGGAGAATGCAGGAGTTTCAATTACCTTGCCTCAGCGGCGGCCAATCTTAATAACCTCTTTCTTAATTCTTGTTCACGTCAGCGACGAGGTGTTGCATCCAGGCGTTTCCTCTCACGACGGGCCGGCGAATACGAGACTGGCACCACTTAGCTCCCATCAGGACCCCTGTTCCCCCCCACACCCCCCCCTCTCCGGCTCCTATGCAATAAAGGTCAAGTAATCAGGCATCTGGAAGGACAGCTCATTTGTCATCCCTTGATAAATGCGTCAGTGGCTAATCTGTGGAGCAAGACCCCGCCGCGCCGCCCCGAACAGAAAGGTTAACTGATTCAAAACAGGAAGGGATGGAGGACGACGGCGCAGAGAGCTGCAGCAGCCGTCGTGGAGGGGGGGGAATAAAACTCAGTTTTGATTCAATTGTTTGGTGGCTATTTCTGGAGCATTGGATTGTGGGAAGGCTACGACAATAACCTCCACCCCCGCCGCTAAATGACAGCACACTGCAGCGAACATTAACTGTGACAAGACATTACCAGCCGAGAGGCGATACGTTTCACCGCATGAAAGAGAAAGCTGCTGCTCCCTTCACCGCTCCGCTCGCTCTCACTTCATCTCTGCCTCCCAACAGGTCCTCCGCCTGCCTGCTCAAAGTCACACCGACACTCTGAACTGAGACTTTCTCCGCTCCTGCTCACAATGAGTCCTGCAGAGATTTAAAAAAAATTATATATTCCACGACGATGAAGCTCCAAGTCAAAGACTCACAAACCTTCGAACAGAGCATGCTCTCGTTTTTCACGTTCGGCACGCAATAAGAAGGTGAACACGACGAGATAATCAGGCCGGATTCTCCCCCCTCGGACAAACTCAGCAAAGTCACCACTTTTAGATGGCTGCACTGATTCTCTCGCCAGATGTTCCCGTGGTGTGAGGTTTTTTTTGGGGTTTTTTTTTTGATCGATCTGCTTGGAAAGACAAGACAGGGGATAGAGTTGGAAAAAAAATACAGAATGGGACACTCAGATGACCGGCCCCAAAACAACCAATCCTTCCTCCTATCATATCCTTCTTCCTGCATGTTGTCCCATGTTCAAGCCCAGCTCAGTTTAGCAGACGGCTTAAAGAAGAAGATTTCAGCCTGTTAAAGGGAAGATTTTTTTTTCTTGCCTCGCTGTGACGGATTAAGCTGGACTCTTGTAATATAGCAATAATTAAGGTCTTTAACCTGCTTTTTGTAAAGTGTTTTGAGATCACACCTGTTGTGAATTCACACTGTACAAATAAAGATCGCTTGAATAAAAGATGTCGACCGCCTCTGTGCGTGAGGCGTGAACTGAAGCTGCAGGATCTGATGTGGTGTCGTCGTAAATAAAACCTTTCGAAACATCACCGATGCTCTTTTGAATGAGCTCTCTGTTGTCTTGAATTTACTCGTCGATGTATTTAAATTAGGAACACGTCTTTAACAGCCGGAACTTTTTTTTTTTTTTGTTTTTATTTTTTTACAACCAAACTTCCTCTCTAAGTGTTTCCAGTCGAGTTCAGAGCCAGAGTGCATATTTTTTTATCTCTAAACTGAATTACCTTGAAGCTCCTCACATCTCTGATTTATGAGAGTGTGCACACAGGGACCTATTTCCTGGAGAAATACCAGCTGAATTATTTCCATCATAATCAGCTCCCCGCTCGCTCCTGATGAGAAAAAGGTGGTCCCATAATTCAATTAGTTCTTATTAGATTTTGATTGGATGTTATTATTTTGTCCTGCGTGTGAAGCTCTGGATTGCCTGGAAAGATCTTCTGGCCAATTCCTGAAAAGACTCGAGAAGAATAATCAAACCGCCATCTTTCACTGACTTCATCAGCTTTTCATGTTGTTTTCAGAAAGTGAACTCGCTCAGGATTGGCTGAGACGGTGAGATGGGGTTGTAGTCAAGACAAGACTATTCCAGACCAAGACATACCTGAGACCGGGGTGCTCAGAGACCGAGACGACACAGAGACAATTAGGGACCGAGACGAGTCAAGACCAAGACCGGAAGAGACAGGGTCAAGACCAAGACCGGAAGAGACAGGGTCAAGACCAAGACCGGAAGAGACAGGGTCAAGACCAAGACCGGAAGAGACAGGGTCAAGACCAAGACCGGAAGAGACCGAGACAAGACCAAGACCAACACCAAGACAGGAAGAGACCGAGACAACACAGAGACAATTAGGGACCGAGACAAGTCAAGACCCAGACAGGAAGAGACCAAGACCAGACCAAGACAGGAAGAGACCGAGACAAGACCAAGACAGGAAGACACTGAGACAAGACCAAGACAGGAAGAGACCAAGACAAGACCAAGACAGGAAGAGACCGAGACAAGACCAAGACAGGAAGAGACCGAGACAAGACCAAGACAGGAAGAGACCGAGACAAGACCACGACCGTGAAGATCTCTGAATAATCCTCACCTTGTGCTTCTCATCACAGTACTGACTTGGTGTTCTGGATCAGTCTGAGACCAGGACTAGACCAGTCTCCCAGCTTTCGACTACAACAACACTTCTGTGAGAAACCAGATGCAAGAAAAGCTGCAACTTCATCTTAACAAATAAAAACCAAAAACAGCTGAAGCCAAAACGGAAACATGCAAAATCTACTCCGATGGAGTTTTGACCAGTTTCCATCATTAAATAAATTCTCCCCCAGTGCATGTATACTGGGACGAGGACTGAATACCAGTGAAATGTTCTAACTGAGCTGCATGTGATTTGTGGCTTCACCACTCGTCCAGACAAAGATTTCCCCTGAAAGACGTTTAAAGAAAAACTCGACGTCCTCTATTTTAACACCAGGACGAAATGTTAAACATGTTAATGTGTTTTCACTTCGACCTGCATCATTACAGACACACACTAAGATCCTCTTTGAGCACAGTTTGAAATGTCACTTTGAGGTCTCCTGTCAGTGTGCAGCTGCTCTGTGTTGGTATTTAGCGCTCATCCTGATGACAAAGTAACCTTTAAACAGGAGGGAGAATGGAAAGCGCTCTTCAATCGCCAATTACTTGAGTCTTTTCTGTCCAAACCCTCCAACAGGCGGGGATCGATGTGTCCGTCCGTGCAGATCAGAACGCCTCTGAGCTCTCACTGTTCACTTCTGTCTGCACTCGAGCTTGTAAAGAAGCCAGATCTCAAGATGGTGGCTCACCCATCAGTCAGACTAAAGCAATTACTCTTTCAGCTCAGAAACGATCAAACCACCAGAACTTTCACTTTGCCACCAACACGTTACAGGATCTAATCAGGATGTGGGTCTCTACATTTGGCTAAAGAGAAGTCTACTAAAACAAGAAAAAGATAGGATAAGATAATCCTTTTTTTCATCTCATTTACAGTGTTACAGCAGCAAAGCATGCTGGATAGCAAAAGAAAATCACAGTGCAAAAAAAATTAAAATAGATAAAAATGTGTGTATAAGTGTAGAAAGAAAAAATATGCATCAAAACAATAATCATGTGCAAAAACCATGTAAGGAGAGAGTTTGTTTGACTGTTTATAAAAGTGAACATAACATCTGGGTCTGAAGGTGCAGCAAACATAAATATGTCAAAACATGCACTCCTTTAAATGGCCAACAGGGGGCGAGAGCACTGGTTGCAGAATATTTAGTTTAAATGCAGATAGACGAGTTACTTTAAAGCAAGTTGAACGAGGCTGTGAACATGTTTATTTCTGCTGTAAATGTTTTTTTTTAATGATGAGATAAAATGGGAATGTCTGGCAGCCACCCCTAGTGGACACTCTAGGAACTGCACTTCCACGTTGGCTGCACTTTTTGAACATGGGATGTTGCTGCTCGGGTTTCAGTAAAGATGAAACGATGACGGTGCGTTTCATGTTGTTCCTAAAAGTGGGAAATTCCAAGTGGCAGATCTGACACGTCCTCTGAAGTTGGACTTCTGACCCTGAAACTACTTCAGTAGTCCAAGTCGAAATCCAACATGGCTGCTACGTGCATCAACAATAACGTTAAGGCTGTAACGATGAGCATCGAAATCGTCATTTCGTGCAACTTCTATCTGTGAACTCTGATCTCATCCGATCTTTTCATCCCATTTTTTTTTAGATTTCATCCAATCGGAACCCTTCTGAACACCCGGACGGTGTGATGGTAAAGAGCCGGCTGTGAACTGGACCGACCCTAAACCAAGTCTCTCGTCTCCTCATCTCATCTCGATTAAATGAAAAAAGTTTTAAATTAAAAAACAAAATGTCAGACCTCGCTTCTCATTGAACGAACTGCTTTGCATGTTACCTGCTTAGACTGCAGTTTGTTCTCTCACACACACACGCACACACACACACACACACACACACACAGAGTCGGTAACCTTGTACAAAGATTTATTTTCTGCATGCTCAGTAGCCGCTTGTGTCAGAGCTAATTGAAGGTGTGAAATATGCTAATGAGTGTGTGCAGGCTGACAGATACTCAATGTTCATTCCATCATGTAAATTTGCTACAGCTGAATATTTTCCTGCTGTGTTTATGAATCAGCTGATCAATAAGCCATTTGACTCGACGCTGTGTGTGTGTGTGTGTGTGTGTGTGTGTGTGTGTGATTGACAGCGCTGAACAAACTTCTGTACAGGTACTGAGGCTGGCCCCGCCCAGCAGGCCGAATGACTATCAATCCTGATTGTTGTCATCTGTCACATTGATCGATTCGCACTTATACAGAATGTAAGTCTCATTCTCGAGATGTTTTTTTACCTTTATTTTGAAAGGATAGAGAACGGAGAGAGAAGATGTGAAGAAGTGGTAAATGTTGAAACATCAGGAACGCTGCGAGCTCCGTAGACTCGGGCTCAACCGACTCGTCCAGGCCATGAATGTTTTCGAACACTGGTGTGTTGGACATCATCATAAAGGGCTTTTATGGACCAGAGAGAAGAAGGAGGCAGATTTAGCTAGCAGCTAGCTTAAATATTTTAACTGAAAAGTGCGTGTGAAGATATTCAGTTTGTGATTGAAGGAAGTACGACAGTAACAAAAAAACAAAAACAAAACAAAAGTTTTACTCCAGGAAGAAAAACTGTGAAACTCTTTCTTGTTCTTCTGTTTTCATCTTTAGTTTCAGAGACATTTCGGCTGTTATCCACGCGTCCTCACATGGAGCAAGCACGCTAACCAGCAGACCACCGGCGCCCCCCCTTATTGGCCGTTTTAACACCCATTTAAATGTTGCTTTTTCTCTTTGTCATTATCTTTGAATGTCTGTAAAGAGTAAAGTCTTACGTGTCAATAAAAGTGCCTTGAGAGGATCGTATTGAAACGCTAACTCAGCCTAAATTAACGGTTTAATTTCCCTGCAGGTCAGACCGAGTTTCTTACTGAAAACATATTCTCCGTATCCACCAGCGCACGGCTGCGTCTGTCCCCGTGTTGGGCTGCTCTGTAGAGATGTTAGCAACCAACCCCAGCAGCTAAAAATACATCAGCTGTCGACAGAGCTGAGACAGCTTGATGATCTAAACCCCCCCCCCCCCCCCCCCCCCCCCCTCCATCCTCAGGTCTGATAATGTGACTTGACACCTGCAGGTGATGTATGAATGTGAGGCAGGTCGCTGAAAGCCTGATAGCATCTCCAGCTCCGGGGAGCGGAGGACGTGTGTGTGTGTGTGTGTGTGTGTAAACACTGTGGCTGTGTAAAGTTGACACATGTCATGATGAAGGTTTGAAGATGACGGTCTACATACAGTCAGAAGATAAGCCTGAACCTCGCGGCAGTTTGTCTTTAAGAATAGGATTCAACTTTAAATTGAACCGCACGCCATCAGATCGCCATCAGAGTGTGACAGCACGAAGAAAGAGAGTCTGAATGTTCCCGTCGACCTCGCTAAAGGAACGCATCAATCAAAAACAGCAACAGCCGACCGGAGTGCCGCACATCAAACAAGCGAGCAGAACGTGTGCTTAAAGAAACTAAACAAACGTGTGGGTGCTGATCGTGCTAACGCCGCGCCCGGCCCCGTTTATGGAGGTTACAGTCCAGGGTCCAGTCCTACCTGTGGCTCCTTTTCCCCCCCTGTTAACTGTCGGATCCCAAAAAAATACAAAACCTAAAAAATCCCAAAAGTGACCTTCCATGTGATGTAGTGAAAAATGTTATACGAGCTCTTCTGTGACACGATATAACTTTATTTCTTCCGTTTCTCTGTTTCTAAAAAAAACCAACATCTCTCGGACGTCGAGGTCAGACCACAATCTTCCCGAGAGGACGACACCCGTCACTGGATTGAGCGCCGACCGCTGTCATCTTTTCGATATTCAATCGTTGACCCGCTCGCTTTATCTGCTTTCATTCCCCCCCCCCTCCTCTGTAATGAAATGAAGTGCAAACAGGCCGGCCCGTCCTCCACGCATCACCGAGGCTGCTGACGAGAGGATAATCAAATTGCTCATTTTCAATTTTTCATATCTTCATTATTTAAAAAGGCGCTGTCAGCCGCTCGGCCTCAGGCTGACCTTCAGCCACTCGTGTTTGAGAAACACTTTCTCTGTCGAATCTCCTCCTCCTCCTCCTCCAACCCTTCATCATCTCTCCTCAGCCGCCTGTCAAACCGCCATCCAGCCTCCTTAAAGTGAAGAGAAAATAAGCACCGCCCTGTAAATCTGCTCATAACCTCACTTTTCATTAAAGCGGCGCCATCTTTTTAATGATTCTGGTTTGATGAGTTAAAAAACACGTTTCCATCAAAGATTCATAATGAAGATTTAATTTTAAAACAGGTGTTGCGATTTATTAACTAATTAATTTTTGGAAGATTTGTCGACATTATTAAAGTCAAACTATCAAAACAGAAGTTTGTTTTTCGAAACACTTCAGCTGTATCGACGATGATCGATCCAACACCTGTGATGACATTAACACGTGAAGAAGAGCGTGTGCAGGAAACGCCCGTGTGGTGATTAAAAAGCTGTCCTTATTGTTTTTCCTCTTTGAACATGTTTTCTGGGATTCAGTCGTTTGACACGGAGAGGAAGTGAAGCGTGTTTTTTTTTCATCCACAGACTTCGAGGTGCACTCACAGTCAGTTTTCAAAGGTTATAAAGGTTTCTCCCCCACTTCAATCATAAAGGGCTTCAAAGCTTTCTTGCACACTCTCCTCGAGTCTGCTTCCTGAAAATATCCAGCAGTTCTCAGCTGGTGTCTTTAAACATGAGGCGACCAGGGGACGACTGAGGATGTTAGGAACAAAAAAAAAAAAAAAAAAGATCGACTAATGTGACGCTCTGCGGTGTGCTGTCACACTGAGATTATTTTACACTCAAGAACACAAAATGGTCAGGCTTCTAATTTGAATTTTTTTACGGTTTCAAGCTGAGGATACTTTACCTTGATGTTCGAATTCAACCATGCTTTTATTTTGAAATGACGTAGGAACCTTCTGGTAGATGCAGAGGCTACAACATGAAGCTAAGCACAGAAACAGGAAGTGGTTAGGGATCCTCAAAGTGAGGTCAAACAGCTCAAAGGAACGGTAACAAAGGTCAAAGGTCAATGTGTGATGTCATCAGGTGGATCTGACTCTGGACCGGTTTGTTAAAGTGAAATGAGACATTCAAAGATGAGTCGTTCTTCTACATCACTGAGACGACACTCTGAGGACCACTCTCTACGGGGAGCCCGAAGGGACAAATTTGCACGAGATTAAATCAAATTTAAATTCCTGTTTTCATAAATAAACTCTTTTTAAAATGCAGTTTTCTTCATTCAATCTTCCACATCTGATTCCAGACGTTACAGCTGAACGACAGTCAGTTTCTTTCCTTCTCTGTCTGCAGCTCTGAACGCTGACTGACAGATAAATGCTTTTCTAACCCCCTCCACCTCTCTGCACACACACACACACACACACACACACACACACGCACACACCTCTGTCCAGCTGATTGAGCAGGTCGGCTGCAGAGGTCAAAGGTTGGCTGATGGAGGGATACAGTCCGTCAGCTCCAACAGTCGGAGCGGAGAGGATGAGATCAGAGCTAAAGTCCCAGAGGAGACAAATCTATTAGAGAAGGAGACAAAGGAGAGGAGAAAAGACCGTCCTCAGTTTTACTCTGGACACGCCCCTGATCTGTCCTTAAATGTCTTTTAGTAGTTTTTTTGTTGGATCATTAAGATATCCTCTAAGGAGAACTTCTAAATAAAACGTTTTGAATCTGCTTTAAAAGAATCTGTTAAAAGCTTTTTTTCTGAGCTTAAAATATTAACTGTACATAAATACAGACGACACAACTCCATCTCTTTTCATTGGACAAAAATGCGTCCTGGTGAAGTCAAGGAATTGACGTCTTGTTAATTCTGCGAACCACAGCACACATTTACCTCACAGATCCATGACATGTTCGACGTGTATTTGGATTTTATAGTTTGATCAAAGTCCCATCTACAAATATGGAGGGGGCGGAGCTCAGAATACTTCGACTTCAACAAGCCAAACTTAAAGCTGAAAACTAAAACCATAAATACCAAAATAAAATAGAACTATGGCATTAAAAAGGGGGAAATCATTTACACCGATATGTACAAAAACACGTTGTCATGGTAACTGGTTTAAAAATGCATTACTTTGTGATTTTACACGGATGTCACTTCCTGCTCAATGATGACATCACAATGTCAGGAAACAACTGTACAGGTGAGACGTCTCGTAATCTGACATCACCTTCACAAAGTGTTCGGCGGACGCTCGGACGCTCGTCCCGCTGCGCTACGGGGAACTTAACTTTAACGGGCCAATATCACGCTCCATTACCTCTCCTCCACACACACCGAAGCTTTTCATTACACTCTGCTGCACCATGATGGATCTTCACCGCAGATCGTCCCGCTGTTCTCCTCAGCACCCTCTAAAAAAACAACAACAACAACGCCGTCCTGTGGTAGTGTCACTCCGACAATGAGAGAGAGAGACAGAGAGAGAGAGAGAGAGAGAGAGAGAGAGAGAGAGAGAGAGAGAGGGAGAGAGAGAGAGAGAGAGAGACAGAGAGAGAGAGAGAGAGAGAGAGAACAACATCCAAAAAAGAAGTCAAGATCCCCGACTGTTTCAGCGAGCTGGACAAAAACAAGTTGATTCTGAAAGAGCAAAAAAGTTGAATAAAATGTGAGAACGAAGGAGAGTGTTTGATCTGGATCACCAACGAAGCAGCAGAGAAGAAGAACAACAAAATAATTCACAGAAAAGGAAGAACACGTAAAAACCTCAGAAAGTCATGACTGTATGTACGCTGTCGTAGCTCAGTTTGGAAGGATTTGTGTCGGGAACCAGAGAGCTGCCGGTTCAAATCCCTGTTTGGAACAAGTCTGGTCTGGTTGCTGGAGAGGGTCCAGTTCACTTCCTGTGCTCACTCCAGTTGTTCCCCTTAAAGTCCATCTGTTTCTTCTTCTTCTACACTGAGACTGGCTGTGTTGTTGTCAGAGCTGTGTTTACAGGGACCAGACGGCTGGCTCCTCCCCTTCTGTGTAAAACTGATTTGACTTTCTCTTTAGTGTGCAGAGAGCTCAGAAAGTCTGCAGGATAGCTCTGATGCACAGTGGTGATCGTAGAGGTCAACATAACGTCCGCCGTCGTCCCGGATGTTATTCCTCGTCCTATTTTTTCCTGTCTCTGTTTTCTCTCCTACAGACAGATAATTCCTCTTAAATTTTTTTGGTTGACGTTTTTGTTTTTGTTTTTGTTTTTCACAGCAGCAAAACTTTGCAAAGTGTGAATGTTTTTTTAAATGTTGAGTTTTCTTGTGCAAATGTGCACATTTAGCACTAATGCTGTGGTTTGAGGTTTGTGAACCCTCAGGGCCCCCCCCCCCCCCCCCCCCCCCCATACTGGTCTGGGGCCCCAAAGCAGGTGCCTGCCCTGCCTGTGGGCAAAACACTAGTAACCATGAACCCACCTGAGTGTCTGTGAATGTGTGAAGGACGCAAAGGAGCCTTTGATCTACAGGAAGCTCCTTACTGGATTTCAAACAGCAAGTGAAGCACTGCCAGATAAAGACTTTACAAATTTTCAAAATAAAAGCTGAACAATTTTTACTTTAAATGTAAATTAAAAAGAAAAAAAGGTACTAAAAATGCAATTAACTATTGGAGTTGAATGATTCATCAGGATTTGGATGGAAACTTTTTGGTTTTTGCTGAGATATAAAAATAACCTCTTTCCCCCTGGACACACAGTTACCTGAGCGGGATCCTCCTCTGTGATGCTCTGTCCCTCCTCTTTTCCTTTCTCCCTCTCTGCTCCAGTTTTCAATTCCCCTCCACGTTTCCTCGCCATGTTCCCGGGCCGCTGTCTCATAACTCACTGCAGTTATAAATATATGAATCAAAGATTATAAATTCATATCCAGCAGGCTTGTCTGAAACGCTTTGTGCCGTAATTTATCTTCTGAGCTCATGATCGGGTTATGTAAGCAAATATGGGAGCGATCCATAACCGGTGACCTTGTTAGTCGCCCCCCTGAGGTCGCCTGCTAATTGGTGGGAACGAGAGAGTAAGCGAGTGGCGTACGACTGCAGCCGTCAATACGCTGATTTCCTGCTCGCACACGGATCTAGTTTGTAAAGGATCACACTCCCCTTCTGTTCGTCACTGACAGGTGTGAGCGTGAAATATACGCACGGAAAGACAGAGCAGAACTCCGACTCAAACGCAGAATCAGCACGTCAGACTGGAGGGAAAGTAGTTTTTATTGGACATAGACGACCAAAGGAAAAAAAAACACGACCTCAGAGGTCTTAATTGAAAAGGAGACGTGTCTTATTCCTCTCCTGCTCCAAACAGAAAAGTGTTCTCCTTGGTTTTAAACACGTTGTGATGATAAAGAGACCCACCCAGTTATTATTATTATTATTATTATCAGACACACTGACATTAATCATTGCTAATAAATCTCAGCAGGAAACAATATCTAATGATTGGTCCATCAAAGAAGTTGAACCATTTCTCAGGTGTTGTACTCCTGGAGTGTTTTTTTTTTTTTTTTTTTTTTTTAACAAACACCGTGTGACTGAGTGAAAATAAAATATATTCATCTTTCTGTGTGAAACAGAAATCAAGTTTAATGCATTCAGACTGGTGACAGTTTATTTTGCTGCAGGTGCGACACACACGCTGCTGTTATATTCAAAGACACGCTTAGCATTCATGAGCCCCCCCCCCCCCCCCCCATCCTACACACACACACACACACACACATTGTCCGTTTCTGTAGGGGGAGGTAATGGTTTATTCAATCACTCTCACAGACTGTCTGCCATGTTATGACAACCTATTAAACACTAAATTAAATGCGTTGTTTGCCCCCGAGGGTGGCGGGCGTTTTCTGCAGAATGTTCACAGTTTCCTTTCTGAAAAGCTGTTTGTTCACCTTCTCTTCCCGCCGTCACAGCGCCGAAGGGGCCGCTGTCCCCGCCGTCGTTTCAAACAGAGATAAATGGGGCCGTCAGCGCGGACGTAGACAGTGTGACTCGGACGGCCTCAGAATGCCGCAGTGCCGGCGTTTTGAAGGGCCGGCTGATTGGCTGTGAAAAATGAAATGTCACTGACTGTAACCGAGCGTTAGCCACTGATGGCATCACGCTCCAGCTGTCAGCGCCGGCCGTTTCTGTGCGACCACATGACAGACAGCAGATGAGGGAGTTACTGAGTTTTAATATCTCAACATGAACGCTTCATTTCCGCACTTTTATTATTACGATTAAAGTCAGAAACCAGCAGGAGAAGAATAACTCTCTCACACATCCTTTACTTCACTTCCTGCAGGAAGTGGAACGGGGCGCTCATCAAACTGACTTCAGCTTCTATATTTATTCATTTGTTGTTAGCTGGACCCGAGAGCTCAGCGACTCAACATATTCCGGTTCTTCTTCATATCAGATCATGAGACGACTGTTAGTTTCAGGCATCAAATATTCGACGCCGAGCTGCAGTTGATTCCATTTTCCATTTTTTCTTTTTAAACTTTCCAGGCGAGTAAAAGTGTTGTTGGTCTTTTTTTTTTTTTCAAAAACTAGCACGATTTTAAAAGCAGCATTCCCTCAGTGCTCCCTCAGAAGCCACGCCCCCTTACTGACATGCACAGAGCGACTCACAAGCTTTCCAAAGGTTGTTTCCAAAGAAATATTTGTTGTGGATTATTTGTTGGAATCAAATTGTTCAAAGTATTAAATCCTGTCTTATTAAGTTGAAAAAACAAACAAACAACACATTTCACCACTAAATCACTTTATACAGAATTATGGATTTTTTTTATTCTAGAAATGAAAAACTGTTCAGTTTAAGTGAAGACATTTTTAAAAAGACGTTTATAAAAAAGGGTTAACATGTAAAGTTTAAATGTGTTTGTGGGGTGAGTGTCCTCAGCAGCGCTCTCTGTTATTAATCCCAGATTACTGACCTTTCACATCGGTTGGGGACGTGGTCTTAGGAACGCCCCGGGGGGAGGAGGGCGGCGTCTTGTCAGCGCACCTGAACAAAGTACAAACCAACAAGCCCCATGACCCCTCCCCCCCCCCGTCTCCACCCTGGACCGCTGCCCGCCGTGACACCAACATCCATCAGCTGTGGATGCAGGTCGACATCCATCAGCCGTGGAGCCTCGGCGCCACGGTGACTGACTCAAATAAAAATCAAATAAAGCGACTGCAGCTGAGTGAGTGTTTTGCATTGAGAGGACGTGTTTGTGAATTAAGGACGGTCAGGATATTTCTGGAAGACAAGCTAATTGTCAAGTGATTAAAAATTTAACGTTGATGAAACTTGGACACTCTGGAAGTCTATCCGGACATTTGGGCAAAGTTTCAACATTTATGGAAGTCAGATTTTTTGCACACTAGTCAGTTAAGACATTTGAACTAAAAGCACATTTAAAAGTCAACGACACGTGAGGTCATTTCACATGGTCCGAGTATTTTGAAAAGTGAAAACATTTTTGAGGAAATAAGTCAACTTTTAAGAGTTTGAATATTTTTGCATTTAAAAGAAATCATGACATTTTACTGTCATGAGTAAATGTTTGGAAAGGTCAGAGGGGGAGGATAAAGGTGGTCTAAGTGTTTTGCTTTTGCTAATCTCTTTCATAAAATGTCAATTTGTCCCACTTTGCACTTCCCAGCCACCGTAGTCGTCTTCCTACTCAGAAGCACTTTGAAACTTCGGGAGACTCTGAGGTTCTGGTTCGTGGTCTTTAGATAGTTGTGTTTTCTGAACAGAAAAAAAAAAGAAAAAAAATCATCTGTGATGTTTCACCGTTTTGTTGGAGCCTCTGTCTGGAAAAGGTTGTTAAATGTGAAGGACGAATCTGATCGTTAAACTAAAGATCGATCGTTAACAGCGAAAAGAGTTCCTCCTCATAATTCACAGCTCGAGAATTAAAACATTTTTTGGTGTCACTTTTATTTTAAAGGCAGTAACAGGAGTCCTTGTCTGACATTGTGAGAGTGGACGTTCATATTTTAGAAACCTCCGACAGCCTCCCTCCCTCTGCTCCAGAACAAGTTTCTCAGCCTTAAATCAAAGAGGGGAAATTAATGACAGTGTACCTGAGCTCCCTGTCCGCTACCTGCTGGATGTTAAAGAGAGAGAGAGAAAAAAAAACTTTATTTGGGTCAGAGCGTCCCCTCTGGTAACACAGGATCTTCTGGCTGCTGTTTCTGTAACAGATTGTGTGGGGATTTCAACGGGATGCCTCCATGGCAATAGAGATTAGGCAATTAACCTCGATGTCACTGTAATTATTAAGACACTTTAGCAATAAATGAATTAATTTCCCAAAAGGACCCGGAAGAAAAGGATGTGCCGCTGCTTTGGCCACCGAGAGCCGGAGAGCGACTCGACGCCGACGGCTAATTAGAGGAGAATAAAGAGCGGCAGATAAAGTGGAGGGTTCATCCTTTCATCACGCCGCTGAAGACGCTCTCCTCTGAGCCGCGTTTCATCCACAAAACAAATCATGACATCACTCTCATGTCGGCGAAGGTCAAGGTGGTTTAAAGGTGAGACCCCCCGCTGTGCTGCTCGCATCGTCGCAGAAGACTTCACGTCTTCTTCCCGTCCTGAGGATTACTGTCGGAGGTCACTGGGAATCAGATGGATTAATTTAATCCACGACATCAACACAAAAAACTTCTTTACTTTCCTTCAAGAGGAACGAAAATCAGAAGCGATATTTTTGCATTAATTGGACAGAAAACCGTTTAACCGTCTACGTCTGGAGACATGATTATTTCAAATTCAGCAAAATCAAGTCTTGCGTGGACCGCGTTACCATGGCAACCATGTCCCCTGTGACGTCACACTGTCTCCTGCTGCGTTTCAAATGAGCTGCAGGTTTGCGTCAAGAAAAGACAGAATATCACAACCGCGGACAGGAAGTGAGAGGAGGAAACGCACAGAGCAGCCGCTCACCTTCAAAATAAAACGCATCGTATTTTTCATCGCTTCACTTTATCGACGTTACGTCAGAACAAGAATTCAACCTCAGGAAGACAAAGAGAGATTTGTAGAGCTGATCACGGCTACATGGCGCTGACGGACCACGGCGTGCACAGAGGATGAGGAAGTTGGAGGTAAGGATGAGAAGCTCCGGTTATTTTATCAGGTCTCAATGTTATATTCCATAAACGGGAAATCCAAAGAGAGCATTAAACCACTTCCTCATTAACGTTGATGGAGGGATGTTCATGACCCAAGGGACCCAAGGGAAGACAAATAAAGAACCTTGAACCTTGAACCTTGACCCGTCCCACAAGGAATTTTTGAGACACATTTGCTGAAAATGAAACAAATTTTCCAGGATGTCCGGAAAAAAAAACAAACATACAAAATAAATTGTTAAAAGAGTAGTATATGTTGTTGAGTTCTCCTCGGCGGTAAAACATCTTCTCACCTCCGACACGGGTTTCTGAGTTTATTGAATCTCTTCACCGTAACCTGTTCAGTCGCTACGAATAGCTCGGTTGTGTTGACACAGCCCTCGAGCGTTTAAAGTTCACCTGGTGTCGTCAGCGTGTGGTGGATCTCATATCAACATCCTGAGTGTAAACGACCTTTATGTGAGCGTCTGCCGCTCTCTGTTTGATGGACTCGTGATCGTGTGGGAGGACAGAGGAGCCGCCGCCCACGCCGTCACCGCTCCAGCGGATTGAGATTCACCTCCAGCTCCTTAATTACATGTGAGCACGGCGAGGATTAATGAAACGGGCGTCACGGTGGCAGCGTGGAGCGGTCAGAGGCCGCAGAGAGAGCGGAGGGAGCCGTGTTGGAGAGTGGGAGGAGTGTGAGGATGTGTGCGTGCTGAGGGATATGATGGTGTTTTAATTAGTCTGCTAATGTGTTACAGCGTGAATGTTTTCACATCACACCGACGCCATTAACTCTGCTCAATCATTTATGAAGACAGCGGGTGAGACGACAGAGCGTGACGTGACGGTTTGAACACGCTCATGTCTGTCACAGCAGACAGAAAAACAAAAGAGCCGCCCTGCTTCTCTGAGGCCAAACGAAGGCCCACGTTAACTCAACGGAGGTTCAGTCCGATATTTGTTTTGTGTTTTGCATGTTTGATAACGTAGCATTCGTACGTGTTCGCTAAATGAAGAACAGAAGCTAAGAGAACATGAGGACAGGGCGGCTCAGCCTGCACGGTCCGATCCCTCCCGACAGTCGAGCACGTCTTCCTGACTCGAAGCTTTTTTGTTTGTTTTTGTCGAGAGGCTCGACGTTTGAATATCCAATCTTAATCTGCTCTGAAAGTGTCGAAGGGGCACCCGGATTTATTTCAAGCATGTTTTTAAGTTTTTTTTTAAAAATATCAGGTGGTCACACATTAAGGGGTCCGGTCCTCTGAGCGGCTCAGTCCGTGTGGAAGCAGGAAGACGGTCGCTGTTGTTGTTGTCGTCTCAGAAATATCAAAGACATCCACAGAGTTTGGCACAGTGGCTTCTTCAATACTTTCTGCTTCTCCAGGTCCATGTGCAAACTTCCTTACAGTCTTGATGATGATGTCATGAAAGGGTCAGGAGGAAGTCGTGAGAGACGAGGGAGGACAGCGGTGACCAATCTGACCTCCAGCTCTCACTGACAACAGAACATGTTGTCCACGTCTCCCCAGACGTTTCTTCCCCTAAACACTTTTTTTTTTTTTCGCACTGAAGTCTAAGATGTAGCTGAGGTTGTGCGATGCTCCACCAGGCTCGATAATCTCAGTAACATCCTGCAGTCTGTGACGTGCCATGATGTTCACTTCTTGTGGCGTGTGCACGCTTCAGACTATGAGAGAAGAAGAAGATCTGTACGGTTGTGACACGTCCTGATTTCAACATCAGAAAGGATTCTGATTGACTTCGGGTTTTTTTCTGACAGTACATTTTCTTTACTTTTCTCTAAAATGTTTCAACTTCAATCTGTGGACGTCTCCTCAGTGAATCAGCAGCCCTCATTCACAGTGTGAGGAATGAATAAAAGGAGAGAAGAAGAAGAAGAAGAAGAAGGCTGTATGTAAAACCAGTCCATTCAGCGCGGCCGCGTCCTGTTTTCATTCAGCAGGTAATGATTTGTCCTCCTCTCGTTTGTTTATCCCCGTCATTAGCGCCGTGTGATGCTGCTGCTCATTAAATGCCGCTATGCTAATGAGGGCGCGCCTGCGTTCATCTTAACAAACACTAATTACGGCGACTCGTTAAGAGCCGCTCTCTGTGACATTAAAATTCACAAAGAGCTTTTGAAGCTCAGACAGAGGAGGAGCGCGGCGCCGCTGTCGTCGTCATTCAGTCAGACGGTGGGAAACACGGAGGGAAGATTTAGTGTCTGTGTTTTTCTGTTCCCCGACAGATCAGCGTTCTCTTCTGAAATTCTTCACATCAATCAGGAGACATCAAAGTTTGCACGAGGACGTGTGTTTAATTTGTTAAGTTAAGAAAAAAGTCTTCAACTCAACATGTTCTTCTTTTAATAAAACCAAAAGTTTGATCTGCACTCTGTACAGTTTTTCCTCCAATCTACTTTTTTTTTTTTTTTTTTACTTTTAGGTCCTGACAGAAATGAATAACTCCTGTTCTCTGAAAAAAGGAACAAAGACAATCCTTTTGCCGAATGAGGAAAAAAAGTTCAGAGTGAGTCTTCACTGATTGGGCGGATTTGATAGGACAGCAGAAAGATAAGAAAACATGAGAGAGAGAGAGAGATGGGGCTCGATCTTACCGCTAGGCCATCTGCACCCTGTTAGTATAATAGTTGATGACCCTCCTGTTTCTTTTAGCTTCAACCTTCTTATTTAAAAGAATGTCACCTGCTGAAACTGAAGCTGTGTTAACGTGTTCGTATATTATATATCCAGTGTCCTTTAATGATGCGTCTCATTCAGTCTTAGAGGTCTAATGGGCCAATCAGAAGGAAAGTTCCTGAGCATTATGTTCACACACACAAAATAAAGGAAATGATGGGCTGACAACAAAGCGCCTGAAGCCACTCGTATAAAAAGTTGAACAAATATTGTGACAGCAGCAGCATGTGGTCATGACAGACGGACACTCCCTGCCACATCAAAGTGTGTGAAAACCATTTGTTGTGCTCTTCTTCTTTTCACGCTGCAGGTCATGTTCACGCCAGACGTCCATCAATCCCGTTCATTCACATTCACACACATTCGGACGCAGCAGCTGGAACGTTCTGGAGTTTTCTCGACGACACAGAGCTGGAGATCGACGTGGTGACAACACTCTGAGGACGAACGGATAAATGCCTCCCTTCATGGTCGCCAGCAAGGAAATGTTCTCGCCCCAGAAACCCTGTTTCAGCTGCACTCTCTCTCTCTCTCTCTCTCTCTCTCTCTCACACACACACACACACACACGTACACACACACACACGCTTCACATTTTTATCACCACACAGCAGATCTTTAAAACCCTGTTAGCCTGATCACAGTCTTAAAATCTTTAAGTGGTCTGGATTCTGGCAGCTTTGAGGAGGAAAAAAAACCCTGACGGAGTAAAAACAGCCACCATTAGCCTCATCATTACCTTTAAAGTAACACTGCAAATCCATTTAATCTGCCTAATAACTGACAGAGCAGCACTCAGGCTGTGTATGTGTGTGTGTGTGTGTGTGTGGGGGGGGGGGTGTATTTAGATCTCTCACTCAGGGGAAAGTAGAAATGCAGCACTGTAAAAAAGTATTATCAGCAAAATACTGGTAAAATAAAGTTCAAGTTGTCGTTCTGCAGCTTCAGGCAGCGGCTGTGTTTTCTACCCAGGAAATGTTTTTGAAGCTGCAGAAACAGAAACATGTGCATTCATTATGTTTTCTTCGTACTGACTTAAAGCTACTTTGACTTTGTGTTGATCGTTCAGCACGAAGGTTCATCTCTGCTCATGTGTTTGTGTCCATGAAAGACTCCTGCATCCGTAAGTTAAAGGCCAAAGTGCTTCGGCAGCAGACGCTAAAAATAAAAAAAAGCGTCAGTGATCATTTCAGTGTGTTTCATAACCAGCTGAAAACGCCTCACACAAGCTTTAAAATAAACTCGCAGAAGAAGAGCGCTGGAGGAAATGGATGTTGCGTCTTTAAAAGTGCTGCTCGCAAGCTTCCCGCAGAGTCACTTGACCTTCTTCTTATTTATCAAGTTGTTTTATTTTCTGTTTTTATTCCGAGCTGTCTGGATTGGAACGGATTAATATCTCCCCCCCTCCCCCGTCTGGTCAAATCTCCACTTCATCATTTGTCCCCGTTAGAAGACTCACAGCTCTGCTTCCAGCCACTCATTTACACTCTCGTTTGTCTTTTCTTTCCCCGTGAATTATTATCAGAGATGGGTACATTTATTACAAGTGGGGTTATGTTTCCTGGAAGCCATTTCTAGGGGAGTGGTTAGTTCCTGTTGATGAATGTTAGCTAATCGCAGGTGTCAGACGGGGTGTTCACTATCATTTATCACGTCTTTAAAGGACGTCCCTCTGGGAATATTAACCAGACCGCTGCCACCGCTCCACTCTTTAAGGAAGTCTTTAGTGATATTACAGCCGCTCACGGCGGACATCATGTGAGAGGCAGTTAAAGGTGAGCACAGAGGAAGCAGGGAGCTTCATTTCTTCTGGTCAATTTGCCACTTGGACAGATTTCCATACAGCAGGATTAAAGCCAATCACAGACGTCCATGTAATGCAGGGTGAGCTGAAAGGCCAATGATGCAGTGATGTTGGCGAGCAGATCATGTCATGCCAAACATCTGACTTTTTTTTTTTTTTTTTTAAAGGTTTATTTTTGGCCTTTTTTGGCTTTATTGATAGGAAAGTGGATAGAGTCGGAAAGGGGGAGAGAGTGGGGAGAGACATGCGGGAAATGGGCCACAGGCCGGACGCGAACCCGGGCCGCCCGCGCGCGAGGACTGAGCCTCAATACGTGGGGTCGCGCGCACTGCCGCTGCGCCACCGGCAACCCCAAACAAACATCTGACTTTTACGTTGAACTCAAGCAGCAACCTCGTGCGAAATCCTGCAGTTCATCGAGTGTCCACTAGAGGCTGGCTGCAGGAAACACAGGAAGTCACAAACGCACAACAGGCAAAAAAAAAAAAAGCTGTTTTACAGCATAAATCAACATGTTTAGAGCCTGGTACAAATAAAACAACAAACAGGTCTGATTAGTTCTCGTCCTCACAGGCTCATGGTGTACGAGGGGTGTACAAAGACACAATGTGATAATTGCAACACATAAAAATGTGTGATTCAAAGGAAGGTAAAGATTTCACTAATAAGCACGACGATGGTCGGACTGTATATCTTTGGTATAATAAAACAACGTTTCCCTTTCATCCAAACTGAGGCCCTGATCTTTTGTTGTAAAAATAGATTTAATTGGGAAGAAGTCCTTGAATGAAAATATGTGAAACAAGGATTGTTCTGGAATAATGCAGCCTCCTCCTTCGTCCTGCAGCTGCAGCTTCATCAATCTCCGATCTCTGAGGAGGAGCGCTAAGTTTTTTGGCTCGTGTTCAGGATCTCTATGTGCTCCAAATGTCCTGAAGATTCTCCCCCACCTCCATCCCCCCCCCGGAAACGTCCAGCCTGGCTGACATCGACTTCACCGCTCCTCTAACGTCTTCGTGGTTTGACATCAGCGAAAAGTTGGCTCAAGCCGAGTCTGACGGCGGGAAACAGTTTACCGTCTGTGGAGTCAAACTGTTTTAAGCTTCTCAAAGTAAATGTTGCACGGTGGTGACAAAAACAACATCTGAATTTCACCATCGTTACATCTGTGAGCTCGCCGAGCTCGACACATAAAAGGATTCGAGTAATTAAGCTGAACTTTCTTAATGAAACAAACTGTTCGTTCAACAGGAAGATCCCCGAACAAACTTCCTGTTTCAAGCACGCTCAGACGAAGCGAGGATTCTCTCTTCCTTTCATACCTGTGAGCTGTCCTAGCTCGGCTCGGCTCGGCTCGGCTCTTCTTGTCAGCTCATGATTTGTGGGTCTCACAGGAGAGGAACGGGAGGATCTCCTCTAGGTTAAAATCTGCAAACAATGAGTGTTCTCGGGCCGTGATGGATGGTGCACATCCCGGCCCATTTGTCTGTGCTTTACGCTCGCCAGTATCAATTGTTAAAGAAACTTTGCTTAACATGCAGTCCTGAATGTTGGCCGGTCACAGCGCAGCGGAGAGGAGGAAGAGGAGATGAAGAAAGGAAGAAGATAAGATGGATGTTCACTCGGGTCACAGAGATATTAAATGAGGCTGTATTCTTGTATTTTTTAAGATTTTCTTTCACTGCTCTTTGACCGTTTGGATTCTGTGTGCTCGAGCTGAAACGGGTCCCCGATGTGGTGCAAATACTGGTCTAAACCGCCAAGTCTGGACAGAGACTGGGATTTAAAAAGGAGGAAGAAGAAGAAGAAAAAAAATAAGAGACTCTTCTTAAAAAAGTTCAAAAAAACATTTACACACCATCATCTTCATCGTTTTGGTTTGTGCCCAAATCTGCAGAACGTCTGGAGAGGAACATTAGGATTCCTTTATTAATAGGGGAAAACATAGAACCTGATCCTAAGTTAATTATTCTAGAAATATCAGAGACAAAGGAAGCTCCTTCTCCTGTACAGGAAGAAGACAGAAGTACAAACCGTGGCTAACTGAGATTCCCTCTTAAAGACAAGCTCGGAGAGTTTGAGAAGGTCTGGCACCTTCTACTCTCTTATTTTGAAGGGGGGGGTGTTTATTGCACATTTTAAGTTTTTTTATTTTCCTTTGTGTTCAGTTAAAAAGAAGAGAACGACATGAAGAGATTGTATGTTGAACGTCATGTTTCAAAGATTTAATAAAAATAACAAAAAGCCTTTGAGCTCGTGTTTCAGGTGTTAATTATCAGTGATTGTTCCTCCACCTTCTCACCTGTGAGCTCAGGCAGCTTCATGCTCAGGTGCTCCTCGTCACCGGCTGTTTAAGTGGCTGATTGTGTGCTGAGGACGACACCTTGAAGACAGCTGTTTGTGCCACTTTCCACGGGTCATTAGCTTTCTAATGTTTCTGTATGATGAAATCATACAGATATGATTTAATAAAAGCTTTTACTTTTTTTTTTTCAGAGCAGCATCTTAGTTTGTATTTCCCAACCAAAGAGCAGCTTCACCATACTCGGGCCCAGACTACATGTAGGCGGGTGTTTGGGTTTTCATGCACGAGTGAAAGTCCACTTGAGGAGCTGCATTTAAATGTTTCTGCTTCATTTCTCAACGCTGCTTTGTTTGTTCTCGCCGTTCATCCCCTAAACCGAGCTGTTTCAGGAAGTCTTTCTTGATGGCACAACAGATAATATATTTCTATAACAAACACCGTGCACTAACTGTCAGCAGCAAATACACAAACTCGCTGGTGAGTTTAGTAACTGAAGAAACCAGAAATCTAATTTCGGCAGATGGTGGACACAAAAAAAAAAAACAGAAAAGAAAGGGAGCTAATGTTCGTCTTCCGTTCATCATGCTGTTCTGTAACCATGTGAAGCTCTTCAGCATGGACTCATAATGTGTTTAAGTCTTTTATTCCATTTCCCCCAAGTGCCCAATTAATGTGTTTGGAGATGTAACCAATCACCTGGTCAAAAGCTCAATTTGATCGAATGACTGTTCAGCTGCAGCTCTGCTTTGTAACCTTTTTTTTTTTTTTTTTTAATGGCGTGGAGAAAGACATTGGCGAACAATGACGTGAGATGAGAAAAGCAGATTTGAAACCGTGTCAGGAGAATTAATTATCACAGCTGCTGACAATCATTTCTATCAGCAGATCCAACGATTGAGCTGGAAACAAAGCGTCCGTGGAGCGTTTGATGAACTTCAGATTTTTATGGATCACAAAGAGGATTTCCAATCAATCAATGTTTTAAACCCTGTCACACTTTGAATATGATAGACACCTTAAAAAAAAAAATTTAAAACCTGCTTCATCCCACCATGCAGCAAACATTTTTCACTTTTTTTGATTGAGTTGTAGTACTCCCAGCGACCAGTAGGAGGAGTTTGATGTAACATTCACTGACTCTTTTTTGACGTTTTTTTCCCCAATTTATGAAAGTCCTTACAAAACATGCTTCCTTTTGACAACATGATTTCAATGTTCATCTTTTCTTTATTCTAATTATTTCTTCACTCTCGTGTTGGTCGATGTTTTGTGTTTTCTTAGCGTCGCTTGTTTTGGTTTTTTTTTTTAAGTTGAAAACTTTGACTTTACACTCACAGTAGGCGCTTTGACAGTTACATTAAGTAACCTCAGAACTGTGCACGAGGAATATTCTGGCTTATACTTGTTGTTCGGCCATCTGTGTGAAATAACTGAACTGCATTCAGTCGGTGGCTAAAACAAAAAGGCGCCGTGTTGTCCTTAGCGCGTTGTCCCAGTTTTGTGTCCCTTAATAGAATCGTCACATCCGCGTGCCATCGGCGTAACAATTAAAAGTTTACTGAGAGAAAATGGAAACTTTTCTCCCTTGATTTAAAGGTCCAATCAGCTCGGATTATTCATGATGAATAAAAACAGTGCAAATTTAGCATCTTTGTACCCAGTGGGAACAGACCGCCAGTTTCCCATTGGCTTCGTTTTTGACCAGCGATTTGCTTCATGTTCAGCCATCGGCGGGCTAATTGGACCTCTGGAGAAATAATTAGGTGACTCGATGAAAGCGACCGGGATATTTGGCCTCACCAACAAACGTCACTTTTTTTCTCTTTTGTAATGCGGATCATGGCGTTTACTGTCGCCGCAGGGCAAACCGCCTGCACAAGGAAACTCTAACTTTGTCCACTTTTTGGTGACACCAAAATGCTCAGATGTCTTTTTTTTTTACTTTTCTTTCATACAGAAAAAGTTCTGTGTCGATACATGGGGTCCTACAGGATCCTACAGGTGGGTTTGATTCTCGAAGCTTTTGTGGCATAAAACCAAAAAAAGGTTCATTTTAAGATTCATGCTTTCATGCTGCATGTTGCCGTTCACTGACCGACTAAAACCCTCATAAATAGGGATACGAGTTTGTGTTACCTGATGATAATAACCAGGGGCCGACTGAACAGAACAGAAGGACGACTTTGACACAACCATTGTTGTTCCATTGCTTCTCATCTCAAGCAAAACTCTTCTTCTTCATTGCAATGATCAAATGCAGGGATGATGTCTCTGTGTGACTCGAACACGTTAGCACCCATGAGGACAGGAACACGTGGTCGACCTGCGTGGGTGGACTATGGCACAAATTGCCCACCAGCGTAGGAGGCAGCCTCTTCAACAACACTCTGCTGGATCTCTGGAGACTCGCTGCGGTCATCACCCAAAACCTCTGGAGCTTTTTAATTAATACATGTGGAATTCATCAGCCAACGTGGCATTTTCCATAAAGTGCATCTGGAGGTCGTCCACGCATCAAACATGTGTGGACAAAACCATCTGATGTGGATCGAGCAGGAGTTTTCTCAGCCGCTGTCTTTTCTTCTCCTCCTGCAGTTTCTGAGGTGAAGTCCTCGTCTGTCTTTGTGGTTTTGCATCCTCTGCAGTTGTTATGTGATTGTTCAGGGACTTTTAAACAAACAGTTCAGAGACCTTTTGGTACCCTTGGTCCATACTCAGGTAGACCAGTCCGTTATCAAATCCTGTGTAAAACCACCACACATTCTGTACTTGTTTTTTTCCCTCTTTGTTGCACATTTTTTAGACGGTCAGGGTGGAAGAGCACAAACCTCGATATGACGTTTAAGCTTTGTGAAATTGTGAAAAAACTCGAGGGACCGTGGAACTCGTTTCTGCGTCTCAGTCGGTAGAGTCGGTCGTCTCTCGACAGGAACGTCAGCTCCTGCAGCAACACGTCCGATGAGGTCCTGGTGAAGACACTTAACCACAAACTGCTCAAAAAGGTTCCAGGTGTCATTCCAGTGCGATCGCTGCGACCCTCCTCACATCACATCCTGGGTCTAGACTCCATAGGCATCCTGCTGTCGGCCTCAATACCTCTCTGAGTGCATAAAAAGCATCTTGACCAGGTCTAATTGCGAGAGACATTGGATATTTATCTTTTCCCAAACTGTAAAACAAATATTCTCCTGATTGAGATGAAGGCGAGGTGGCGTCGAGCCTCTACGTGAGCCGTTAAAACCTCTTATAAAGACTCTCTTCTCCCAGCACTGCTCCGCTGGCAGCCCTGCAGCGTTGTGCCTTCCAGAGAGCTGGCCAATGGGAAGAAGATGTGCATGTGTGGAGGGGGGCCTTAAAGTGACAGCGGCTGAAACAACCTGTTTCAGGAAGAGGGTTTCTGCTGACGAAGTTCACTGCAGCTGACAACCTGACAGGCGAACATCAGGGCAAAATGGCGTCCGTACTGAAGTGCTGTCAAGAGATTCATCTCCAGGATTTGTGATTAAAGTTAAAAAGGTCGCAGAAGCTAAAGTTAATTAAACGTCTTCACCTTATCAGTTCAGAATCCTGCTGCGAGTAAAGTTCCCCTCGTGTGCTGCACACACCTGGAACGACTGACAATATGCACTCAACACTCAACACGTGTTGTTACCAGTCAGATTTCCCTCTGACCTGTGAACCCTGACGACAGCCTCGGTACCTGATCGGATCTCAGAGGATGATGAAGGTCGAAGGTTATCTGCTTATAAACTTCCAGACTTGAGGACGTACGTTGTGTTGCAAACATTTCGCTCCATAAACTTTAATGGTTTGTGCACATTTGCGTCTTTGAACGCACAAAATTAGCCGTAAATCTTTTACAGTTTTTTTTAATTTTTTTTATTATTATTCTTGCTTGTGAACTGAATATTTCTGATTTTTCTGAAAGATCTTTAACGTGTTTTGTGGGTCTGTAAAAGTAGACTTACTCGTGGTAAAGAGGACTGCCTGTGGTGGTTAGACAGTATATATAGGTGTGTGTGTGTGTGTGTGTGTGTGTGTGTGTGTGTTTCGGCCCCTGCTGATGATCTACTAATGACAAATGGATGGAACGAGCCGGAGGAGCCCCTCGATGGGGAGCCAGCCGTGTGAAGTCAAGTGCAAAATTGATATTTGAGGACAGCTGATGCATTGTGGGAGCTTGGTCTGCTCGGTGTCATTGGCTCAGTGTCACCGTGATGCTACACTGACTCTGCTTCTCTCACCGCTTCATCCAGAGAGCTTTCTCACCGCGCGTGCACCGTGTCTTTAAAAAAAAAAAAAAAAAAAAAGACTCCCACTGCCGCAGGGAGCGTGTTCACAGCGTCTGGAAGTTACTCCCATTCACCGAAGCCACTGGAATCATTGTTAGCATACAGATGACCTCGGAGCCACGCGTTCTGTTCACCAGCAGTTTGAAGAAATGAGAAAGCTGAGGATGTGTATGTGATGTGATGCACGTATAACTACCTTCTTTTTTCCACATATAATCTGACTTTTTTGCCTTTCAAAATAAAAGTACCAAGGTCAGACTTCATTTGAGCAATTAACAAAATAATGACGGACGCCTAATGAGGCATACTTCCTTTCAAAGACAGGAAAAGGCACACTCACTTTTTAAATAATAGGTTAGTAAAG
The DNA here is from genome assembly GCF_947650265.1 of Symphodus melops. Classification (NCBI taxonomy): domain Eukaryota; kingdom Metazoa; phylum Chordata; class Actinopteri; order Labriformes; family Labridae; genus Symphodus; species Symphodus melops. The sequence continues at coordinate 27,396,830 of NC_136696.1, read as the reverse complement.
AATCCATATGTTTATGTCAGGAGTGCTAATGTGCTCCCATATGTGAGCGCACATTTGCATGAATGATTAAAAAAGTAAGACAAAGTAAGTTCAAGCGAGCTGTTTCTCCTCTGACATGATGGATAACTCTAAATTAAACCTGTTTTTTTTTTCCAGCTGATAGAATAAGAGCAGACTCACCGTCTGGATCCTTCGACTTCCTTCGACACTGAACGATGAAACTGTCGGCTGATTTATTCCTCACAAAACGTTTATTTATCGCAGGAACTCGCGTCCTTCTGCTCCTCTGTGGGTTTTAAACAGAACCCCGCAGCGCCGGGAGCTTTTCCCTCTCTCGGGACCAAACAGCCGGCTGCCTCCCTCGGCGGGCCTTGATGGATGGTGTAAAGGAGGAACGGGACACGTTTCCCAGGAGGCAGAGCGTCTCACTGCAGGTTAAACAGCACTCAACGCAGAGCCGCTTCTCAAACACGCGCTGACAGATAAAAGCAAAGTATGAACCCGAAACACTTTGTGCAAAATCAATAACACAGCAGCAAGTCTGATGAGTCACAATAATCCTGATAGCACAGAAAGTTATTCAACGATTCAACGTGTCAATAAAAAGTGTCTTTAAAGGTCTCATTGGGACGACGCAGGTTTGATTGGTTTACACACACACACACACACACACACACACACACACACACACACACACACACCACTCCAAAGTACACTCTATTGAATGTGATCGTTCACAGAGTTCGTGCTCGGCTGTCCACAGGGTTTCCCACCCCACACATCAGGGGATCAGGTGGTAAATATTTAACATGTTTAATATTTCATTCAGTTTGATTTGTACGTTACATGCAAAATGTAAAGTCAGTGTGCTTTACATAAAAATAAAAGAACAACATTTAAAGCAACTCACACTTTTTTTTTTGTTCTTTGGGAGATTTTGTCTCCCTTTTTTTTTTGTGTGTGTCCGGTCTGTTGCTACCCGTCAACCTTTTTTCCGACGATGCTGTTTGGAGGTTTCATGTCTCTCCAGAAATCTCCTTGAGCACGCCGCTGTAGTCTCCATGTTTTCACCCATTTTGTGCGGTTTCTACTTTATTGTCACTTCCGCCTCTTTGTTTCTTTTTCCACCTTAAAAAACTGACTGACAACGCCAGCGTCACTTTACACTTTAAAGAAGAGCGTTTTCTCGATTCGTAGGCTGCATATAAAACGAATAATGACTGAGAGCGGTGTGAAAACGGTCTCCTCGTATCATAACACCAGACTACTGCCACCTGCTGGCACGGAGAGTTATTTCCTGTCACGTATTCGCAGATCGTACGTGGCGGTTGTCCTGCTTGTGTCACCTCCTCTTTGTGTTTCTTTGTTCTGTGCTTCGTTTTGTTGTCATCTTTCAAACAGCTGCCACAGCTCAGGCTCTGCACAAACCTGAGATATAAAGTTTGGAAGAAATCCGGAGCAGAGATGAGTGAACAGAGTGTAAATAGCTCATCATAGAGCAGCTGTTAAATTAAAAATAAGCCCTCCTCGCTCTGACCGCATCACTTCCTGACTCAGATTGGATGAACAGCAGCTCCCGGACCCTCCGCCACACTTTATTTATTGATGTGAATTATCTCCATATGTGATGTGGCATCAGTTCTCATTAACATATGCTCCGGTGAAAGAAACACACTTTCCCTTTTAAAGTCCACCGCTCGCCTCTCGTGGACGGCGGCGGCGGCTCCTCGCTGACCTGCTTGTAAGACAGCGTCTGAATCATTTATGTTTGGTGTTCGGCCGCGAAGTTTCACCACGATGACATCCAGGAAGACGAGGAGAGGGAGAGAGACATCACTGATCTAAATGTTTCTTCTTTTTTTACTCCTCTTTCTTCTTTCATACTTTTCATCTCCTTCAGAATAAAACAACGTCCCTCCACTCCTGGAGCGCTGAGGAGGAGTTTCACTACACTCATTTTCACACCCAAGCGTTCTGACCCGAAAATCATTTTCCCCTCCGGCATGACGAAGGGTTCTTCCAAATCCTTAAATTCGAGGATGGAGGAGACGAGGAGGGAGGAGACGGGATACATCTGGAGGAGACAAGGCTGGAGGAGACAGGAGGCACCTGGAGGAGACGAGGATGGAGGAGACAGGAGGCACCTGGAGGAGACGAGGATAGAGGAGACAGGAGGTACATGGAGGAGACGAGGATGGAGGAGACAGGAGGCACCTGGAGGAGACGAGGATGGAGGAGACAGGAGGCACATGGAGGAGACGAGGATGGAGGAGACAGGAGGCACCTGGAGGAGACGAGGATGGAAGAGACAGGAGGCACCTGGAGGAGACAAGGATGGAGGAGACAGGAGGCATATGGAGAGGACGAGGACGGAGGAGACAGGATACACCTGGAGGAGACGGATACACCTGGAGGAGACGAGAATGGAGGAGACAGGAGGCACCTGGAGGAGACGAGGATGGAGGAGACAGGAGGCACCTGGAGGAGACAAGGATGAAGGAGACAGGAGGCACCTGGAGGAGACGAGGAAGAGGATGGAGGAGACAGGAGGCACCTGGAGGAGACGAGGATGGAGGAGACAGGAGGCACCTGGAGGAGACGAGGAAGAGGATGGAGGAGACAGGAGGCACCTGGAGGAGACGAGGATGGAGGAGACAGGAGGCACCTGGAGGAGACGAGGATGGAGGAGACAGGAGGCACCTGGAGGAGACGAGGAAGAGGATGGAGGAGACAGGAGTCAACAACTGGAACAGGAGAAAATAAAATTCAAGCAACACGCCGATTCATCCTTCCATTATCTTTACAGTTTTTCTGGTTGGGTGTTGAGTCCAGCTGTCATAGCTGTTAAACTTTAACAACCAATCACAGCGCTGACATTTAGAGACCACGCCCACATTCACACCTACGGATAATTCAGAGTCAGCAGGTAACCTAACCAGCACGTGTTTGAACTGTGGGAGAACCCAGGCATGTAAACTCCACACAGAGAGGCTCCTGACAGACAGGGATTCAAACCAGCAACCTCGTCACTGTGAGAGGACAGCGCTAACCAAGCAGCACAAAAGGAAGTCTGTGCTGCTCTCTTTCTTTTTCTAAACTTTCAGTGTTCCTTTGCTTCTGGTTTTCAGAGTCCTTCAGGGGATAAATCCTGTGATCAGCTCAGGGGGAAACCTTCAGCAGCAGTAAAATAAATCACGGGATGTTCAGCTCGCGCTCTGCACAGAGTCAGATCGGAGAGAAAATGATCACTCCAACTCTTTTATAGAGTTTTAAATTTCAGCGGCGTTTATTGCCTGAGGGCAGCGCACTTGTCTTCAGACTCTTTGCAGGACAGAATTCACTTTTTTAAAAATCTGCAGCATGTCAAAGAAGAAGGCTTAATTAGGAAAATGTACCATTTTGAATTTCTGCACACTTCCTGCAGATGATAAATGTCTTTGGGATCTAATTTAGCACGTGGAGAGGAGACTGAGGCCGCGGAGGCTCAGGGGAGACGAGTGAAGCTTCATCTGCGGCCTGCTGGGAGTCTCTAAAACGAGTCACCACCGCGTCCCTGTCCGCAGGTGTCACGGCGACGAGCTGGGACCGCCGCCTCAGTCGTCACCCGCCTCAGTCCTCACGTAACCTTCAACAAACCGCTCCGACCCCGGCATTAATCATCCGCAGGCAGCGTCGTCTCTCTGCTCCCCAGACACGTCTCGGAGGGAGCGACCTGTCGTGCCTGTCTTACCTCTCGTACCTGTCCTCCCACCGCTCCTCCCCCTGGGATCTCGCCTCTTTTTTAGCGGTTAACATGAACTTCCGCTTCCTCGTCCTTCAGGACTCCTCCACGTCTCCGAGTCCTCCTGACCTCACCCGTCCTGTCTCTTTAAGGCGGGCGCGTGACTTGTTAACATCCAGCCTTTGCACATTGAGGTTCTCCACCTCGACAGGATTTCAGACTGTTGCTGCAGCTCAGCTCGATGACAAACTCAGACGTGTCACAAAATGTTGAGTGCAATATGTAACCCTGACACACAGTGTTTAAAAGAAAATCAACATATTTTAAGATTTGATTATCTAAAACTGTTTTCTTGAACTGCATGATAAAGACGTCTCAGCGTTGTTTCATCCAACAACAAATGAATCAGCTCAGAACCTTGCACCTTTCGACACAATTAACAAAAGCAGCACATATTAAAACGTTGTAGCATTAAGCTAGCTAACGCCTGTTAGCCCTGAATGGTCTTTTGCTAGCTCATAGTTCATCAAATATGTTGTCATGTAAAAGAAAGCCTCGTGTGTCTCTAGACGAGACTGATCTATGCAGAAGTTGATCATTCTGTGAGGTGAATTAGAAGCTGCATCACAACGTCACGTCGCAACACTACAGCAGGTTTAGCTTCCCAGCTCGATGAAGACGTCGGAGGAAGATGAGCGTGGTGAATTTCAGGGATTGCTTTGAAGCTGGGACGGACAAAGTGCTTAAGACTCGTCTCTCTGCTCCAACTCTTGAAGAAGAACGAGCACGTTGTTCGATCAGTCGGTCAGCTCAGTACGCTGGATGATGAGCACACCGGCTTCAAGGTGAGCTTTAAAAAGACGTTTGACTTTTCTGCACACATGCAGTCCCTCGGGTCACATTAACTTTTAAGCAGCAGCTTCATCAGTCTGGTTTCATCTTTGCTGTTTTTGGGATCGTTCCTGATCCAGGATGTCGGGGGGATGGGGGGGAAGCAGCATCTGTCGATTTTTATTTCTACTCTCACCTTTAATCAGCAGATTTCAGCTGTTTAACAAGCTGAGGTGATGCTCGCCGTACATAAAAACTGCTGTCAGAGAGACACGCAGGGAGTCTTTAAATCTGGTTTCCTCTGCAGAGGAACATAAACCCTTTGAGCATCCTTCCAAAAAAAATAATAATTAGACCTCACACATAATAATAACGGCAAATAATGAGTCAGCATGTTTGTTATTTTAATGTGTGAAGAGCAACAACATGACCGAAACAGCACACACTTTCACTTTAAAAGATTTTACTCTCATTACTGGAACACTTGCAAAATCTCAAGAAGTCAAACTTAACTGGAAAAACAGGCGATAGTTTTGGACTCGGTTTACCTGATCATTAGTAATAATGAGAGATTCTGCATCGATTATCCATAATAGATTATTAACGCGACACGACTTTTCCACTTTCTGCTCCGGGGCTTCTGCGACTTAGGTGCATTTATTAGAGCAGCTGTATGGAAGTAAATCTGTGCCATCTTATTTTGAATTCTGATTTTTTAGCACTGAGTTTTTTTTTTCCTATGATTTTCTTTTTTTGTCCTGTAAAAAATTCAGTGCTAAAATTTCGAATTCCAAATCCGACAGCACAGATTTACTTCCACGCGGCTGCAGCCGAGACTCTATGCTCTTGTTCAGTCTTATCGGGAGCAGGACTTTGAAAAGGGAGCTGTTTGTGGGATTTATTTGCTGCAAAGATTTTAAATAAAAGGGTTTAAATTTATCAGATTTTTTGTGTTGATGGGTAAAAATGAACCGTGCATGTAGATTTTTTTTTTTCCATTTCATTTAACTCCATTTCTCCGTTTCTCCTTCTCCTCTGTCACACCCGCTTCTTCTTGTCTTGTTCCATGTGCTTGGCGTTCTCCAGCGTTGAGCTGCACATGGCGTTCTGCGGCTTGTCGATCTGATCGTCCGCACGGCTGCCTCTGACATTTAAGCACGAGATGAGACGTTCAAAGAAGAAAAGACAGATATCGATCGTCAGAGGACAGACGTTCAGAGATCGCTGACGAGTCAGCAGCGAGTGGACGCAGAAACGGATCACTGACCCTGTTTACCGAGCAGCGTTTAAAGGTCCAGCATCAGGACCACAAAGTGGATCATGGACGTTCTGCTCGATCCGTTCCTCTGAAGCACGAGAGAGAGGAAGCCCTGTAGACAGAGAGGAGTCCTTAAAGGAGGAATCTGCAGAATTATCACTCGGATGTTTCTTGACGCGGTCTTCCCGACAAACAAGACTCGTTGCCATGGAAACGCCGGATGTTACCTCAAAGCTCCTGAAAGAGGCTGTTTGCGCTGCTGTGATCAAAACTTCGGCTACATCAGCTCGTCTTCCTCAGGTCGGTTTCACCCGGTCGCCTTGACGACGGTCAACTCGGAGTTGGATTCATTGCGAGTCCTCGGTTCGATCACTCCCATGATTCCTCGCCAGCGTGACTTAAAACGATGTTAATCAGTTTACTTCGAGTGTTGAAAGATACGACAGAAACGCCAAAGTTTCTTCATCTTCTTCGATTCTCTGTTATTTTTTCCACTCCCCCCAAAAAAAATAACAATAAATAAATAAACATCAACATAAATGTGTGATGTTGTTCTTCCTGTTTTGATTGAGAGGTGATTTAGCAGTTTTAGATTTGTTTAACTGTTCCCTTTAACGGAGACATGTCCGAATACTACATACTTTAGTGTGTGTGTGTGTGTGTGTGTGTGTGTGTGTGTGTTTGCTGATCTCTTCAGAAGTGTGCCTCTCTGTGTGCTGAGTGAATATTCTGAGTTGTTGCACATGGAGCAGATTATTCAGCCCGTCTCGTTAGCAGCATTTTTAAACCCAGGTTTTCTCTGCAGGGCTCCGTGTCCTCGGTGACCGTGTCCCTGTCGGACAGTAAACCCTTCCTCCCCGCTCAGAGGAGGCGGCGGCGGTGCGGTTGGAGATGTAGTAACAGGATTACAGGAGGCAGGAAGTCTGGGTCTTTTACTGTGAAGCTCCATAGAACCAGAAACCAAACCTGATTGATTCACGACTGGTTGAAGACTCGTGAATGTCACCTTCCCCCGAGGATCACCGAACAACATTTGCATTTACACGTTCCACTATTCATACCCTCACACTTACAATCACACAGGACCAACATCTATGTCAGCCACATGATGTGTCCTTCATGTCTCAGTTATTTAAAGAGAAACGGGAGACTTTGACCGGAGATCACCGTCTGTCCAATGACTGACTCGGCCTGCTGAAGTCTGAGTTCTAACTTCTGTTCTTTGTGTTTAGAGCTTCAAAAAGCCTCCATGTCGACTCCTGAATATATGAATCCAAAACCTTTATTCTGACTCCAAAGACAGTGACGTCGGCGCTCACGGCATAAAAGCGAGGAGAATAAAAAAGAGAGAAAGGTTAAAGTAAATATCCTGCAGCTAAAATCACTTACTTATTTAACTAACCCTTAAAGGCTGCTCACGAGAGCACAGTCTTCATCCTTTAAATGTGTTGGATGAGGATTTCCAGGCATCTTAATAGTAATGCTGACATTTTAAGCAACGTCTCTATAAAGTTGAAGTCACTTCCTGCTCTGCTTCCTGGACAGTTGTCTGTCAAACGCTCGGACAGAAATCGGGGAAAAGGGGCTTTTGGGTTTTCTGCGTCCTCATCCTGGAATCTGTTGCAGAATGATTTCAGACTCCAGGAGGTCACTGTGCAGATCACTCCGACAGGATCCTGACAGGGACAAAAGTACTGACTGTACTGTTCAATAAAGAGAGAGAGGATATAGAGATAAAACAGCCGTGTGATTGTGCACATTGTGATTTATTTTCCCGAGCTGCTGCGTCCTCTCTGTGTCCTTTAAAAAGAAACAAGAGAGACAAGAGACTTCATTTCTAATCCTGTAAAGTCGTTTTCTCCAAGTTTCTCTAAACATGATGTTTTCATCATCTGGACCGAAGTGAAGTCCCGTTGGGGAGGAAAGCAACAAAACATGCCGCCGCCGTTTCCAGATTAAAAGCATGATCAGATAAATATTTGTCCCAGCTTAAAATGAGTTCGATAACAGTCATAGAGCGGGTAATGACCGGAAAAAAAGAAGAGTTTTAACATGAAAACACACTCAAGTGGTCCAACCCACCGTGCAGTGTATGTGTGTGTGTGTGTGTGTGTGTGTGTGTGTGTGTGTGTGTGTGTGTGTGTGTAAAATGAAAAATATGAACATTTACGTGCATCACATCCTGCAACATGAAGCCTCCGATATGAGCTTCAATTATTTACACTGAATCCCTCACACACACACACACACACACACACACACACACACACATACACACACATACACACACGCGTGCAGTATATATGGACCGCATGCTGTATATAGTGTAGCATCACATTTTTCAGGTTGATGGAAAATGGCATTACCGTGCTGTGAGAGGCTTGCATGTGTTTGATAAAGTATAGCTTTATGTGTGTGTGTGTGTGTGTGTGTGTGTGTGTGTGTGTGTCATCATGCTAATGTAACATACAGGATGAGCGTTTTAAGGGGAAACTGCTGCATCTTTCATACCTCCTGCTGCATCTGTCCCCGGCCTTGAACACATGCTAGGTAATGCATCTCTGCAGCACGACACGTCGGCCGTTTTGTTATCAGCCCAGATCTGCTCCTGCAGCAGCTGTGAGCGCGGGCCGATAAGACCAGAACAAGACTGAATCTGCTGTTTCATCCAGGAGAAAGTTTTAGGTCACACTCCGACTTTAAGTTCCATGTTGTAGATGAATTGTCTTTTTGGGGGGGCGATTTTTCCTCTTTTGTAGCTTCAACACGGCAGATGGAGAACGTCGTACAGGTCGATGAGTGATCCCTGTGTCACGCTAACCTCATTGCTAGCTAACACTGTCAGCTTGCTGTTAGACAGTTTAAGTTTACGAGAGCTACGTGGAAGACTTTCTTGTATATGTGTCGACTCCCGCCGGCAAATTTCTGAAAGTCAAATTCAACTTTATTGTCAATTTTTCAAAAAAAAAAAGGTTTCTCTCTGAGCCTCGGTGTAAACTAACAGTAGACGGTTTTTTTTAACAATATATAAAAAATATAAAAGGATTACAGATTTACATAAACTTTTTAAGATACTGTGCAAAGATGTCCATTTAAAAAAGACAACAGCAACAACAACAAATGAGTGTGCACGAACTTACATCTAAACTTATGAACTCTTTCTGCATCTTTATGGTCGCCTAGCAACCGTGAACTTGGATGATACACGGCTGAACTCGGACAGACTGCAGACCTTCGTCTTGTTGGGGATTTCCTTGTTGGCTTTTTTTTTTTTTATCTGAGGAGAAGATTTCTGGTGGGTCGTCTTTTTCTCACCCACAATGTTTGGCAGTCTCACAGTCCTGATGTGTGTGTGTGTGTGTGTGTGGGCTTGAACCTGTCTGTGAATGTTAAAACCAGACTTGGCAAAGCTCAGCAGAGGCCTATTAAGCGCTGCCAGCCTCACTGACATGATGCCATTAAAATGTGACCTGTGTTCTAAGTGTGTGTGTGTGTGTGTGTGTGTGAGTGTGTCCACACATTTGATATTCCAGCAGAGTTTCTCACCATTAAAGACCAGTGTGGGAATCTGGGAGAGTGTTTTTAAGGAAGACTCGGAGGCTCGCGGCTCAGTGGGAGAAAATCAAAAGGAAGACTCTTCTTCCAAACGTGACGGCACGGCGGGCTGACAAACAGGACGAAGGTTTCACCACGAGAGGTTTGTAAACACAAATGTCAGTTAATCACTTCGGTCTGCAGTGAAATATGTCAGGGTTCATTTGGTGGATTGTCAGAAATACTGTGAAGACGTTCGTCAGGGCGACGTTCCTCCTGACTCTCTGAGACTTTATACTCAAACAAAGACCACACCCAGGAAGATACTGATTTAGAAACGTTTAGTGTAATATGCACCAAAGGTCTCAATGAGGAGTGGGGTCTGATCATCAGAAGATGGAGGGAAGGAGGGAGGAAGGTTAGGATGGAGGGAAGAAGGGATGAAGGTTAGGATGGAAGGGAAGGAGGGATGAAGGTTAGGATGGAGGGAAGGAGGGATGAAGGTTAGGATGGAGGGAAGGAGGGATGAATGTTAGGGTGAAAGGAAGGAGGGATGGAGGGAGAAAGTTAAGTTGACTTTTGAAACAGCTGTCTCAGAGCTCAATCTCAGGTTTGATCCTCGTCTCCTTTAGTCTGAGTGAGGAAGCTTCCTTGGAAGAAGCGACTCCTTAAATTACATTAGAGCCATCAGGTGTGTTAATGTGTCCCGAGGAGATCGATGAAATCCTCGCGGGCGAGTTGCTGTTTGCTGGTTAAATGCCTCTTTGGTTTAAAGGGTGGAAATCAGACAGACAGCTGGAGCTGTAGCTTCTTTAAAGCGCTCACAGTTTGCATGTCGAGTCGTAGCGGTTAGCTCGAGATGCAGCTTTAAAAAAGGGAAGAACACGATGACGTTGCTGAAATAAAGCCTGATTGGTCGCTGGCAGTCAGATCATCAGACAAGTGCAACTCACTGTTATTTTTATTACCAATTAAACTGCTGAGTCTTTCTCACTTCAGCACACACACACACACACACACACACACACACAGTGTGAGCAGCTGAGGTGTAATAAAAGGTGTTAATGTATTCAGGCTGTTAGTGATGTTAAATGGAGCCTGACGACTGGCTGACATCAGCTCGACTCCCTGCAGCCGTGAGGAGAGAGAGAGAGAGAGAGAGAGAGAGAGAGAGAGAGAGAGAGAGAGAGAGACAGACGAATCATTTAAAGCTCTGATATGAAAAAAAAAAAAACATCTGACATAAAATAACCGACTCTAACATCTTATTTTGAAAAGAACCCAAGGTGGAAAAATGGTCCAATAAAAGGAATTTGGTCAAACTCGGCCATTCCTTGATGGGCACACAGTGTACAGGAGGTACAAATCTTTAAAAGGGGCGTGGCTTTTAGTAAGTGAGTAAGCTCAAGGCTGAATGTGCGACATTTTAAAAACAGCAGAAATCCAGTTTATCCTCCTCTCTGAGTCACGACCGTCTGTGATGAGTGTGACACTCGAGTCACGCTGTCCGTGATGTCATCCGAGCTGACCGGCTGGCTCCTCCCCTTTTAGTATACAAGGTGCTTAATGGAGGGACGAGAGAAAAGAAGAATAACACAATCACTGCTTATTTAAGCGTTTTTAAATCACGGTCACTTCGTGTTGATTTGCATGATCAAACTAAAACTAAGGAGTCAGAAGAACTCTCTGAGCGCATGCAGAAAAAGATCTGCCCCCCCTCCTCCCCCCCTCCCCAGCTTCATGCACCAACATGTTTGAATCAGTCCAGACATTTAGATTTGTGTGATTTATATAAGTAGGTGAAAAAATAATTGGATAAAACGTTGACAGTATCGTTCAGCCGCTGCTCTAAATGATTTCTTTTTAAATGAATGAGGTAACGTGGAGGAGGAGCGGCTGACTTCCTGTTCTGTGTGTGAAAGTGGGCTAATGGTGCAGAGTGGGAGAAGTAGGCCAGAATCTCCAGTTAATAAATAAGAGAGGATAATGTAAGAGCAGCGGAGCCGCAGAGAGCCCAGCCTAAATTCTGCCACGTATTTTTAGTGCATCTGACGGCTGAAAAAAACCGACACGCTCACTCTGTGAACTCAGGAGGAAAATATGTGAGACGAGCGAGTCCGTAACCGCCGTCAGTCCGACGTCCTGAAGAACCAGCTCGGGTTACAAACACGGCTCATTTTAGTACTTGTTTGTGTCATTAGTTATGATGTTTGGCTGTGAGAACATCTTGGCGTTAATCGAAAGATACCAGGGCGATTCTTGCTCCATTATCTCAAGGTCGAATCTTAATGATCTGTGAGCATGTCGCTTCGGTTTCTTTTATCTCTTCTTCGCTTAAAAAAAAAAAAGGCTTGTTCCAAACACTCAAACACTGTGTGTAGGTTTAATCCAAGGGGAAACACATCTCCTCCTCTCCAAAAATAAATTAATCTCAGCCTGTGTCAGCACTCCTTCTTTCGCCTCTTTTTTTTTCCGCCGCTCACTAACTGAGTTAATATTTCAAAGTTCTCACAGCACTCGGACTGGATGTGGTTCTTAAACTACTTTCAGTCCGCCTCAGCTCACACTTAAAGGACTTACATTTGATCTGACACATCCGACTCCGTCTGTCTTTTCTGCTGAGTTTCCCCCACCGTCACCGCAGAAGAACGGCCTTCGACTTTCATCGTTTAGATTCAGCACTTTCACTTCATGTGTTTTCTTTTTTTTTAGGTCCAAACTTACACCTCGACTTTACTCAGCAGTTTAGAACAAATCCAGCGCTTTTTGATCGGATTCTTTTTTATTTATTTTTTTCAACTCCTTTCACTTCTCCAACTTGTACCGACTCTTCAGCTCCTTTTTTTTGCCTACAAAAGCCTCAGTGAATAATCCCATTGGCTGGAGCTGAATCCTTTAGAGAATATCCTGCGGCGTTCTCTCATCCGCTCACTCGGACTTGCTGCGGAAAAAATTAGGCTATTAGGCTGGCAAGAGAAATTCAAGAGAAAAGCAGAAGTTTGAAAAAAGGTTTTTCAGTTATTAAAAATACCTTCTTTGATTCTGCCTTCAAATTCTCCATTTTACTTCAAAGTGTGAAGGTGTAACGTCTCAACAGATTGGAGTGGTTTTGATATGAAGCTCTCGGGTCAGTTCAGTCAGGACAACCAAAACTTCACCATCACCTGTGCCTCTCTCTCTCTCTCTCTCTCTCATTGGCTGATCAGCTGTCTCGTCAGCCGGTCTCATCCGAGGCGTTCCTCCTTCAGTGTCGACCTCTCATCCTTTTAAATAGGATTCTTTCTCAGCCTGTACTTCCTTCATGACCATGTTTTGTGTCTTCACCCAGCCGGTCTCAGCAAGACTTCCTCCAAACACATCAACCGTCGCGTGCCAATCATTTCCTGATTAAATCCAAACGTATGCATCCTTCTCACGTGGACTCATCTTCCCAATTTGCTGGTTTCCTGAAAGGTCTTACACCCTCTGCTTTCCATCATTACCACTGCTGTTTCATACCATTACCACTCTAAAGCTATCAGCCCCAGCATCCGCCTGCAGGCTGCCGCTGGAGTCCGCTCACTTATGTGTGGTGACTCTGAGTAAACAGCTGTTTGTGTTGTTGTTGTTTTTTTGGTCTTCTCTTGTCGTCCACCGTTTGAGCTGGAAACTTGAATCAGAAGAAAAATCTTTGCGATAGAGACAGAAGATCTTGTGTTTTCTGTTTAATGAAAAACAATGTTCATACCCACAGAGCATCAAAACAGAGACGTGACTTGTTCTCCTCAGGCTCATGGAGACAGAGATGAATAAGGCAATGACCTACAGACAAACTGCATTCTGGGATTTGGTGTGCGTAACCTGTACTGGAGGAAAACTCGACGCCGCTCTCTCTTTGAAAAGGATTTACAAGTTGTAACCAAAGACATAAATTATTCACAAATACTAAAAGATTCCTCCAGCCAGACTCTGTAAAGCTCTTGATTTCAGGTCTCTGAGTTGGATTATCCGTTCAACAATGATCAACATTTAATAAAGCCAGTAGCTACAACTTATAAATGCTTCATGGCAGAGAGAAGCTTTAAAACCTCCTCTGTCGATCCAGCTCATGTTGTGATGGTAAATAAGATTTTCTACAAAGATACAACATATCAAATATTTAAATATAGAACTTTATGATTCTTGAAAATACATTGAATGCTTCTTTGACCCCAAATTGACCCGACGACTCGGCTTCGAGTGTGAACCGGTTAAGCTTTTTTTTTTTCTTTTTTCATGAAGTTCAAACGTCGTCGGTTTAACGTCGTCTGAAGGAGAAGAGACAGAAATCATTTCGAATTTTTTTTAGATTTTATGATTAAAAGAAGGAAAACTTTGTGCACTGATATCAAATATCTAGCGGTAATATTTGAAGTTGGATGTGGAGTGAGCTGAACTGTCACCTTTGAAGATGCATGAACAACAGCGTGAAGTTTTTTTTATATTATCAGCTTTACTACGCTTCTGCTGCAGCAGCCAAACCCCAACAAATAACAAACAGAAAACACCCCGACAAGCAAACTGAATGCTCGGACTCGTCTGCTTGATTATGCAGAAATGTAAATGAAGTTAAGTCTATTTAAAAAAAAATTAATAAAACAGCACACGTGTAGTTTTTCGAGAGTTGGTATAGCACATATAAACAGAGGTGTGGAACAACCACGCTGTCTTGAGGTCAGTCCGCTATGATTGTAGACCGTGCCTCATGGATAATTGAGTTGGCTTGTGTAACAAGGGCAGAATTAATTCACCCGGAAAATCTCATCAGCGTGTTGTGAGTGAATTGGACTTTACAGCAGGCAGTGCAAGCGATTCTTCATGAATCCTCCACCCAGAATCTGCAGTCAGCATGCTAACATGTGGATGCTAGCCATTACCTTGTTCACCAACTTACATTTGAGAATGCTAATATTTACCAATATGTATTAAATGCAAAGTTTTGTTCTTTCTTGGCAGACGCATCATTTCACCTAATTCAGGTCAGGGAGTCAGAACGAGTTCGATTTGAAAAGATGGCTGTCGAGATAGTTGCAGCTGATGTGAAACATTTATCGATCTCAATCCCACTAATACTAAACAAACTCGATGGTAGATTTCCTTTTGTTCAATAGCGCATAATGGAGCTAACTACCGAGGTCATAGCATACTTACAACCCCTCTCGTGTTTGATTGCGTTAACAGGCGTAGCATCCCGAGAATTTGCGGTAGCACCTTTTGGAAAATGGACTAAGATATGTGGCAGTGGCAACAAGGCGTCGAAGGGAATGATAAGTCACACCACTGGAATTATAATTTAACAAAGGAAGACAAAATAATTTGAGCCAAATGTTTTCAAAGTTGATCCACTATCTGTCGATCAGTTTCGATCTTGTGCTGGCAGAACAGGAAACTTCGGATTATATCCAAACTTGGAGAATGAAATTCTCCTGCCTTCATGAAAATCTGCTCCAAATTTCATCCATTTGTCGTTTTTAGTCAGGAGCAAAGTGGCAAACGGACCGATGGATGCCCATTCCTTCAGATGTGCTGATTGTTAAACTTCAGGTGTGTTAAATCTGTTAACTGTATGTTGATACGTTTAATCAGGATGGTTCACAATGACCCCAAATAAAGCGTGCACGGCTCAGTTCGTCAGCGCCACGGCGGTTATACTCCGTCAGATCTGCACAGCTGGATCAGTTTCTGGAAGGTGATCGTAGTAAATACGTGTTGTCAGATTCTGTTTTGGAATCAGAGTGCGGCGCTGACCGTCCCCGTATGGTCCAGTTTACCGGCTTTTTTGGCGATCAGCTTTTTGGTATTAAACACTTTTCACACAATGATGCTAAACTGAGTGACATTTTCATTAATAACATATCTGCAAAATGAGCCCGAGGAGGATAACAAAAAAAGAAAGATTTATGGCACATTTTATTGTCTGAGCTTGATTCACTGTGTGTGTGTGTTTTATCCATCTATAACAGTTTTAAGTCTTGTTGACATGGTGGATGTTTTCCTGGCCTGGTTGTCGATCAGTTTCCCAGACTGCCTCTTGTCTCTAAATTACATCTTCTGGTGTCTCTGAAGGTGCACAAAGTTTTATGTTCCATCGTAAAAACGTCCGGAATGATTTCTCCCCTTCTCCACTCGAGTGACGCTCGGCACATGAACGACTTCTCCGCCCCAACAGAAACATCAACGGCTCTGTCTCTCCTCGCACAGAATCACCAGTCATCTTTAACGCGTATACATTTTTTACGTTTCTCATTTAAGTCACTTACTATATTATATCACAATGTGTTTTTTTTTTTACATGTTTCTTTATGGTGGTTATGAGAGGGGGCGTCTGAAAGTCTCTTCCCCTCTTAAAAAAACAACAACAACATGTCTCTTTGTTGACTCTGTTCATCTTTGGTCTGTAAAAACGAAACAGAGCTTGTGCCAAATAAAAGCGATCGATCCAGCAGCTTGTCGTGATCCGCCTCTCAAACCTCCGGGAAAATAAAAGGAGTCACTTTCTTCTTCTGTCCTTTCAGGCTGCGGCCTCCTCAGGTCACCCGCCATGCGTGAAGCAGGGAGTGTGGTCGCCGCCGTCGTCTCGCGGCTCTGATTAGAGGCTGATGCTGCGGCAGAGGATGCTCGATGGGCGATGGACGATGGGGCCCAGTCTGTCTCTGGGGAGCCTGTCTGTTCCTGCCGCCGCTGTCAGGAGACCTGGAGGACGGAAAGAAAGCAGCGTCAGGAGAGAAGCTGTCGTAAACTATCAGAGCGTCAGAGTAGAGACCTCCATTAGGAATACATTAAGCTACTTAAGAGCTACGGCGTGCATGACACTTTTCAGGTTTCTTTAAAAAAAACATTTAATAGAAAAGAAAACAGCTGAATGTGTTCCCTTTAAAGTCACTGTCACCACACGGCGTCTAAATCAACCAGTGAGGATTGTAGAGTCTGTGGGGGCCCTTCAAACCTTCACGGGGCCCCCTTGGGGAGGTCTCCTACTGTCGTTGCAAAATTAGAACAAAGCTGCAAACTAACCTTTTATGAGATGACTCGATAATGCTGTTTAGTTATATGGGTGTGTAACGTCAGTTTATTATGTACCTTCAAATCGACTATGATAAATGGAATAATATAAAAATCCTACGTATAAAAACAGGATCTGAATAAGGCTGCTGGTTGAGCCTTGTTAATTAAAAACCCTCTCCTGCTTCTCCTCTGCATCGTGTTTCTCTTCCAGCTGGTGTCGGCGAGCGTCTCGACCCGAGCGACTCGGCCGGGCTTCATTAGAGTAAACGAGCCTTACAAAGACTGCAGAATTTAAGAAAAAAAAACACCACACACAGTCCTTCATCCAATTAAAGCAGCTGAGCCGGAACTCAAACTGAATACAGAGCCGCTGACAGGATGGGAATTTATTTAACAACGTAGCTGTGCGTGTGTGAGACACAGAGGGAGGAGGGAACAAGCAGAGGAGATCAAACTTATCACACAGAGGAACTCACACAAGTCCAGACTGCTGAGCTTCAGGTTATTATTCAGTTTATTTAAAACATAAACCAAAAAAAAAGTTTACTTAAAAAGAACCTGAAAATGATTTCGTCGAGTTTTGTTTGTTTCCGGGTCGACTCGACGCTGCTGCTCCATGAATGACACACGTTTCCAAAATGTTCCAGAAATATTTTTGTGGCTTGTGAAAAAAGACATATAGGCTCCTTCTAGGGCCAGTATGTGGTTTGTCCATTCAGGGCTACTGTAGTTATACATGGCACAAACAGAGCTCATTCTGACGTCACAACAAACTTTTTAAATTCACACTCCTTTGCACATTATGTCACTTATAATCGCTTATTATCCACATTTTATGAATTATACTTTCCACTGTTTGTAATTATTATTTATTTGTTGTCTATTATTTTGTTTTTTGTTTTTTTTGTCTTTTTTTAATCATTATTATTATTATTATTATTATTATGTTGTTTTCTTTCTTCATTTTTTTTTTATGTTCACCTTTGTCTTATGTTACATGTTCAGAATAAATAAATAAATAAATAAAACTATTAGACTCTCATGAATATGATTCCCCTGAACAGTTCGGACAGATGATTTAATCTATGTTCTTAAAGTGTGCACAGCCAGAATTGACCAGATATTAAAGCTTTGACTGATTACACCATCAACATTAATATTGTAATGTGGCACAGCTCAAATCAAGAGAACGGCACGGTTCCATCTTCTGTCACTACCAAAGATAAAGAGACGCTTGATTTCCTCTCCTGAATAAGTCATGCATGTTGGTGTTATTTCCATCCCCATCTAAATTACACTCTGCATTCGACAGCAGCTCCTCCCCACCTGTACAGTCGGACTCTCACGGAGTGCAGACATGTCCTGGTGAAGGCTCTGAGACTCTGATTAAAAACATAAAGCTCCCAGGACGAGCGGGGACACTTCATTTCTTCCCCCACTGTGGAGCCCGAGCGCTCCCGTAATTGCTTCCAGGTGAAGACTCACAGGCTGAAGAAGCAGCGGCAGCACCTCTGAGCCGTTCACCTCTGAATTATTCATGCCCATCCTGTCTGACTGCAGCTGGAATCCTAAAAGAGCCGGAGGAGTCAGACAAGGACGAGCCGGATTACACCGAGAACCATACGTCACTCCCACGCTAGCATCGACGCTCAGACCGTCCCTAAACGCACCACTCACAGCTGATTAAACATGGAGGTGAAGGCTTAAACTCCTACTGTCAGAGCGAGCAAACGTGTAACGTCACTCCACACTTTCACTTCTGCTGCGATAAGTTGAACTCATCCCCGAACCAAAGTCAACACGAAAGCGAACACAAATCTGTTCAACACAACACGTCCTCTTCATCCCACCAATCAGCACGTTCGTCCCGTGTTTCTTGGATACACTGATAACTAAGGCAGCGACTCTCCTAAATCCAGTCAGGATAAAAAGCTGTGAAAGAGTGTTGAGAATCATAAAGTAGGTCCTCCATGTAGAAGTGACAGGGCCTTGTTTTTGTTGTGTTCCAGTGTACAGTATTCCAGTGATTGTTGCCTTGGTTACAGAGACGGGCGGCTGTTAATGCTTCATCCCTTTTAATGACAAAATAAATAAAAACATGGACACTTGCTCATCTTGTTTGCTGCAGTGAAACGCATTAGAACAGTCAGTTTTGACTGAGTGATCATCGTCCTGATATCAACTGAGACTTTTCACTCTGCGTATCACTCCACCTCTGCAATTAACTGATCTCATACTTCTGAATCACGTGTGTCACTGGACTGAACGATCATTACAACACCGATGAAGTTCAGCACTTTTTAGAGAGAAAAAAAAAATCAACTTTCTGAACACCGCCTGCTCATCTGTGTCACTTTTACCTCACTAACCAATCAGAGTCAAGAAGGGGCGGGGCTTGGTCAGCAACAATGGCAGAGGAGAAAAGAATACCGTTGCAGGTGATACTTTTGTAACCTAACCAATGAGGGCCGGTGAGGAGGGCTTTAAAAACAGCCGACTCAGTCCCTAAATATGTTTCTTACACTAAGTCATTGTTCTGAGGTAACCATGGAGACAGACAAAGTCGAGTATTGCTTGTGTTGCATTAGCAATAAACGTGGTATAGTAGGCTACTTTATGAGAGGCAACAGATGATGTCAGCTGATAATTAACAATCGAGTTCTTGGGAATTACCAACTAATGTCATCGATCAATCAATCTTATTCAATATATTCCCTCTTGGTGATCTGAAGACGTCGTACTGAGGATCTGAAAACATCCCGACCCGCGGGTAGCTCAGGTGTTCTGTTCCCTTTAAAGACAAACGAGTACAACAAACAACCGTCTGCAGAGAGCTCAGCCATTATCATGACTCATCTGCAGCTGATCAGATCTGCAGCTGCGTTACATTCACTCAATAACGCTCCAGCTGATTCACTGTCGACATCCGCGGCGTCTGAGCGAAGAGAAAAAAACAAACCAGGATGTAGAGTGTCCACCTTCCACCTCCCTGTGACAGGTTACAGCGATGTTACAGTCAAACTGACCCCTGAGAGTTCCCATCAGAGCGGGAAAACAAGGTGAAAACAAGCAGCTGGGGTCCCGTTCTGAAAGAAAACACACCTCACAGGAGAGTCAGTCCACACATTTACATCGTGCCGCGTTCACATTCACCTTCTCCCCAAGGACAATTGGATTTCTGTCTGATTGAGCAGACCGTGATTTGTTCCTTTCTCCCGGTGCGACCAGAAATAAATTCAAAGAACCACAGCAGGTTTCACCCAGACCAGAGGCAGACACGTCTGAAAACACATAAACATGCAGATATGTGCGCTCAGGTAAAGGCACACGCTGTTTTCAAGGACAGTTACATGATGAAAAAAACTACAAAAAAAATCCATGCCGGCTGACGCAGCCAGCCACAAATGAGTTCTGCTTTCTGCTGGGACGCCTGATTACACCTTCACAGTGGAAAATTACAAATGTTCAAAATGTAACACTCGGCCTTTTAGCCGCATCAGGTGACGATTTAAAAGAGAGGAACAGCAAAGTGCAGGTGTTTGTTTTAAGAGACATTTTAATTTGCTGGTTTTAGGCTGGATTCCTTATTTTCGAGTCCTCGAGGATTTGTTCGTGAGAGCGTCAGTCGACCGCCAGAGAGCGAGGGGGAGACGCCTCCTTTCAACAAAGGCTCTGATTGGAGGTTAATGAGTGTGGATTTAATCTTTCACTGGATTTAAACGCACAGTATGTGTTTCTTTTTTTTTTTTAAGTTGTATTTGTAGTTATAAGCCCCTTGAGATGTACCGCCTCATTTTCAAAAGGGTCCTGACACAAGACAATTTACAACACGACAAAAAAAAAAGATGAAAAATTGACAACAATTCAAAAGAAAGAAAGAACAAAAGAAAACGGACTAAAAATAAACTCAAAAGACAAGACAAGAAAACAAAATGGTCACAATACACAAACAAACTGCAACGCATTGAAAACAAAACAGAGCGAAAAAAAACATTACAACCAGGTGGTGACCAGAATGGGCCAATAGAGTAACAGAGGACAGAATATAAACGAATGACGATGTTAGCAGTGTTAGCGATAACACGAACGCTCCGTCACTGAGAAAGACGACAAAGAATTCTTAAACAAACAAAAAGACATAAGACAGATCTGATCTCAGCAGCTGGAGACGGCTCTCAATCAAAACAATAACAAAAGATGGCGTCAAGGCGTGTGGGGAATCATGGGAGTGATTCTGTGTTGACCGTACTCAACACAAAACGGGAGAAAAACCGAGAAAGCGTTGAGGTTCACTGACGATCGATCCAAGTATTTATACTTATTTACATTTTTTATCACAGCAGCACATACAGCAACAGTAGCAGCTCATGCTAGCTTATGTAGCGGTCTTTTGTGTAGCATCCAGGGTTTCCTTGGCAACAGTAAATATTTTGCATTGGCATAGCGACTTGAAACATGAGCTCACGTGTTTTCTTTTTCTGTCTTATTCAAACAAACAAAAACCCCTCATGAGCACGTGGAGGTCAGAGCCGCTGACATCAGTCTGCACGCCTTCAAACTCTTCACAAAAGCAGCTGCGGGCAATGCAGTTTTAAAGCTGCGCTCTGATTGGCTCCCTTCACCAACCCGACGGCCCAACGGGATCAATTACAGGAAGAGGATCAGACGGCAGCACCTGTCACACATCGCTCCCTCCTGAGCCACAATGTGAGAGGTTTTAATTCACAGCCAGGTGTTTGAACAAGCGGAGTACAGAGCGGAGGAGGCACGCGGGAAATGAGCGGAGAGTTAACGCCGAGGAACCTGCCGCACATACTGAGCGTCCTCTGCTTCTTTGGTCCTGTTCTTGAAGCTTCATTCCCTTCATTCATTTTTACCTGGAACTTTTTCACATCATACATTCAGGGTGTAAATGATTACAGGACGTTTCCTGCAGATTTGAGGGTTGAGAGTTGAATTTGAAGCAAAATGCATCCAATCAAAGTCAGTCCACTAAAAGTGCTGATGTCAGCTTCTACTGCGGGCTTGTTCTGGAAATAAAACGTGGTTATTTGTCAGATGTTCATCGTGTAATTAACTGAGCTTTGTCGTAGTTACTGTGAATGGCATCTGTGATAAATGGACTTTTAGAATATTTCTTTTCTCGTCTTCTGGATACTCAGAGCTCTTTCACGCCTCTGACATCTGATGGTAGAAATGGCGTCCGTATTCCTCCACTGCCGGTTGATGCACTTTCAGTACAAACCGAGGAACCTTTAGCAAGCGTTAGTTTGTCATAGGACCACCAGGAGATCGGAAAGCTTCATAACTACATCTATGGTGATGGGTTTTTTTTTGCGGGGGTGAGTTCCAGAGGGCGGGAGCGGCGATGGCGAAGGTTAAAGCTTCACTCTCACACGCTTAGACTGACAGCTTCTTCTTAAAAAGAAAAACAAACTTTTCTGTTGCTTCACTTTTTTTTATTTTTTTGGACAATTCAGACAAACATTTGTGCTTTGAATAGAGATCTCTCAGTGTGTGTGTGTGTGTGTGTGTGTGTGTGTGTGTGTGTGTGTGTGTGTGTGTGTGTGTATTTTTAATGAGGTCTATGACGGGGCTTGTAAACCTGTTGTTCTCCACAGTGACCTGATTTCTTTAGTGATCAAAGACAGAGAGAGAGAGAGAGAGAGAGAGAGAGAGAGAGAGAGAGACAGAGACAGAGACAGAGAGGGAGAGAGAGAGAGAGAGAGAGAGAGAGACAGAGAGGGAGAGAGAGAGAGAGAGAGAGAGAGAGAGACAGAGAGAGAAACTTCCCCAACGACACAGCTATGTGTCAGCTATGTTAGAAAAAGAGGCCAGTGTCAGAATAAATGAAGGTATCAAACTTAAAATCTGTAAAATAAGAGCATCAAAATCAGCCAATCAGATGGATTGTTGAGTAATCATTAACCATTGCTGTCTGCAGCTTCATGACACTTCCTGGGCACGTGGCATCAAAAACGTACTAACGTGTTGTCAACACATCGTGTTGATAAAGTGATGAAAAAAGACGGTCATGAGTCCGTATGTTGTCTTTTATTTTGAAATTGACTGGACACTGTATGTTTCCTGACTTCCTGCTTGATCTATTCTTTCCAGTTTGTAGCAAACAATAAGCAGCGTATCTGAGCAGGTCGAGTGGTGCTGCGCCGGAGACGGCCAGAAGAAGTGACCGGAGTGGAAGGGAAGCACGCGGCTCGGACGGATCGCGGCGTGCACGTGGAGAGTAGACGTAAAGTAAGAGAGAAAACAGCAAAGAAATAAAATCCAAAAAAGAGAGAGGACAGAAAACAGCAGCATCGTTGTTTGTTCCTCATCTGTGTGTGTGTGTGTGTGTGTGTGTGTGTGTGTGTGTGTGTGTGTGTGTGTGTGTGTGTGTGTGTGTGTATCTACTGTTTCCATGACAAACTCTGCTGCTGCTCGCTGTAAAGTGGCGAGCAGGCGGCCTTGTTCCCAACATAATTGCTTTATGATGAATTAGAGTTTGTGATGAGAAACAATGAGCTGCCTTTCTTTTAATCTCACGTCTAAAAAAAAAAGAAAAGAAAGAAAAGTCGTCTCATTAATATGACAAAGCTGCGGCTCCTTCACATATTAAACAGCTCTTAACTCATTTGTAATGTGATGCTTTATTATTGTGTGTTTATTTCAATCATCCTGAGACGCTAAAGCCCGCCTACTGGACACCTGTCAATCACAGCTGAACGCTGAGTTATTTCTCCCTTTTGATACAAACGAGAATCTTTGAGCTTTAGTTTCACGTGAGCCTTCACTACTTGTTTTTTTTTATTTTTTAAATGAAATATTCCTCTGAGGTTGAGTTTACTGTCCCTCTCCCTCCTCAGCTTCTTTTACTCTGTACATGCTTTAAATGCTTTTACAGCGCACCTCTTCCCTGTTGGTGGAGTCAGCTGTAATTCTTTATAAAGATTAGCTCTGTGTTTGTTAAAGCAAAGAAAGCTGAGATATGTGAACTCCTTTATACTTCATGTCGCCCTCTGTATAAGAAGGCTGCGGAGAGTTTTGGTCGTGACATGTTAAAACAGTGTGATAAAAAGAAGGCGGCGTCCATGAAGCCTCCTGAGCCGCTCCGTGGAGACAGCAGACTCACTCAGTCTCACTGTGCGTCTCAATTACATCCTCTACACATTGTGTACATCCTCCTCAGGGCTAATTAAACCACGTTTGTTCCTCTGATCCGGCTCTCGTAGCTTTAATGAACGCCGACTCCCCTCGCCGTGTAAACCCAGCAGAGTTAGTGTGGGTCCGCCCACTCAGCAACGCGTCTCTGTGATTTAATTTGCGAGGCGATCACATCCGCTGTCCTTCATCAGCAGAGAGGCTCGTTTGTGTGACGCTCACTTTAACGAATCGCATCGACTCGCCGGAATCTTTCGGCGGCGAGCCGGAGGCGGCGGACGCAACAACGACGCAGCGACGTCTTTCAGCCAAATGAAGACTGAACGGGAAAGCTCCTCAACAGGAGGAATAAACTACCTCTCCCACAATCCTCTGCTTCCACTTTTAAGTCGTGTGGTACAGGTGTTGATCGTCAGGATCTCAGACACGTTTTGGATTATTTAGACAAATATTCTTAAACTTTAAAATTTTAACTTAAAAGATTTTGAAGTTCGCAGATTTATGAGTTTGTTAATACGTTGGGGGGTTTTTTAGATTTTTCTCTGATGCCCAACAATTCATTTAACGGACACTTTTATTCATAAAAAGATACAAATTATGAGACTGTAATCTTCTTTTGTTGTACTCTTTATTTAACACCCCTGTGTTACCTTTGACCTTTGACACAGCGTGACCTCCTGAGTGGGCGGGTCTGTCTCCTCCCCTCGACCCGGTTTAGGGCTTATTGTTCAAAAAACACTCAAACAATCTGAGCCTCCAAGCCACCTTTCTGTACTGACTTTAAGTGACACAGAGAGAAATCTCCACACGAGTGTCTACTATCACCAGTGTGTGTGTGTGTGTGTGTGTGTGTGTGTGTGTGTGTGTCCTCTGGAGGCCGAGCGGCGACGCTCCAGCGCTCCGACTCTGAGTGTCCTGACAGAGAGACGCTTTTGTTCTGCTGTCCGTCTTTAAAACAACAAGTTCCCAGAGGAGGAGAAACTCTTGGGCTGAGCAGAGGGGGGGGGGGGGGGGCTCTGTCGCCGTGACGACGTGTGAAAGTCAGCGGCGGTTTCACAGACTTCATTATTCAGAGAGCGGACTGACTTGACTCGAACCGGCCAACCAGAACGCAGGAAAGAGAGAGAGAGGTGTTGATGCCTGTCAGAGGAAACTGTCAGACGTGGAGGCAGCAGCTTACAGCTCGCTCGCTCTCTCTCTCTCTCTCTCTCTCTCTCTGCAGATGTCTGATTTATTAGAAATCATGTAAACTGAGAACTGCTTTATGCAGTAAGAGGAGTCAGGAGTTCATTTGAAGGTCGATTGAAGTTTGTGTCTCTTGACATCTCAAAACCAGCGTCGTTATCTCCTGGAAATAATGAAATGTATAAATGTCTGTATCAGGCTTCTGCAGGATCATGGGGGTTTTGTGTTCGGGACCCGGGTCTGGATCCGAGAACGCAACCACGATCGAACAAGGAAGTGGACGGCTACATAAACTACTCTGAGCTGCGAGGTCACAGAAATGTAAAAACAACAAGTTAGCGTGAGTTCGTTTGGTTGCTTTAAAAAAAAGTGTAATTTCACAAACAAAAGATTCTTGGAGGAATCTGAGAGGTTTTTATTGAAACAGAAAAAAGATGAGCTCATCAGCTGAAAGACGATGCAGAGTTGAGTGTTTGTGAGAGGAAGAAAAAAAAAGATCGACACATCTCGAGCGAGGTTCGCTTGATTTGATGATTTTCATCTGCTGCGTTGAGAGGCTTTTCAAACAACTCCAGTTAATCAGCTGCTGTGAAGAGACGGTGGCAGATGGATAGGAGAGTGCTCATGGGTAGCAATTATTCAATCAACGACACACACACACACACACACACACACACACACACACGCAGGCTGGGATGTTAATAAGGGCCAGCAGCTTCCTTGTTAAAAGATGTTATTATGTTATTAAAAGCTGATGTTAAATTTAGATCTTTGAAATTGATCACATAAAAGTAATGTGTAATGAAGGACACGGAAACTTTCCAGCTTTAACTTTCCTTTACGTTTGAACGTATGGAGCAGGCAGAAGACGGAGAGGATGGACTTTTCTCATCATTTGGGGGTTTGTAGACAGACTAGGGACACATGTTAGAGTTAAAAAAAATGTGACCCCCCCCCGATCAACACAAGGAGGAAATAAAATATTCAAACATACAAGAGGATGACACAGGCAGCACAGACAACAAGCAGCAAACAGCCTCCAGAGTGACGCACGAAGCCACATGTGTTCTTGGAGATGGCGTTTAAACGTGATGGCATAAAGAAGCTAAAATACAAGTTCACAAGGTGGAGTTTTTATTAATTGGTCGGTTGTGTTTTCAGTTTTTACGAGCCCAGATCTCAGCGTCCCCCTCGTTTTTTTGTCTTGTCTAAAGTGACTGTTGGGGGGGACAGTAAAGAGCAGTACATCGAAACTACCAAAACAGGATCTGGTCTAGTGGTGTCCATTTAGGATCTGAGTCTCACCGTGGTGGTCTTGACTCGTCCCCCTGGTTGCGTGCAGGTCCAGCCCGACTGATTGACCAGGAGATCACAGCCTTCATCGTCCAAACACGGACTCATCTCACACCACTGTCGAGTCCACACGATGCTGACTGAGGAAGAGAAGAAGGAGACAGGTGAGTCAATTTATTCTTTTATGTTGATGTTTGTCGACGTCCTTGAATGACTCCCTGCTGGGAGCCGTGTCGCCCCTGGCAACTTTTTTATTCAATGTCATCATCTGCCCAATTTCCATCCATCCGTCCCAATCCAACCATTCACTCCCCCTTCCCATGAGCACAGAGAGTCAGGCAGTCGTGAGAGCTGATAGGACACGTTGCCGACGTTCAGGACAGAAAACACACTTTTTGCAGCCTCTCTCCCTCCTGCACATCTGGAGAGAGAGAGAGAGAGAGAGAGAGAGGCAGTGCAGATGAGCGAGCTCCAGAGTGAATGTTGATGTGAATTCCTGTTCATTTATTGTACGCATCATATAATGTAAATAAATAGGACGGAGGTCAGAAGAGCAGAGGTGTGAGGCAGGTCACCTCGCTTATTCTGTCGATTATGGAACGACATCTGTCAGCAATTAACTGTATTTGTGCATCTCATTAAAGATGGCCGCCAGTCCCAGAGGAAGAAAACCCTCGAGGGAGACCATAAAGAGGAAACATCAAAACAAGCCAATAGAAGAGAGGCGTTTAACAATAATGACACGTTTGTTGTTTGTGATGATTCGACGTCTTTCTCTCTTTGCAAAGTTCACAGTGAGTCAATTAGGCAGTTATAGGAGGACATCTTTATTTTATTCTTTATCAAATATGCAAAAATATGCAAATACAACCTGATGTAACTGACTGTAACAACAACAAACATAATGCAAGGCTGAGTAACACGGTGCACGGTGATGTACTTTGACTCTTCTGTCACATCTCGGTCCAGATGACATGACTTTTATTCTCTCTCGCCGCGCTCCGTGTTGAACGTCTGCGATTCGGCGCTAAGCTGATTTTCTGATCAGAAAAAAAACTCCTGAAGGCTGAGAAAGAGTTTGGGTCAACAGACGTGATCTCACACTTCACTGATGATTTTAGATGTTGGTTCGATGCTTTTAAATGTTAGAACCAGAGAACCAGAGACCACTAAGATTGTAACAGTTGTTTGTTCGGATTCATCCAGGAAGTAAAAGACAACCTGTGCTCTACTTTGTCACTGATTGATTGTTATCACTGAATATGGACTTAACTGTGCACGTAAGCGTACTGACTGACTGCTAAGGTTGCTTATAAATCGTGCTCACTCTGGACCTTTAGATAAACTTGGTGAGATTTTGACTTTTACAGTGTTCCTACTTCCATGATCAGTCTTTAGCACATTGTCTGGCTCGTGTTTCACCCTTCATCCTGCCTGTCTGACCTGCTGCCTGACCCTGGTTTTAATTGGAGAATGGCTGATATATAATTGTGGAACTGGCTTTGACCTCTGCCCGCCTTTTAAACAAAGTCAACGTGGACTGTTTATCTCAACATGACACGTCTAGAAGTGTACGACTGACTTTATTTCTGAAGTGTTGCAACAACGTGACAAACGACTCAAAGACAAACAAAAACAAAAAACATCACACCGCTGAAAACGCTGGACCCACCAGCTGTCGTGTCACCATGTCGCCTGTAGAAGCGACGGCCGACTTCTCAGAGCTTATGTTGTAGTCGGCAATTAACGATGAACGACGTCTCGCCAAGACTTCATCTTTAATGCTTTTCACTTTGTTTAAACTCAGAGACGTCTCAGAGAGGATTAGAAGCTGCACTTTGCTTTCACTGTTCGAGGACATTTATTCAAACTGAATCCCTGTTAGAAGACTGTTTCTCCTTTGCATCCTGCATGTCTGCTGTCACACACACACACACACACACACACACACACACACCACTGACAATGCTGCTTATATTACAAACAAAAACCCCCACAGCCAAATTCAGTCCTGAGGCTGTGAATGTTTCTGCACAATCTGCACAGAGTGACTTAGCAACAAGCGTCCATCAGTATCACAGCATACATTAACAGATCCAACATTATTTATCATGGCTCGATATAAAAAAAACAACTTTTCCCCAGCAGAAACCTGGAGAGGAACCAGACTCATCAGTGAACAGTCATCTGCTGCAGACCAGCTGAGAAAGATGGAGAGGTGACAGTCACTAAGTGTTTTTGGTCATCTCGTCCTAAAAGCTGAATGGTGGGTGAACACTGCACATAAACAAACACATCTGCTTTGTTTATATCACTGGCCTGATGTGACTGACAGGTGGGCGTGGCCAGGAGGCTAAAGATCAACTTCAATGTCCGCTCTTCTTTATATTTCTGCGTGGAGACGCTTTAAGGACTACAGATGTGTGCAGAGGTGCCGCTGCATACGAAGATGCTGTTTGTCACCAGGAAGTGCAGAGAACTGCTTGAACACTTGTCACAGATTATCTTTAGAATAATGGCGATGAGTGCTGGGTGGAATCGACTCCTGCAAACCTTTGTTAGCAGTTTCTGGTTCCGTCCCATTTTCTGCGTGTTCGATACGAAACCATGGCAACTGAAACTGAGTTCAAACGTTAGCGTTGGAGCTAATAAATAAAGACACGTCTGCAGTAGTGGGGTATGATTAAGGGTTACAGATGTTGATACCAGATAATGTTGTTGTATGCCCAGCGGACCAATCACAGGGCTTGCAGTCTGGAGGCGCACGTCAGGCTACATACGTATTGGTTCTGCATCTACAAGGCTACGCAACGCTACGCTAAAGTTCTGATCAGAAGTATAAATTAAGGTTAAAAGTGACCACATAAACCACCAACATAAACATCACAGTGGTTGAAGCTTATTTAGAGTAAAGCTACACTATCAGAGGCAGCATGTCAGCCTGTCAGCTTCCTGTCGTCTCGTTTCATGATGATTTCTTCACTCAGAGGGATTTCCTGCTGTTTGGGCGACCCAATCATTCCCCCGTTGTTCCTGCCTCACTCTCATTCCCTGCGTTAATTTAAACTCTGTGAGCCCAGCCGGGGATGGGTGGGGGGGAGATGAAGAAAATGAAAGTCTGTACAGGCCTGTAATACATAACCAGGTAATCAGTTCTCCCTTTGGAGCAGCAGAGCGGCAGTGTGATTGTGATAGCCCGTTAGCCCCCAATTATCAAACCAATTTCCTATTGAACGGCAGCTCCCCTCAGCCATGATACTTAATTAAATCCTCACATTGCTCTCGCACCTCTATCACCACGAAGAGAGACGAGTTCTCCCACAGAACCAGGAAATACTTCAATTTGTCACAAAAAGGTTATTTAGCATCAAGGTCTGGAGTTCAGGTTTTAAATTATAAGTCGCACAAAAGGTTGGATTGAAAATGATATTCTGCATTTACAGAAATGTTTTTGTTCTACGTCGACTCCATGGACGAGAGAATACATCGACGCCACCTCACAGGGAGCGCCAAACCAACGATACGCTTAGCTTAGCATTAAAGAAAGGGGTAAAATGCTAGCCTAGCTTAGCACAAAAGGCTTGCATTGGCTTCACATATCAACACTGGAGTCAGCGCTTGTGTCAAACTCAGAGATTGGACACTCAATTATTTTTATTATTCTTATCATCTCTTATTATTTTCTTTTTTTTTTAATTCTTATTTTCCTAAATATTGATTATTGTTTTATTAGCTTGCTGTTTTCCGCTCAGCAGCTAGCTCTAACTCTTTACTTGACCTTTACATCTACTTGAACTGTATTTGTCTTTGTTAATGTTTTGCGTATTTTGATATTTGATGTGTTTTTTTATTTCTGTTTTGCGTGTTTTTGTTTCTTTGTCGTTGCTTTCATTGTCACGTCTTTGTTTTCTACTTGTTTCCTTGAAATTGGAGATTGAATGTATAAAGACTTTGTGCAATTAAGAATCAAAGGCCTATTTGTCTGAGGTTCGTTTCTGAACACTATCTTCTCCTTTGTCTTTTTTAAGAGGGAGTAAGTACAGTGATCAGGAAGTCTCAGTTTTTACGTTTGTTCAGAGAAAACTGAGAACAGATAACGAGTCTAATCCTGCTTCTTGTGTCGTCTAAATGCTTCTCTCGACAGACCTTAATTAACTCGTAAACGTCGTCTCACTTCTTCTGCTTTGTCCTGTCGAGCTCGTATGAAACATTTTCGCCACATCTCTCCCTGCGGCTCAGCGGTGCAGCACTGAGCGCGCTCAGACTCCCCTCCGAGACACAATAAAAGGTGTCAGGGAGCGGAGCGGCGGGAAACAGCAGCAGCTCCTTTGTCTCTGAGCAGACGACGTGTAATCACAGCTCCTCCGAGTTTCCTGCTGAGGACGAAGATGGAAGCAGACAGAGGCCGACGCGTCTGCTGATTCGCCTCTTTCCTTCATCGTCCCGGGGGGGGGGGGCACGGGCCTCCGCTGAGTGAAAACGCCACATGCTTCCCACCGTAATGCCGCCATTACCTCAGCAGGAGATCAGCGTTTTATCAGATTGTGGCGTTTATCGTCTGGAAACGTTCAGACTGAGCGCGTCAGCTCAGAGAGAAAAACAAGACGTGAAAACACCGAAACCAGAGTCTGAAGGTTCATCCACTTCACTCGAGCCGTTATCTTTGCAAATGCCCGCCTTGATTAATACTTGCAATGCATGATGGGTGTTTAATAGAAAATGACACGCACACAGAAAAAGCGTAGCGCCCTGCGTCTTTTTTTGTTCGGCTGCTCTAATTTGAAAATCTTCCGATTTTTCAGAGAGGTGTTGCTGACGTCACCGACGCTCTTTTCTAAATGTTTGATATTTACATGCAGTAAAAAGTGACAGAGCAGTCGGTCAACAGACTGTTGCCATGGAGACAGCTACAGCTTCTACCGGCAGTCAGTAATCAGCTGGTCGTAATATAAATAGTTTTTTTCAGGTGTTAAATTTAGAAAATGGTCAGAAAGAAAAAAAAAAAAAGAAGCAAACTTTCAGATGAACAAACAGCGAGCAGCAGAGACGCGCGCTGGATTAATCTCAGGTTTCAGTGAACACCTGCGAGCGCTTCCTCGCCGCCGCCGCTGATTAATGAACGACCGCAGCGCTGATCCATCCAACGCCACCGCGCAGTGAAGTTCATTTATCCAAAAAAAAAAAAAAAGAGAGAGAGAGGAGGCCATTTTGTAATCACTTCATTCATCAAAAGACGGCGTCCAGAAGGAGGGACGCTCCCTCGCTCCCCGAGGACGCCGCAAAGAGAGGGGAGAGAGAAACGGACGAAACGGAAAAAGGAACCGCCTCGCCGTCTTTACAGGACGTCATCATTCTGATCTCTTTTTTCCTCATGTTTGGCGTCTCAGGTTTGCGGTCGTTGTAGAGCTGAAGCTCCAGGACGAGACTAAACTCTCGCACTTCCTGTCGAGCCCCGAGAGTTTCATGAACACACACACACACACACACACACGCACACACACACACACACACACGCACACGCACACACACACACGCGTGTCACTCTTCTGTGCTGCTCGTCTCCTCCTCAGCAGAAGAAAGGTCAGAGCTTTCTACTTAATAGTGGACAAAAAAAACTAAAAACCGCACGTTTGAAAAAGTTGCTATTTTCCCGACTTTTGTTTCGGTCGCCTAGCAACAGGCGCGACGGCTTTTTGGTCAGGTGCGTTTAGCCGCAGCAAGGTCAGCGCACGCCGTGTCCTACCCGAAAGACCCTTTAGATAAAGTTGACCTGCTCAGTGTTCAAAGATTAAGTAGCCTCTACTCCTGTTAACAGTCTGGATTAGTCTATGCACACACACACACACACACACACACACACACACACACACACACACACACACGACTGAGGATGTGTGTTTTTATAAACAAAGGATGAGAACGTGAGTTTGTGTCTCAGACCAGCAGGCTGTCGTGAGTTTAATTATTGTATTGTTTGTTTTGTTCATGTTACCGGATGAAGATGGATAAAGATGGCCGACTTCCTTCATTTGATTGATGAATTGTTCGAGTCACGTCACTTCTGAAGTTTGTGAGAGAGGTTTGTTTTTCACGTCTTTCAGACTCCAGGAATCGTTCTGAAATCCTCCGAGCCTGCTGTCCCTGAACGCACCGCCTCTCTGCCCTTTTCAGTTCGTCTCCACCTGACGAGAAACAAAAAAAGGTCTCGTCTCTCCTTTGTTTGTTTCTCTGCAGAGCCTCGGAGCATCTCTCTGATAGTGCTAACGTCTGAAGAAATCAGCAGCAGGAAACATCCAGAGGAGACTTTTTTGAAATGTTATTAGAGTTCACCTGAACAAGCTGCCTCACACTCTTCTTTAAAATCCATCTGAGACACAGACACTTTGTTAGAGTAACACAGGGTGAGTTTTGATCATTCGTCTCAGGCCTTTTTCTCATTGCACTTAGAAATCAGATTTTTAGCAAACCCAGATTGTACGTAGTGTTTTTATTTTTTTTATTTTTATTTTTT
This sequence comes from Symphodus melops, assembly GCF_947650265.1. Lineage (NCBI taxonomy): Eukaryota > Metazoa > Chordata > Actinopteri > Labriformes > Labridae > Symphodus > Symphodus melops. The sequence continues at coordinate 27,364,316 of NC_136696.1, read as the reverse complement.
GGACATAAAAAGTCACATGAGATCCAATTTTCCAAATCTGATTCAAACCACAAATGCAGCTGGTTTCGAATCTGAATCCTTCAGATCCGACTCAATCTGAACGTCTCTGTCGCTTCGATGTGTCGCCTGCTTCACTCGCGACTCGAAACCATCGACAACAACAACAACAACAACAACAACAACAACAACAACGTAGATCCGACCTGCCAGAAGTGAAAGAAAACAGCAAGAATCAAAACAAACGTTTAGTAAAAGCCGCCCGCGGACAGACTGCTCGGTAAAACTGTTTGCGTCCGAAGCAGACTAACTTCTCTGTCATCCATTTTGCTGTTGTATTTTGCAGGGCGTGACCTGTTACCATAGAAACCAAAGTGGCCAATCAGACCACGTCAATACTTGAATTTTGTAATGTGGAGGTCAAAAATCGGATTGAAGTGTGCTGCAATAAAAATAATGATGTTTGGAGGTCAAAAAAAAAAAAAGGTCATTAGATTTCTTCTTCTATCAGATATTCATTGAGCAGCGTGAACGAACACACACTCTGCGACAGATCGTCACGTGTGGAACAGAACACCGGCGCTCCAACCACGTGCCTCTGTTTACCTTTCTGTGTTTCGTTTCTGACGTGCGGCTCGTGTTACCTCGGTTTGTCTGGCGTTTGAATTAATTCTGATATATTCTGAATATTCTGTCTGAATCAGAGAGCAGACTTCAGAGTTCACCTGCAGAACACAACAGGAAACACAAAGTGACATAAATGCCAACATGCAGCTCTGAATCAGAGGAAGGTTTGTGTGTGTGTGTGTGGGGGGGGGGGGGGGGGGGGGGGCCATGATCTCCGATGAAGGTCCAACCTTTGGTCTCGTGTTTTCTGTAACACCAACAAACGGACGGTCCACCTCCATATCAAGAGTTTGTTTTGTTTCTCTCTTCTCCGCTCTTTTAAAACAGACGACACACACGCAGGGTGGATTTCAGCTTTTCAGAAACATTCAGAGAGGAAAAAAAACAAAAAAACCAGGAAGCTGCTTGATGAGTCTCTGAGCTGAGAAAACAGGTCGCAGCGATCAGCGGCGTATCTCACATCCAGTCTGCTGCTGCTGCTGAAAATATCCTCCCCGAGCAGCAGAGCACGTTCAACCAGGCCGCGTCACCGACAACACAAACTTCACTGTGTGTGACTTCAACAACAACACGAGCACACGGGAGAGCCTTTTCAAATCAGCCGAGGATTTCAGGGGGGGGGGGGGGGTCTTGTTTGGGACTAGCATGAGGTTTTGCTGATTCTGATCAGATCTTCCTGGCATGTAGGAAACAGCTCGTGTCTGAAGGAGTGAATATTTGACTTTAAATGCTGCTGTGAAATCAGCAGGGACGACTGCAGCATTGTCTTTGTTTCATCTCAGTTGAACAACTGTTCCCAGCCTCTAAAAGCCACCAGGAGAGCCTGTAAATCCCAGCAGAGCACAGCGACTCCCTCCAGCTGTTGTCGTTGTCTCCAGATGGCAGGAACAAAACAGAAAAAAAAGAGAAAAAAAAGAAAAGGAGGAGACAGCCGGTGATGAAATGCGATGAAACTCTGGGCTGGTTCCCATCTGGGCTCTGACTTTGTGAACCTCGCGGTCCAGATGAAGAGATGTGGAGGCTTTAGAGCAGATCTGCAGGTATTTAGCTTTTTTATTTATCTCGTAAACTACAAGTTCAAGCCTCTGAACGTGGCTGACTTAGAAATTCACTTTCAAGAAAAAAAACATCTGTGAACCGAGTCCACAGAGAATCAGAATCATTATTTATATCGCCAAGTACATTTACAAATACGAGGAATTTATCTCGGTGTGTCGGTGCGAAAGAAAAATCAAATAACAAATATTCAAATAAAATAAAATACGAGAAGCAATTATCAGTATATAAAATACAATTTTAAAAAGAATAAAGAATAATAAAAAAAAAAGGGAGCACAGGCATATCATAGGTGCTCATATCCAAAGAGGTGTGTGTGTGTGTGTGTGTGTGTGTGTGTTCCTGTAAACGGCGGCCTGAGAACGCTATAAAAAAAACCCTCCCGGGATAAAAGCTTGAATAGAGAAAGAATTGTAATTTGTCTTACCATTTTGACTGTACATATAGTCAGCTCGGGTTCAACATTCTGACAGGTTTATTAATTGATAATTGGTTAATTAGCTTGAACATTAAAAGTCATTTGCAAGACTTCTGGCCGTTGAATGTGACCAACAACACATCAAATACCTGCGCTGCCTCACTGCTCATCAGCACTCATCCAATCACACGCCTCTGGCTGCAGCAGCAGCTGGGGCTTCAGTGAGAGGACACCGGGGTTCGAACCGTCCAGTGGAGAGACAGCCGGGTCCACCGTGAACCACAGCCGCCTCAGGTCAGGCTGCTCATTCTAAAGGTTGGGTCATGAATTCTGTCGAAGCCGGTCGCTCAGTTCTCTTTCAGACCGCCATGTTTGTTCTACAGTGTGAGTCACATTGTCTCTATGGGACGATGACATTGACGTTTCTGTACGCGTTCACACACTAATAAGGACGTCTGGCTGATTTCACTCTGAGCTCATGAAGCCTTATGAAGTTGATTCTTTGTGCCTTGAATGCAGCGGGCCTGCTGGCAGAAAAGCAGAAGCCAAAAGGGAAACGAGCTTCTCACCGTCGACGCAGGCTGGTCTGGCTCGTGTCGTCCCGGCGATCTGTCCCTTTTTGCAGGCGCAGCGAGCCGTCTGTCGGGCGATGGTCCTCTTCGGCTGGCTGCTGTCCCGGTCCAGAGTGACGATCTCACAGGTCCCTGCCGCCAGCTGACCTGAGGGAGCCACAGACAGTCATGTAAGATGGAGCTGCCTTTTACAAACATGACGTAGACAAATACAGCGAAGGATTCACTTTGACTATCGAGGAAGAGTCACATCATCAGAATGAATGGAGGAATGCTTTCACTCAGAGCGAGAGAGTGAGCTTGCAAACTTTGGATTTGTCAGCAGATATCTGCAGAACTGATCCTAGTTTTTCTCTTCTGCTGTTCAGACTCTAACAACAAAGCAGCTTTGATACCTGCATTAAGATGTCTGTGCACAGACGTGACTTTAGAGCTGAAGTGTTGTCAGATTAAAGCCGACGTGTTCAGGGATTTGATTCTGGCCGCTGAGTATACTCTTTCGCTCTCAAACTTTTTTATTTCCTAAATGTGCAAAAACATGGCATGCAAGATCAATATTTGATCGACTACAAACAGAAACCAGAATGTTCCAAACAGGAACTTTATGTTGTGAAAAGCATCAGTGCGCTGCAAGATTCGGCTTGACAGAGACGGTTTGAAACATGATGAATTACAGTGTTTAATGTGATGAACGTACTTCTTCCCTTTACTTTGAAATGTTAAATATCACATATCTGTCACTAACATGTGTCTCTACTCTGTTTAAAAACCCTCCAGTGATGAGAAAAGTCCATCCTCTCCGTCTTCTGCCTGCTCCACTTTTCAGAAAATGTGTGCTCAAACAGGTCGTTTGGAGATGTTCCCTTCATGACATCACAAAGGGCAGAAGCCCCTCCCCCAGGTGGGTGACACTCCCACAGCTAGGTGTTTGTTCTGCCCTCTGAGTCTGCCTTCTCACCGTAAACAATAGGACATGGAGCCAGAAAGCACCGAGTACACCCGAGCCCTTCCAGAGAGGGGGCGTGGTCAGACACAGCTCATTTACATATTTAAAGCTACAGACACAGAAACAGCCTGTTCTGAGCAGGGCTGAAATAGAGGGGTTTATAGACATGATCAAATACAGGATCAGAGTGGATTTACAACAACACACTTCACACACATGTTGAAGAGGAGCTTTAATTTAGAATCTAATTTGATGAGCTCTTGACGAGAAAGCATCGGAGAATCATTCCTGATCATTTCTCTCATGTTCAGGGACTGCTACATGAGGAAGAAACAGATATCTGCAGAGAAATCCAAAGAGAGAAATATCAGAGGATCTTTCAAGCTGAAGCTTTGAAGCCAAAGAAAAGCAGCAAGAGCCAGTAGGAGGTCCTCAACCTCCGTTAAATAACTCTTCACAGCGTCCAAAACCCGGGTAACCTTTGAGTTTCTCTTTCTGTTTGAATCTACTTTGCGGCGGTCTCAGCTGGAGAGTCAAAAATAGACACAGCTTTGGTTGTGTGCTTGTTAAAAGTGCAGGTCAAAGTGTCTGCTTCAAAGAGTGATGCAAAGCGAGGCTGTTTGTATGAAACTACCGAGAGGTTAGAAACTAAAAGCTGCAGACGGACGACAGAGAGAAAAGTGGAATAAAGACGTTGAGTTGAAACTTTGACTCTGTCACGCATCTCTCTGTGCATAGAGGAGCAGCTTTTTAATCCTCCTGGATATGTCTGGAGGTAAAAATAGCCCCCTACTCTCATTATTAATACCGACCGAAGAGTCTGCGGATCAGATGTCCACGTGGAAGATCACCCGGTACCACACAGGTGATTATTAATAATGAGGATTTCTGTGATGTGAAGGGAGAATTAGATCACACCTGGAGCAGAGAGAGAGAGAGAGAGAGAGAGGACGAGTGTTCAGCTTCTAGATCTCACGTCTCTTCACATATTTACTGCATGGAAATAAAACTCAAACAGGAAGAACGACTGGGAGAAATGTTGAATGCACGACGCATCCTTTCTATTTTTGGAGTTTGAACCCAGACCATAATACTCATTATATTATATAGACACAAGGGGAGAGAGAGAGAGAGAGAGAGAGAGAGAGAGAGCCTCAGCGTGAGTTTGCAAAATTATCATCAGTCAACAGTCAATTGAAACTCGATGCCTGATACAGATGCATCCGTCTGTCCGTACTCTGTGTTCATTTTGTCTGTAATTCTGGAACGTTTTCTGGAATCTCGCAGATATGTGACACCTGGGAAGTGAGGGAGGAATCCTCCGCTAACCCCTCCAGCTTGTCTCTTAGTTTTAGGGGATGAACGCCCTGAAAAAAAATAATCAAGAAAACAATTCTGTCATAAACCCTGAACTGCTCCAAGTGGAAAGAGAACGATAAACCGACTGCAGGTTCGGTGTCGACTTTAAGTTTTAGCCGTCGTTGGAAGTTTCTCAGCTGGTTCAACATGCAACATGTCGCCTCACTGTGGTTATATTTTCTCTACGTCGAAGTCCGTCATATTCACCGAATCGTTTGAATCGATGAATTTCTATCCTGTAAAGTCAGCCGTCATCATCACAGCGGCTCTCCACCCAGAAATGTCCCGACGCAACGCTGAAGGTCAGCTCAGAGGACACACAGTCAGCAGCTCACATGTCCAGAGTCCCAGAGGAGACGACTGAGCAGCCTTTACTTTTATATAAGTCTATATTTTATTTGAGCTGCCGACTATGTGGAAGTCCTCAGGAACATTTATTGTCATACTCTTCATCACTGGTTCGAGTGTAAAGCAGAATGTGAAGTGAAGCTCTGAAATCAGAATTATAATAATTACCATCATGAAAAAAATTCACCAATTTCCAGACTGAATCGGAGGGTTGCTGGGTTAAATCCCAGCACAGATCAAATCGGTAAATTGGCCTGATTACTGCAGAGGTGCCCTTGAGCAAGGCACCAAACCCCACACCAGCTCAGGAACACTTGTTCCTCCCCCCCCCACCCACCAGTCTGACACCTCTCCATTAGTGCACGTCGACAGGATCCTGTGTGTGTGTGTGTGTGTGTGTGTGTGTGTGTGTGTGTGTGTAGCATGTTCAATAATGTCCCCTCGTGGGATTAATAAAGTTTATTTAAAGATAAAGATTAATGAATTATCTCATACTGAGAGGAACAACACTTAGATCTGTGTTGTAAAGCTGTGAAAGACTGCTTTAAACACACACACACACACACACACACACACACACACGGTGCTCTGTCGAGTACACGCTGTTATTCTACAAAGGCTGCCCTGTCCTTCAACTGTGTTATAAAATGCATTCTGTCATTTGTGCAGCTGTAGCTGTTTGAAGTCCAGACTGTCGGGGTGAAAAGCTCCAGCTGTCAGACGGAAACGCGACGCAGCAGCACTCGGGGAGCTGATAGGTTTTGATGTGGCGAGCGGCGTTGGCTGTCAGCAGCGTCTCTGAAACACGAATGAAGAACCAGCGCTGTTGTTTCCCTCGACTCAGAGACATCGCCGCTGTCCGTCAGAGCGGCTGTCGTTCATGTCCGTGTGTCTCGACAAAACGCACGACTGTGAGACCTCGTCTGAACGGACACATTTGACTTCCAACAGACGTGGACGCCTCTCTTACTTGAACTACCCGCGGACGAGTTTGGATGATGTCTCAGATCTCCGTGTTGAGACTCTGAAGTTTTAATGAATCTCATAATCACATCTGACGGCCTGCATGCACGACGGCTGCTTTCTGTCTGATGTGTTCTCCTCGTCCTGTTAGCCTCCAGGCTACACGGGAGCTAATCAACTCTGAGCTGCTGAAATGACAGTTATCACCTCCTCCTCCTCCTCCTCCTCCTCCTCTCTGTTTGAAAACATGCCGTCAGACCTCTGTGAGCTCTGCACGAGCAGCAGTCTTTACAAAATGCACAAAAAGAGGTCACAGTCTGACAGTCAGTGACCAGAGGAGAGGACGATTGAACCTTCACCCCTCAGCGCGCTCATGTCAGCTCAGACTGGATCACACTGATTTTAAAAAGGTGAGAGGCAGGTGCTCAGTCCGAAGGGATGTGGGTTCAAGTACTGATGCGGACCAAAACTGTGGAAGCTGGTCTGGTAGCTGCAGAGGTGCCAGACCACTACTGGAGCACTTCCAAGGTGCTCTTGAGCAAGGCACTGAACCCCCCACCAGCTCAGAGGGCGCGCTCTGACATCTCTCCATGAATGCACGTCCACAGGTCCTGCTGTGTGTCTCTCCAACAACAGTGTGAGAACCAGAAGAGATTAATAAAGAATATGAAATAAAAATTAAAATCCTCAAACCATGCGCACACTGATAGACGATTCCAGAACAGACGATGAGACATTTAAAGTGACGGTTTGAGAGTAAACGTAAATGTAACCCTGATGCACGCTTTTTTTTTTTTTTTTTTTTTTTTTTTTTTTCCAACTTCAGAGCTCGACTTTTGTAGTGCAGAGATCTGGACTCAGGGCGGTACAAGATGGAGAAGCACCCGGAGCGTTCTGCGGTAATTGGGAGTCAGTCTGTGTGAAGATGATGTAAGCGACGGGCGAGAGTGGCGGCGGCGGCGGCGGCAGTGGCGGCAGCTTTGTGTTTCCTCGTTAGCAGCATCATCGGCCCTGTTTACTCCTCCATCTGTTGCAGCAACACCGTGATGAAAAAGTTGTTGTTCGTCCTCACTAAACACCATTAAAGTCAACTTTAAAAGAGACACGTGTGAGCTACATCAGCTTCAGTCTGGAGACGCCAGACGTCAGGTTTCTCTGCAGCTGTCAGACGACGCACGCTCCCTCGTATGAGACCTCTGACTCGTCACTCAACACGTGCAGGAAATCCTTTCTTAAGGTCATAAAGGAAATCTTACATTCATTTTAATTTCTCTATCTCGCACACGTAAAGTATTTGTGATGACTTTCTGATCTCAGACTTCTGAACGTGTTTTTGTGATTGAGCGGCGTAAACATCTTCGTATAGCTGCAGAATAATGAAATTACAGCGCCTTGTTTTCTCTGATTGGACTTCTGCAGCCTCAATCACAGCTGACATGTAATCCATTAACGAGCGAGGGGAACAAAGACAACCCGACATGTTGTTGAGATGAGCTTTTATCAGCTTTATTTTTTTTTTATTTCTTGCAAATTGAAAATCAGAACAACAATCAGAGAGCGGGGGGAAACAGGAGTCACCGTGTTTGTCCTGAGAGTGAGTGCGGAGGAATAATGATGAGGCTGGAATTGGTTTGGACGTGACGCTGAGGCTGTTTTGCTGATCCTCCTGACGACGCCTAATGAGTCTCTGCAGCGAGAGACGGAGCCAGAATTCCACATGAGGTCGGACAGAATGTCTTTGGGAAAAACACAAAGCGCCGCAGACGACTCACGCCGTCAGAGTCAAGGTTGTGAGTGTCGGACAGGTCTAAGATGATCACTGAGAGCAGGCGGGAGGTGTTGAAACAGAGAGGTCAAAGGTCAAGCTGTGCGTGCTGCTAATTCTGCTTCCTCCCCTCCCGTGACCGCCGTGACCCTGAGATCGATAGAGGAACGTACTCATCAAGGATGTTGGAATCCCCTCAGCGTGTCTCCGAGGACGTCTGAGTGAATCTGCAGGATAACTGACTGGATTTGAACTGCGGCAGCTTTTCCTGCATGTCACTTCCTGTTCTCTCTCCCAGACTTCTGACCTCACTGTCCTAGCTCTCATTAAAGGCATAAAAAGCCCCGTAATAAACCTTTAAATATGTGTTTTTTTATATTTGCTCACCAAGTGTTTGTCCTCCACAGCTCTGCACACTCACAGCTATTATGATGATCGACACCTGCAGCACATAACAGACACTTCAAGCAATTATGGCGTTTTTGTTTTTGTTTTTTTTCTCGCTCCATTCTGTCCTACAAAATCAGATTGTGTTATTTTTTTTCCTCACATCGTGTCGACACATAATAATCAGCAGGTTCTCAGATGAGACTGGGATGCTTCTTCATGACTTACGACCTGTCTTTACTGGAACAACTCATTTGGCTTTTTTTTTTTAATGAAATATTTTACTAAACTCTCCTGTTTTGTTTTTGTTTTTTTAGCTTCTGAGAAGTTTTCTTTTCTTTTTTCTTCATCAAACTGGACGGGGGGTTGTTGGTGCAATCTTTTTAAAAACCCTTCAAAGCTCGGCAGACGAGAAGAGGGGTCGATATTTACCAACATATTTCACTTTAATTTGAAGAAGCACACTCGTCTTACTCAGACATCGTCAGACTTTCAGGACTCGATTGCTGCTTTGACTAACAGCAGGGACTCCACCGTCTGATCACGCTGTCTCCAGCGTTTCTCTTCATAATAATCAGTTTACGTCGAGCGGCAGCCATGACGAGTTGAAGCAGTCGTCTATTTTAAGACAGTCGGGATGTGCGTGGTGACTCGGTGTCGTCCCCTCATCGTGACGCTCGACTGAGCGAGGCGATGACCTGATTAGAGACTCCTCTGTTGTCGACGCTGTTTGCTTGTCCTGCAGTGTGTCGGCTTTTTGTTTTTCTTTCAGAGACAAAGACAAACAACCGGCGAGATCGTCATGAAATTCAGTAAGAAGAATAATCATGTGCAGAGGAAGAACTCTGGACTGAAGTCTTATTATTATATATCCAGGACAACTTTCAGATGTTTAAAAAACACCTGTAAATGAATTTGATTGGATGGTGACTGAGCCAACGACTTGTCTGTGGTTTATTCGATAATGTACCAGTAAGGTTTCTGAAACAGCGTCTTTATAACTGTGACGGTTGCTCTCTTATCCGCCGATCTGAGACGGGCGCTCTGCAGCTTTTTGATTGGCAGCTGCTCCTCGTCTACAGATGTTTCAGATAACCAGCAGCTGCTCATTTCAATTCCACGTTCAGAGCTCGGGCGCAGTCAGCTGTGCAGGCACGGGTTTCCTGTGACTGGGTCAGCACACATTTCATCCAACCGTCTTGTTTTTGTTTTGTCTTTTTACATTTCAGGGTAAAAGAGAGATGGAGGTTAGCGTGATGGACAGTCCAGTACGTACAGGAGGAGGTGGTCAGTATTCACATGTTTTTAATCAATCATGATCCGTGTCCATGTAAATTTTTTTTATTAAATCCCTCCATGAATCCATAACTACGAACTACATCAAGATGGCTGTGTGATTCTAGCAGTTATGTTGCGTGCTCCACGTACAGAGGCTATAGTCCTTTTCGCAGCAGCTTTGGGTTCAAATCCGACCTCTGACCTTTGTGCATGTCATTCCCCTCTCTCTCTCCTCCAAACGTTTCCTGTCTATCTTCAGCTGCCCAATTCAATAAAAGGCCAAAAACATAGCAAACAAAAGAAGGAAAAAAGATGCTCTGGTGGTTTTGGTTGCACCCAATCTAAGCGGGCGACCCGGGTTCGAATCCGATCCTGAGGCTCCTTTCTCTGTATGTCAACAATAAACACACTCTTTATATTAAAACTACATGAACTAACACGCCAACATAAAAACAATACATAGAAATACACTGGGAAAATAAAGGTTTCCCTGAGTTAATACTGATGTGGACACGTCAGAGGCTCTTATTTTGAAATCTTTCAGCCTTGATATTTCCACCACACAGCACTTTATCTTTGCTCGGCGAGTTTGGGAGGTTTTGGGGTTTTTTTTATATTTGCAGAAGAGAAATATGTGAAATTTAGAGGTGCTGAAGAATAATTAACGAGTGGTTTAAGAATAGAAGGAGAGTTTATTTTTAATGAGAGCGTGACTATGAGGTTGACAGTTTTGGATGTTGGGAGGGTTTGGACATGTTTCGTTGTTACACTGAGGAGTCGCACGCTGTTGAATCGCTCGCTTCCTCCTCCAGAATGAATTTATTCAAATCCAATTAAAGCCTCTGCAGCTTTTTGCTCCGTTAATTTCTGTTTGTTTGTTTTCCTCTCAGCTGCTGATTTGCTCTTTCTTTATTTTTCGCAGTGTGTTCATAATTCCCATGAATATATGTTCGACTTAATGGAGCGTGGAGAATTAATTTGGACTCTGAAGGCTCCTTAGGTAAGCTTTCTGCACCGCGGGCAAAACAGTGAATCGGCTGCATAATAGGCTTGTTTCCAGGATCTTGATGAGCTTTATGAGCGGGCCGAGGAAAGAAAAGAGGAACTCAGTAAACAGACGGCGTGAGGGAATTAAATTCAGAGAGCAGTTTGGTGCTCATTAACGCTTTTCACACTGAGATGATCAATGAAGAAAAGACGACGACGATGAGACGCACCACCTCCTCTTTATGTTCTCTATGTTCTCTAAAGGATCATTTGGTCTCTGTCGGGGTTTTAATGACTGTGTGTCCCTGTACATGTGCTCACATCTCACTGTGTGTAACGTTTCTGTGATGAACCACTCATCTGCTTTCATTAAGATGGGCAAGTGGAAATCGGATATTTCACCTGTTTCGTAGGAAATGTCTGCCTGCACAGCTGACTGCGTTTGAGCTCTGAGTGTTGAATTAGAATGAGCAGCTACTGGATTTTATGATCGCCCTGCAGCAGTGTTGATTATCTGAAACATCTGCATCGAGGAGGAGAGTCAGAAGCAGCTGCCAACAACAAGCTGCAGAGTGTCTGTTTCAGATGAAAGAGAGAGAGGGAAACCTGATCAATGTATTATTCATCAAAAACCACAAAAACTGGAAGAAAGTAAGAACACCTGTGAAATCTTTAAAGATGCCGTTTTGGTCTCTAACTGCATGAAAAATTATTTATGCAAAGGGGGAGTGAAATGTAGAGGATGGATGGATGATGGATGGATGAAAGATGAATGGATGAATGTATGATGGATGGATGGGTGGATGATGGGTGGATGATGGATGAATGGATGGATGATGGATGGATGAATTAATGGATGATAAATTAATGGATGGATGGATGAATTAATGGATGGATGAATTAATGGATGATGAATTAATGGATGGATGAATTAATGGATGGATGCTGGACGGATAAAAATGGACACAATTCTGGTTAAATTGATGGACGTAAGTATGAATGCATGACAGGATGACAGGATGGATGCATGGACTGACTTTATTGATACCTATCTTGTGGCGTTACAGTCCAGCAGTAGTTTATCACTGAGCTGATATCAAAAGATAAAGAAATGAGCCGTAGACTTAAACAGACACATCGTGACGGACGAAGACATCAGGGCAACGGCATGACTCGTTTTTAACTTTGTAAAATGAGTCAAACTGGGAGTGTGTCTTTAAATCAGCCAAACTGTCGTCGTCACACTATTAAAGCTGCTCTCGTGCGGAGTCTCACCGAGGGTTAAATTCACCATTACACAACGCTCTGTAACAAACTACACACAGGCTCATTAGAGCTGCTGAAGAAGGAAACACAAGCTCTTTGATTTGACATCACTGCCGTCCTCGTCAAGCTAAAAGTCTCCACACGGAGCACTTTACATCCTAACGGTACATGTTGTGTTCATTCACAGACTGAAGGACTAAAACAAAGTCGGTGTGTTGCAGAGATGAAGCTGAAGATGTAGATGGATAGCCAACACTCCTCACTGCACGTTAAGGCTGCAGGTAAATACAGAGACGCTGTTTTCAATCAGAGAGACGTCAAACGCAGCCAAGAAGAAAAAAAAGTCAGGAGGCTCCAGCTCTCTCTGTGTGTTTTCCAGGTTGACCTACAGTTACTTTAAGATTGCATTTCCAATATGGCGACCGCCGCCATCGAGCTTCAACACTGAATATTTAATGACCCTGAACACAAGCGAAGACATTCACAGTGAATTTGATCTGAATGATTATTGATTGACAGGATGAACACGTCGCTCTCTGTCTATCACCTCTTTCATACATGGCTACATGTCAAACTCCGTCTGTTAGGCCTCGGGTTGGTTGATGCTGTTACAGCCCAAGTCTGGAGAAGTGCCCTTGAGCAAGGTAGCATACTCCCAACAGCTTGAGTCAGGATGTGTCCTGATTGTCCTTCGTGTCTGTGTTGCAGCATGTTGCTCTACACCAGAGTGAAGAGTTGCAGATAGTGGTCTTGTGGGTCAGATAGTGGTCTTATGGGTCACATAGTGGTCTTGTGGGTCAGATAGGGGTCTTGTGGGTCAGGTAGTGGTCTTGTTGGTCAGATAGTGGTCTTGTGGGTCAGATAGTGGTCTTGTGGGTCAGGTAGTGGTCTTGTTGGTCAGATAGTGGTCTTGTGGGTCAGGTAGTGGTCTTGTGGGTCAGATAGTGGTCTTGTGGGTCAGGTAGTGGTCTTGTGGGTCAGATAGTGGTCTTGTGAGTCAGGTAGTGGTCTTGTGAGTCAGGTAGTGGTCTTGTGGGTCAGGTAGTGGTCTTGTGGGTCAGGTAGTGGTCTTGTAGGTGAGGTAGTGGTCTTGTGAGTCGGGTAGTGGTCTTGTGGGTCAGGTAGTGGTCTTGTGGGTCAGGTAGTGGTCTTGTGGGTCAGGTAGTGGTCTTGTGGGTCAGGTAGTGGTCTTGTAGGTGAGGTAGTGGTCTTGTGAGTCGGGTAGTGGTCTTGTGGGTCAGGTAGTGGTCTTGTGGGTCAGGTAGGGGTCTTGTGGGTCAGGTAGGGGTCTTGTGGGTCAGGTAGTGGTCTATTTCTATACGTATTGATATTTTAATTGGAGTCCACGTTCACAGACAAACATGTCCGACAACTTTCACCTCTAAATCTCATCAGTTCGTTCTAAAGTGAGTCAAGATCCTATCGGCCGTTTGAGTCTCTTTACATTCACACACGTTTCCTGGAGGTCGAGTCAGTTCCTCGTGATCGTTGGTGGGGACGGCCTGCTGCCGTCGACCCCCTCCGTCCATCTCCCTGGATCCCATTATCCGAGCCGGCTCGTCCAAGATTTCTGCCTCCTAGAAGGAAGTATGATGGAGCCTTGTTTGTGTGATCTTTTGTGTGTGGTGTCTGTTCCTTGTTGCTGCCACGAGACTCTTTTAAAAATCTATTTTATAGGCATCGACTACCTGCGGGGGGAAACTGGCACCTTGAGCTCCCATCTCTGTTGATTCAGATCATATTACTGAATGTCACTATCCTGAAGTCTTAGTTACTAACCACATGTTGTCCTGGGAGCTCCTGGACTGTCACGTCACGGAGGTCATGTGAATCGTTGGTAAGGGATTCAATAGGATGACTTGTTTGTTTTCAGTCGTCGTGTTTAACAGCTGATCCAGCTGAAGAAGAGAGAACGGCTCCCTGTTTTATCACGATGCTGTTTTTCCATCTACCTGTTTTTTCTTTTCTTTTTTTTTTTATGGCCGTTCTCAATGTGCTCATTAAAGACGTTTCTACGCTCGTGGGTGTCGGGGAAAAGTTTGTGCATCGACAAAAAGAACGATCAACAAAATGCAGAGGAAGCAGACTTGGGAGATATTTCATTATGTAAATGAAGATTCTCCTAACGAGAGAAGAAACCCTCAGATCTGTGCGGAGTAATGAGGAGAGTGTTTCCTTCATCACATTCAAACCTGAAACAAACACATCCTGCAGTCTCTGTCTTCACCTTCTACAACTGTCTACTGACATCTGACAGGAGAAACAGCGCCTCCTACTGTTGATTAGGGTGAAAATAAACGCTTTTTTGGTCCATGGACTTATAGTGGTTTCGTGGTCTTCTGACCGCTCAAAGCTCTTTCACACCGCAGGTCACATGTCTACACCATCAGAAGGTGCCGGAGCGGAAGCGATTCAGGGTTGCCCAAGGACACATCGGACATGTAGCTGCAGGAGCTGGGGATTGAACCGCTGAGACTCCGAGCCACAGCGGGCCCCTACTTTCACACAGTGTGATGAGTGATACCTCGTGATAATACAAAACAATCCACCCACTGAAGCTTAAAAACAAACTAAATCGATAAGGTAAGATGAGCGTTGGAGAAAAACAGATCCATCCAAGTTGGCAAGCTTTCCGTACTAAAACACTGCTCATGTGTGAGTACATATTTTTTAATAATTGACAAGAACAGTTTCCACAACATTGGATACCTACAACCAGATTTAACATCCTGGCATCATCGCAGTAAAACTCATTCTCCTCCGATAAGGCTGCTTGAGATGTTTTTTTTGCACCTTTTCGATCCACTGATGTGCGTATATGTAGCCTATGTAGCTATATACACATCTGGCTATATGTAGCCTTTAGCCTTTTCTTGTAAAAATGAAAATATGTAAGATTAGGATTGTTTGATGTCAGATAAGTGGACTTTATGTTGGACTCTTAGAATCCGGGAGGAACTTTTTTCACCATTGTGAAGTAAAATAAATCTATAAAATAAAACTATAAATATAATAATCTATCGAAGCAGTCATTCTGCAGAAAGGTATCATCATATCATTTTTCTGTCCCAAGGCTTTACCAAAAACATTTCACTTAAAACCGTTACAGTTTTTTTTATTGTATCCTTCAACAACAAATGTTATTTTTACCACTACCCCTTCCTGAGTTATTCATTAATCAATATTTATATATTTTTTGCCAAATAAGAATATACTTTGAGGTCATTTTTTTTTGTGTCATTCATCACAATAATGTAAACATGACTGTCAGATATGTTAATGACTTTACCTTAAGGTTTGTGTTAACTCTTTAATAAAAGTGATGATTTAGTTGCAATATGCTGTTAATTTGTGAAAGGGAGGACTGTCTGCAGAGAGAGAGAGAGAGAGAGAGAGAGAGAGAGAGAGAGAGAGAGAGAGAGAGAGAGAGAGACGCAATGCTTCCTCTCTCATGATTTGTCTCTCTGGATCTTTCCATTAAAAAAATCAGCGGTCCCACACTGGAGCTCAGTCCGCCCTCCGAGCGCCCCATGTCGGACATAAAGCCCCGTCTGCCCTCGGTGTGGACCCCCATCCGGTGTTACTAATTAACTGTTCTCCATCCCCCCTGCCTTCATCACAGTCAACTGTCAAGCACACACACACACGGGACGACAGGTGCGTAAAAACAGGTGCACAAGTGCGCGCACACGTTACATGAACCTTATCAGTTCACAGGTCACGGTCACCAAATCACCAATCATTAAAGGCGATTGTTCTATCGATTTCAAAATCTTTTTTCCTTGACCTATAGAGGCACTTGACGCTCGTTTTGACCTTACACACACACTCACACACACACTCAAGAGTAAATGCATTCGGACTGACAGAGCCGTACCTTCTCGGAGGACCTGGCTGTGGAGGAGCAGCAGGAGCAGGAAGCAGACCGCAGCTGCAGTCAGAGCCCAGGCCAGTCGGAGGAGCTGCATGAGGGAGATCCACGAGGAGCCAAAAAAAGAGTCCGAAGAGTGATTATCCGCAGGCTGGAGCGCCCTCACTGCGCCACATCCATCCCGAGCCGAGCCAGAGGAGGACGGAGCCGAGAGACGGGAGGCATCCCCGGGCTGTGAAACCACCTAGGCACCTGGGGTGTCAAATCCTGAACCAAGAAGCCTTTAAACAGTAGAGACGTTTTAGTTTTCCCTCCCGGGACTCTCCGGGTGTTTTTCTTCGCCTCGCTCCGCAGCGCGTCACGGGGCGCAGCGGCAGCCGGCAGCGGCAGGTTCCCGGGATGACCCCCACAACGGCATGTTCATAAACACACGACACCTGCTCCTGATAACAAGTTGCCTGTAACTTTAAGCTCTCAGCGCGCAAAATCCATCAGGACTCTTCGTCGGCTTGTACGAGTAAATCCCTCCACAAGTGGAAACACCGACACGGAGCCCGGCTGGAGCAGCTCAGCGGGCATGTTGATCGTTTCCCAGCCGGGTGTGTGGCCCCGCGGACCGGAGAGGCGAGGAGCAGGAGGAGGAGGAGGAGGAAGAGAGGGAGGAGGGAGGAGGAAGAGGTGCAGCTGCTGCCTCCGGGACTGAAGATGCGCTGGGATCTGCACCAACTCTCACTCTCTCTCTCTCTCTCTCTCTCTCTCTCTCTCTCTCAACTGACGTCACACCGGTTACAATAACGTGTGTCAAATCCATCTACACGCTGTGACACACCGTGAGGTACAACAAGGTGGAAAAGTGACACTTAAGGGGCCAAAAGGTGTGCGCGCGCGTGCCGCTGTGATGTTAACCAGAAATACAGACTATACATGGCAAATATATGACCATTATATCTGTATTAGAATCAAATAATAGAATTAATTAAAACGAGATTTATGCAATCAATACTCTGTAGAGTTCTGTCTTAATGTAATGTCGGATTATTTTGGACTTTAATATCCTCTCGCAAAGCTCAGCATCACACTGATAAAATAAAGTCCAGTCAAAAACCAGATCCTCAACAGAGGAGCTGCTTATCAACAGGCAAGACAGGCAACGGCTTGGGGCCCCAGATCAGTATATAGGGCCCCCCTCAGGGCTCAGAACACTTTAAACCACAGCAGCGGCCTAAAACGTGCAAATTTTGCAACGACAGTAGGAGACCTCCTTTAGGGGGCCCCATCTGACCTCCTCACTCTTATGGCCTCACTCATGCATTATTGCTGTTTAAGCTAACGAAGAGAGGAAGGATCCATCTATAGGTGAGAAAACAGAAATGGGAAGAAAGAGGAAGAGGAGTGGCCCCCAAATTATTTCCCCCAAAGACTCCAGCAGCGTCACTAAATGAGAACATTTTAAAAAGAAGCTTATTCCTTTTACTTTAAAGTTATTATATTAACATAAATGCTCATTAAATCTCATTTAGAGTCAGTTTTAATACAGGACTTTAACTCACTTCACTTTTTAATTCATGCTCCTCGATATTGTTTTTTTATTGTGTTTCACTCTCTATTTTTTTTATGTTGTCTTAACAGTGTGTGATGCAGTAATACAGCACTTTGTTTGAACGTGCTGTAGAAATAAAGACTGACTGACTGTATCACTGTAATTAAAGATGTGAATACTCTTTCCTCTTTAAACAGCCTTTAGTCATATTTATGGTCTAATCCTTCCAGCCTCTCGCCTCCTGTTGTTTCTGACATCCTCGAGATCAGCTCGTCTGTTTCCCAAACCTCGAGTGTTTTGTCGGGTGAAATCCTCCCGTATGATGGAGATGTTTCTGTAAACAGTGTGTTCTCGGTGTCTGAGGGGAAACTGATGACTCTCTCTCGGGTTGTTACGAGCCGTCCTGACAACATGAATTATTACTGAGATCTACCAGCCAACGACTAGTTTTCTGTTCTCCCTGAACTCCGACGTGAGTGTTAAACAACTCCACAATCTGCTGCTCTTTACGTTCTGCTCTAATTACTGTGACTCTGCGTGTGCGTGTGCGTGTGTGTGTGTGTGTGTGTATTACTATAAAGAAATAAATTATTCAGAGCGTCTATAGAAACTGAGTCTGCACAGAGGCTGTAATGAAGCACTTTGAATCCCACGTTTTCACTTCTTTGTCCTGCAGCATGTTGAGATAAATATATATATATAAAATAAAGACAAATAAAAATATCATAATTATATAATGACATAAACATATAATCACAAGTTAAACATACAATATGTTGTTTTTTATGTCAACGTTTACATCAAAATATCTGAAATAATTAAAAATAAACTAAACCTGTTTTTACTAAGAGTTCTTACGTCAGCTCAAATATTTCCAACAGTTATGAGAGCGAGAGATAATCTGTCATTTTATTGTTGCAGCGGGAGATATTGCAGACAGAATGTTTATCGTTGGTGTTGAACCACCGGCTGTTGCCTTGCGCATGGGCTCTGGAAAAAGGAAGGAAGAAAATCCCTCATCCGTAGCAGTTTGAATCCTGTGAAAACGTTGACCAATCACACGGCTCCCTGCTCGCTCGCTCTCTGCGCCTCGTGCGCTCTATCTCACAGTCACAGCACGTCATGACGGAGTTTATTCTGCAGGTTTACTCAGCGCTGAACGAGACGAGGCCGCAGTATTTAAAACAGTTCAAACCGTTCACAGGAGCGCCTTTAAAGACGGAGCGGGAAAAGTCGACCTGGATGAAAAAGGATGACAGAAATAACACCATCACTTACGGGCTGTATTCAAAATGAAACGGCTGTGTAATAGGTCTCACACCTGTTGGGCTCAGGTGAAGGATGAGCTGTGTGATCATTAAAGTCAAATCTGTCTGTAGACATTAATCCACCAAATCATTTTTCATTTGATGTGCACAAAATCTGTTTGTTCAAACATCACATGAAAAATGTGGAGGGGCAACGTTTGTCCTCCGCGCTCGGCGTTTGGAGATGAAAGATGTGGGCTGAAGCTGTTGCTTGTTGATGGAGACGTTTGATGATGACAGCAGAGCAGCTCAGCTCCTCACCTCTCCGGATGAATCCGTGCAGCTGATTGATCGCTCAGCTTCACGGGCTCGCGCTCTTATCAAAGCTCTCAGCAGCCTCCCCGTCTGTCAGACAGACTTCATCACCGCTGCCCTCCTGCTCGGACGCCGATCTCTCTCTCTCTCCGGCAGGTCGCGCTCCCCGGGCCTCTGGGCGGCACTGATTATTGCTGATGTTTTCCCTGCCATCGATTTGCTTTCCGAGGCGCCGTCAGTCAGCCTGTCGGAGGCGTCGTCGTATGAGAGAATGGTCCGGAGAGAGAGAGAGAGAGAGAGAGAGAGAGATCAACACAAACGCTGTCAGGACTCGTCTGGTGTGTGTAACAACACAGGAAATGAAAACTGTCTGTTTGACAGGAGGGAGAGTCAAGAGGTGAGGAAGACGCTTCAGTCAAAACTGGAGACACTTTGAAATGAACACCTGTCCAATAACCAGCGAGGGTGAAGGACGTGTTAGTTAAACTCACACAGTCTTCATCAGGTGGCTTCACTGACTGCAGAGTCTGAGAGCCTGATTCTCTCAGATGATTCAAATCAATGGTTGTGCTTCATCATTAACGTTCATGAATATGTGATGTATACGAGAGCGTCGGCCACATGTTGGACGCCGTGTATCACTGTGCTTTAAGATGTGTGAGTGGATGTCGACGCCTTACTCATCACTGTGACCGCTACACTCACTCTGATTGGCCGTCCCTGAAGAGCCGTCTTTGTAAAGCTCTTCTGGGTTCCTTCTTATTTATGTTCAGACCCTCAAAGATCCAGGAGCCGCTAACGTCCCTGTCTCCAAACCAACAAGTCCTCCAACCTATACGACCGTAGAGGTCGTCTGTCACGTAATACGACCCTTAGGAGCGCTTCCTAAATTAGCGCCCCCTACCGGGAAACTTGGGGAAAACAGTTAGCTAGCTTGGACTTGGACTTGGGGTTAGGGGTCAAACGTCATTCCATTACGAACACACATTCACTGGATTGAGGTTATTCATATCTCCACTAGAGGGCGCTTGACTCTAAAACGTAAATATGGGTCGTAATTTGACGCTTGCACAAACGACCAGTGGAGTCGTAAAGGTTCGAGGACAGGCTCGTCCACACTGACCTCGGGAAAAGAGCGTTCAGCAGCTCCCCTCAGCAGGGACCTTCCTCCAAAATGATTTGAAAATGGCGGAGCTCATTTCGCTTGAAGCCTTTTTACTCGATCAAACAAAAAGAAAGAACTTCATCTGCGAACCGTTGGTGCGTTGGCGGTACCGTGGTTATTTGCGTCCTACATGGAGGCTGAAATCTCTCCTGTGGCTCCTATCCTGCATTTCTCTCTCTCTCCCTGATTTCCGACACAATCCACCTTCTTATCTCTCCATTAAAAGGCACAAAAAGCCAAAAAATACAATCTTAAAAAAAAAATCGTTCTTGAGATGTTTTTTTTTTTTACTTGTTTATTTCATGTTTCATCAGCTCCAGATGTGTTTACACATCCAAACTGTTTGTGATAGTTCAGCAATTTGCAGCTGCTGAGCGAGAAGCGGACAAAAAGCAAAGATTCTTTAAATCTTAATTTGTCACTCAACACCACCGAGGTCAAGACAGCTCTGCTCTACCAAGACGTTTCTTTAGTCTCCTCGGTGTCCCTCTGTTTGTTTCTTTAGAGTCTGCTCTTTATTCGTGTTCCTCCAGGAGCTCCATTAACTCGGCAGCAGGGACAGATTCACTCTGACAAACAGGCTTTCATTTGTTGATGATCAGAGAGCGCGGTGCAGAGCCGGCGGAGCGACTGGACCTGCCGCTAGTGAGAGTCCTCGATTCAACTCTTCAAAGTAAAGAAACACTTTTTCTCCTGCTGTGCAACAAAGACGTCTTTCACACATCCTCCACACAATACCGCCACGCTCCTCTAAAGACATTTATGTATCTGCTGACTGCAGCGTCGGGCCGTCGGCCTTCTCTTATTGCATCATCCCGTTTTAAACACGTGTGCATCTTTTCACCAAGTCGAGCTTCTTCCTTGGAACATCAGGCTGAGATCGAGTGAATTTGAATTCTAGAAACAGATCTTCATGAGGATTTGACAGCATCAACTCGTCTAATGCTCGTCATGCTCATCCTCCTCATTTTAGCCAGTCACATAGTTGTTTTTTTTTAAACTTGTAGTCGTGTTGTAGAGCTCGAAATCGGTCTTGACTTTTTCAAGGTGTCGTCTCGGAACAGAAAGCATTTTTACTCGGTCATGAATCGATGTCTCCAGATTTTAAATCAAGACTGGTCAAGACCACCGCTGATTGGCTATTTTCTTTTATTACTGTGATTGAAGGAAAACGTTTCCCAACCTGCCAGCGTTCTAGTCAAAGTGAGGGACACGCCCCCCTCGCACACTGGATGGTGAGTTTGCAGTGATATTTACGCTCTTGATCTCGGTTACTGTGGTCTTGACTTCAAAGTTGAAGGCTGAGTTTCCCTTCGAAAGTTTTCAGATTCTGAGACGAATTAACTTAAAAACATTTAGTGAAGTCTCACTTTTTACTCCTTATTTGAACTTTTGACCTCAACGTTAAGACATTTGACCCGTCACTGTTTGGTGATATCTCATGATTTTAACCTTTGAACTCCCGTTCACGACCTCCTGTTGCCCTTTCTTCTTTGTATTGACGTCTTTAAATCGAAACCATGCGATCTTAAGACTCATCACAGACTGGTCATAAGAACCATGGAGAATAAATAATAACGATAAACAGAGACAACGATAGTCAAACAGAGCATTATGAAACAACAACATCAAATGATAAGTGATGTCATAAACTGAAGGTCCAGGAATGAATGCATTCAGGTTCAGTCTCTTCAGTTTGGTCTTTGTCACTTCTCTGTAGGAAGAGTTTTAATATGAGAAATAATGAAGTTCCTGAAGTCATCATAATGGCCACTTTTAATTATCAATAAAAATCCTGGAAACATGAACGTCTGTTTAACATTTCATGGCAATCATTCCATCTTTTTTTGACAGATTTTGCTTCCTTGAAGGTTGGAAAGTGAAGCGGTGGCTCGGCCTGCAGGGATTCAGGTTGGGCACTGGAGTGTAGCTTGTTCATTAAACACTTGTTTCCCCTCACGGGACTAATAAAGTGGATCTTATTATTATGAATAAGAATAACTCTTCTGTCCGCAGAGCTGTGAAGCTAGCATGAAGTGAAAGAGGACTCGAGGCGGTGCAAGTGAGAACCCAAATATAAAAGTGTCTCTGTGATCTAAAGAAGGAGTTCAAACCTCTGTGTTGTGACCTGCATCCATCGTGGCCTCAGTATGGACCCTGAATCCCTTACGAAGGCAGAGTATTGATTGTTTCCTCAGAGAGGCTCCTGCCGTCTGACTCCACCTCGTCCATCTTCATCGTGTTACTCAGTGAAGTTCATCCAGCTGGAAACCTGCTCCCTGGCCTTCAGCTGCTGACACGTGAAGATGACATTTAGGGAACAGTTTCATGTGACGTGGAGGAGCTTGGTGTGTGTCCGACCTTTACGAACATTGGTCACATGTGAACCCTGTGGTCCGGCTGAGCTCGGATCAGACATCGAGCACTCCTGAGTTCAGCTCAATTATATTTGGTCAAAAAAAAGAAAAGAAAAAAAGGCATATATGAACATCGCAGGTTGTCTTTTTTTCCTTTCTTTTCTTTAAAGCCTGATCCTCATCTTCTCTCGCCCCCGGAAACAAATATTTCAGACTCAGTCAAATGTATTCTACAACATGGACCGGGCAGATCTCGAACCCGTGCTGTCACTTTGTGTCATAAAGGCAAGAAGACAGGGAAAACAAAAAGCTCTGTTAAGACCATCCTGGGACACCAAGATGGTAATAACAATAAACTACACCTACTAAAATCAGACTTTCATGAATGCTGAAACAGAGCTTTGTAAAAAGTCACATCGAGTAGATGTCGCCCTTGAGCTCCAGCACTAAACCAAAACCAAGCTGCTGTTTGGCCATGCCTTCTCTGTCGTGAAGCCTCCGCTCTCCTCCAGAGACACACCTCCAACCCCCACAGAAAAAAACAAACAAACCTTGGCTCAAGCTGATCACCTGTAGCCTGCAGTGTCGCGTTAGCTCGCTAATGCTAGCGCTCTTTAGTTAGCTCGTAGCGTCACATTTCACGTAAACTGACACAGAATGAAAAACACTCCGGTGAATCAGTGAGTTCTTCGTCTTGACTAAAACAGCTTTTATACACAAGCGGAGGAGCCGTCCGTGTAAACACAGCTCTGACAACAACACAGCCAGCAGGACTCCAGCTTCTCCCTCACTGGAGACAGTCAGGACTCACACACACATTCACACAGAGAGAGACAGGCTTTATGAGATATTGATGTTTAACACGTCTGCCTTTAAAGCAGATCATCATTTCAAATATGAGAGAGAATTGTTCCTGTTTTTTTGGGGAGGTTTTTTCGTTCCTCTGTCTTTAGACCCTGGATCATCCTCAACAACAACATCTCTCTCATCTGATCCCCAGTCTGAGAAACTCCCAGTTCAAATCTGCCATCCTCCACCTCTTCAGTCCACATTTACTGCAAAAAAAAAAAACCTTTTAAAACTCCCCCCTGTGTGCTGCTTTTCTAGTTTCACTTGATATTGAACTTAACAACTCCATCATTGTGTTTATCTTCGTAACATAAAAGCCTGCTCTTTCAATCCCTCACACTTGCAGGTTTCATGTTGTGGAGAGAAACGTAAAGGTGTGCATAAAACCATTCATCTCCAGTTGTGCCTGCAGTAAAAAGGTGAGAGATGGACTTTCTTACAAACATCTTAAAAAAAAAAAAAAAAACGAGCACAGACAATCCAAAGAGCCATCTCTCCTGCAGATACTGAGGCTGTAAAACAACGCCAGGACCGGGGCATCGTCTGCACGGGCCGAGAGCGAAGACCGCTTCAGTTCTTCAAGGAGAGAGAGAGAGAGAGAGAGAGAGAGCGGGAAGGAGGTGAAACAAGTTTAATGTTCCCATAAAAAGAGGAGAAGGCAGTGAATGAAAGTGGCCCCAGGTCAGCAGTGAGCACATTTCATCCAAATTCAGACTGAAATTTACATTCTGGTTCCTGGCATTGCTATGCAGAGCACAGACTTTCTCAAGGCGACTCACAGAACATCGGAGAAATGTGAACTAAAACTCCTCGTGGTTTCTGCCTTCCTCTCTCTCTGTGTGTGTGTGTGTGTGTGTGTGTGTGTGTGTGTGTGCCTTCAAATATGCAGAAAGCATTAAAAACTAAGTTTAAAACATCGGTCGAAGATGCTTTATTTATTATTTTTTTATGTGTCTTTGCAGACGATTGCATATAAGAATGAAATCCGTTTCCCAGCAGTGAAATGCACCAGCTGAAGGTGCAGCTGGAGAATAGATAGAGAGAGAGGCCTTCAGGATGAACTCTTCTGATACAGCGTCTCAAGGCTTCAAGCTCTCACTGCAAAATAACAACTAAGACTTCATGCTCGTACTTTTAGTTAAAAAAAATGTCTTGACACATAAAGCTGCCTGCGTGTGGTTTTACTGAGCGTATCGGTTAATTAAAGAACACACAACATGTTTGCATCTCCTATAAATACTGAACCACAGTGCAAACGAATAATTACAGACCCTGTAACAGCAATAACTCACTCATGATAACGGTGACATGTAAACAGTATGCTTCACCTCATGTAAAACATTTGTCCTATTTTAACCTGTAAACAGTTTGGAGTTCACTAATTAAATATTTTCCCAGAAAGTGTGATTTTAAAAAAACAAACTCGTATGAAACGTCTGTGCAGATGTGAACTCTGTCACACTATAAATAAATCCACCTGCTCTCACCGACTTCCTGTTTGCCTGTCACATGGAGAAGTCTCCAGCTGCAGCTGCTACAAACCCTTATCTTAAAGACCACGCCCCCTATAGGCCACGCCCCCATACAGACCACACCCCATCCAATCCAATCTACTCTAACCTTCACCCTAACCAATTGGGTGGGTGTGGTTTGTTGCTGCAGTTGGGTATACTTGGTCACATGACATGCCGACCTCTGACATTTTGACATGTTTTGATAAAATTATCTGTTCCATAATCACAGTTTATTAGAGGGTTTTTTGTTTTTTTTTAAATGACATTCTTTGACTTTTGACAGAACTGAACTTATTGAGCTGATTAAAATATGATCAAATTATCAAAGGTAAATCAAGCTGCCTCTTTTTATCAGATTCAACTAAAGTTCGTCGACTGTCGGGAGGCAGCATGAACCCTCATCTGCCTAATTCATAAATCTGCAGCTCAGCGGTACTGTAGAGATGCTAAAGGCACATTTCTCTCATTGAGTTTTTTTTTTCAGGTTAACCTCATAGCTACAAGGAAGCCCCTCCCCCTTTCCTCCCCTGATCCCGCCCCCTGCTGCGTCCCTGCTTATCATCTAATAGCCGCATTATTCAGCGGGCGTCTCTAAAGGCCGCGCTGCAGCTGGATTTATGGCGGAGCTTTAAGTCAGAGGTAGAGCAGCACATTAGGAAGATCAGAGTGGCCTGTGTGGAGTTATTACGCTCACTTTACTGCACAGGAGGAGGATTAATTAAAGGAAACAAAGAGGTGATACATCACCAAGACGTCACTTTATTTCCCACCGCAGACACACAGGCTATAGTTACACTACATGCAAGGCTGCAGCACACAGAGCGGATCATAGCACAGCAACACCCATCCAGACTGCTCCTCACTGCAGCACGGCACAAACTTTAAATGTAATGAAATACCTGTGGGCTGATAACACGCCGCTCCTGCTGCTTTTGTAGAGCGTTAAAATTGAGGAGTAAAAATACAGAGAAAGGAAGAAATGCTGCCAGGACTAGGGATGGCTACAGTTTTCCTAGCTTGTTGTTGACGTCATTATTTGAATAATGTCGACCTAATGGAGCATCGGACGGCGCGTGCCCGGCCCCACTGGATCAATTTCTGCTCTAATCAGATGTATTTCATTTTTTGTAAACATGTTCATTTTTGCTTTAAAAACAGCTTCTTCAAACCCTCTGCGAACGACAGGATTTTGCACTTCTGCATTGACTTCATTTTCCAACACTGGAGATTGCTGCTTGCTTAAAACCTGCAGCATATATGTGTGATCTTTTTAACAGGATCTCACCTTCCCACCGTCCCCTGTCCACAGTGTGAACAACGTCAGAGCTGAAGCTACATGAGGCCTTTTTAAGCACACTGCTCTGTTACACATGTAGCTTCGTATGAAGTGGGTGTACTGGTGTTCAAACGCAGAGACTGAACCTCTTCAGGATGTTTGATGACGCTCTCTGGCAGCTCGTTCGTCTGAAGATGAGCAGTAAACAAAGGAGCAATGAGAGCTGGTTTCTGATAAGACTTTGATTCATCCTGCTCTCTTATCGCCTGCTTTTCTGAATCACCTGCAGGCCTTTCTTCCACTGATTCAGCCCGTCGTTTATCTGAGGACTTTATATACCAGGTGGCAGACAGGGAGACGGCACCCTACGTGTTACAGACGATCATATCCGGGGAATTTAAGTGACAGGCTGTCATGTGTGGATTAAAACGTACACTCTGAAATGACAACTACTGGTGGAGGATCACAGTAAGAAGCAGGGAGCAGGGAACGGGCCAAAAAGTCAAAATGTATTTTACAATAAAAAGGCCCAAAGGAACAAAATGATGCTTGATTGTGAAAGCAAAACAACACATCATGCTTTCAGAAATTAAAACGATGATTCACAATGATTATGTTGAGGTGTCAAAAACTGTCATATGCTTCTTATGTGTATTACAAAGTTCAAGATTCAACGACAATAAAAAAAAGTCTAAGTCTGTTTGATCATGTCTATAAACCCCTCTATTTCAGCCCTGCTCAGAACAGGCTGTTTCTGTGTCTGTAGCTTTAAATATGTAAATGAGCTGTGTCTGACCACGCCCCCTCTCTGGAAGGGCTCGGGTGTACTCGGTGCTTTCTGGCTCCATGTCCTATTGTTTACGGCGAGAAGGCAGACTCAGAGGGCAGAACAAACACCTAGCTGTGGGAGTGTCACCCACCTGGGGGAGGGGCTACTGCCCTTTGTGATGTCATGAAGGGAACATCTCCAAACGGCCTGTTTGAGCACACATTTTCTGAAAAGTGGAGCAGGCAGAAGACGGAGAGGATGGACTTTGTCATAGTTGGAGGGTTTGTAGACAAACTAGTGAAGTATATTTTGCATATATATATATAAGTTTAAAACTTAAATAGGTGAGAGATAGAGCTTTGCAAGAAAGTAAACTAAACAATCTTTACTTATGTACAGAAAACATTTTGATATTTCTGACAAGTAGCCCATGTGTATGCAGATATGTTTGAGCCAGGTGCTAGCTGCATCTGCAGCAGTTGGTGCAGCTGTGGTTCAGTGGTACAGTTAGACAGCTCTGTACTGGAAGACCCTCGTCGAGCAGAACGAGTGTTTCCGTACGTTCCTCTTCACTTTCATTTCATCAGCTGCTGCTTCATATTTCTTCAGCAGCAGCTCATTACACAAATTAATTCACAGGAAGGTTACAAATGATCTGCACGTCTCATTTCTAAATGGACAGACCCGACGCTGGATAAAGCAGCACTTTTGGAAATTAAAACAAGACAGAGGAACTGAACGAAATGAAACTCTTCTTTTAAAGGAGCCTTCAGTCACACGAGGATAATAAAGCAATATTTAATAAATTCACAGAAAGATACAGGATGACCTTCAGATACAATGTACTCTATGTTATTGAGATCTTTTCTTTGACAGATTTATTTGATGCCATTAGGAGGAATATTGAGTGGTTTCCAGGAGGCAGCAAGATACTTCAATAGTTCAACATTGTCATTTTATCTCATTTAGTTTTCATCTCAATTATCAGGATGAGCATTTTAAAAAGCTGTTTGTGACTCTTTCGTCTTGTGGAGTCTCATATTTGGCCCGGTTACTTTTAATTGGTTTGTGTACTGCGACACGTTTTAGCAGGGTACGAAATGAACTTTTTGACTCACCGGCCAAGATGGCAGCTGCATGAAAAAAAATCATCAGCCAAACATATTTTTACCAGCCAAAAGAACAAATACTGTTTTTGTAATTAAATAAATAAATAATTAATAATAATAATAACAATGATAATAATGATAATAATAATAACATGTGCTTGGTACTCACAGCATAATTTTGATGACTTTTGGGTAAACAAAAATTTCCCGCCATGTGTCTCGGTCTTGATCCCTAAATGTCTTGGTCTCGGTCTTGATCCCTAAATGTCTCTGTCTTGGTCTTGATCCCTAAATGTCTCGGTCCTGGAGCACTCTGGTCTCAGGTTTGTCTCAGTCTCGGTTAGTGCGGTCTGGACTACATCACTTTGTGTAGGATCTGAGGGACGCAGGTGAAAGCGACGACGTGTCAACAGCCAGATTTGGAAAAAAAAGGAGAAAAAAAAAGATGTGATGTCTAAAATATTTAAGAAGAAATGCGATATATAAATAAACGTCTTTGATTGGTTGAGACGAGGTAGGTTCATCTCCTGCAGGCGTTAAACTTTTAGCACGAGACGAACTGAGTGAACACCAGACTGATCTTCTTCAGTTCATGACGAGACGCTCGGGACACAGGATGTGATGTCATACAGGTGTGCAAAGTAGCACCTGTCAATCAAACATCGTGCTGACTGACAGGTGACAGGTCAAAACGCCGTCACCGCCGCCGTCTCCGATCAGAGCAGCTTGCTTCCCCTCCCGTCCTCCGCTGTGTGTCATCAGTGTGTGATGTGACATTAACAGGTGTAAACACAAACCAGCCTCACTTATCAAACACTCCGTCTCCCTCGGGGGCGTCGGCTTCTCCCCGCCATAGACCTCACACTCAACTTCCTGTCTGTCTGCAGATCATGAATCAAAGAGCTGCTGATGAAATACTGACTCAGACACAAGTTATTTATGTTCTATGACAGACAGACGGATAGAGACTTTCCTGATGATCCCAAACTAAGTAAATAAGAAAACTGTGAAAAAGGACGACAACGGCTCTTTGTACAGTGTCAGATTTATGTTATTTTTGATTTATTTTATTTTTACAGGGACGATGCAAACTAAAAAAAAATATTTCTCTAAACATACCAGAGTCAGCCAAAAGGCTAATTTTCCTCTGTTGTCCGAGGTCGGCTTTTTGTAAAAAAGGCTCCCTGGAAAATCAAAACAAATTCAGACGTTGCTAAAAGCAACAAATAGAAATAACAAGACAGTAATTAAGCGAACAGATCACGCGTGAAAAATACAAAAATAAGCCGTGCTTATAAAGAAGCAGCATGTTAATAAAAAAAATTGTTTTTAAGTATAACATGCAGGACTGAGCACTCACAACAATGTATAAGTTAAACAGGCACGTGTCCAATAACATACTAAAGTCAATAATAATAATAATAATAAAGTCAATAGTTAAGCTACTCCACACTTTAAATGATGTTTTGAACCTGTGGAACAAAGAGCAGCTGATCTGCTATCAGAGG
Source organism: Symphodus melops (assembly GCF_947650265.1). Lineage (NCBI taxonomy): Eukaryota > Metazoa > Chordata > Actinopteri > Labriformes > Labridae > Symphodus > Symphodus melops. The sequence goes on along the minus strand of NC_136696.1, from coordinate 27,334,827 downwards.
AAACATCGTGTGCCCATCAATAATTCAGAAGTTTGTAGAAGTTTCTGCAGGCTGTACGCAGCGTCGACTCTGCAGAAGAAGAGTCAGGCAGGGAGCTGCTGTATCATCAGAGTGTGATTAATGATGAATGACGGCGGGCTTAATCACACACACACACACACACACACACACACACACACACACACACACACACACCTTGGCGTGATGAGAATATTTACTGTAATTATGAATTTCAATGTGCAAAGTGAATCCACCAACTTCAGTGGGTTTAGAGTTCTGACTGAGCAGGGATCAAGAAGCCTTCATTCGTTCACATCCTGCATGTTTGTTTGTGATCACCTTGTTTTCATTACATTTGTTTATAAGTCATTTACTGAAAAATAACTTTCAACTTTAAAACACTTTTCCCGGGCTGATTTGGGACTTTCTGACGCTCCTGAGCAAAGTTCAGATTTTGTGACGGAAAAACATCGACGCTCCGACGATTTCAACGATCGGACGCCCGAGGAGCACGCACTCCGTTGATCACGAAAGCAAAAGGATCGATAATTGGGAAGTGATCTCTGCAGAAGTGATCTCTGCAGCTTTCTTTGTAAAAGTGTCAATTAAAAGTAGACAAAAATGATTTCAGCAACTCTTCAGAGTCATGACTTTTATATATATATATATTTATATTTGGTGTTGTTTGTTGCAGCATAACTCATTAGCTACAGAGATCCAGCCCCTCATCGTACGCTACCTTTCAGATCTCCTCCACCTTCTTTGCTCTTCTTATGTCACCCCACAGACCCTGGGGGGGACAGACCCCCCCCCCCCCCCCCTCACTGTGTGGCAAAGACTGGCAGGTTTTAAGGACCTACAAAAAGGTTTTACGCCTTCCAACAAATATCAGTGTAGCTCAGTGTGCAGACACACACTTTGACCCTCTCCACAGTTCAGACTCAAAGTGCTGATAAAGACAGACTGGGACATGAACGCACCGACCCCCCCCCCCCCCCCCCCCGACCCCCCCCCTGGATGAAGTTGTTTCTCCCCTCTCTGTGTTTTATTTATTTTTTATCTAGCGATGCTGCTGATGTTGTTCATCATTATTCTCAGCGTCGTTCTGCAAGTAAAATGTTACCGGGGCAACGATGACCTTGCCTACGGGACTCCTGTAAGCACTAATGAGGATGAGGAAGAGTTTGGGAGGAAGGAGAAAAAAAAGAGCTGCTCAGTTTAAAACACACTGAAACAGAAGCTCAGTGGTGGAACATAACGGACACACATAATTATGTCTTTTAGATTTTAATCTTCCACTCACTTATCCTCGCAGGGAGACGATCTGCGAGAGAGGAAACAACGGAAACAACGGAAACAACGGCAGGAAGTGCAAACAAACAGCTTTAAATCCCATCAGAAACACAGGCGCTGACAGGAAGTGACCATTGGTGCTGACAGGAAGTGACCAAGTGCTGACAGGAAGTGACCACAGGTGCTGACAGGAAGTGACCACTGGTGCTGACAGGAAGTGACCACTGGTGCTGACAGGAAGTGACCAAGTGCTAACAGGAAGTGACACATGTTGCTGACAGGAAGTGACCACTGGTGCTGACAGGAAGTGACCACTGGTGCTAACAGGAAGTGACCACTGGTGCTGACAGGAAAGTGACCAAGAGCTGACAGGAAGTGACAACTGTTGCTGACAGGAAGTGACCACAGGTGCTGACAGGAAGTGACCACAGGTGCTGACAGGAAGTGACCACTGGTGCTGACAGGAAGTGACAGTAGCTAAAATGAAGCATTTCAGGGAGAGGCTGAAATCAGGGTTTTACAAACGGCAACATGAGATAAATAAGGAGATTTTTTGAGCTACACATTTTGAAAGAATACCAAACAGAACTGACATAATTAGTGGTTAAAGGGAGCGTCATAGATCTCCTTTAAAGACGATATCGCTCCTTACCAGACTGTAGAGCAGATTTCATATCCACATGTAAAAACAAAGGTTCAGATCATCCTTCCTCTCTCCAACCCTGCAGGTGCAGCGTGAAGCTGACAGGAAGACAAACTCAGCTTGTATCTCGTGTGACAGCAGCAGCAGACAATCACACTTTCTTTTATGCTTTACAAATAATACGAGCTGACGGCCCGACCTTGGTCTGACCTCGTCCTGTGACGAGCTGGGGCTGACTTCTCCAGCACGAGGCGATAATGAATCATAAACATGAGCCCGTGTGGTGCTTTGTGTCCGGTCTGATGGAGGCAGACCTCCCTCTGTGTTGTTTACCGGGATGTGAAGCAGAAAATGTGCCATGATTGAACACTCTCTGTTCGGTTGTCGTCATCGTGTCTCAGCTCAGGAACAAACGAGGTGAGACGATGAGACGCTGCTCCATAAATAATAATCATCCAGCACGCATGATGAAGAGGTCGGCGATGAAGTCAGAAACTTTTCAGGTTGTTCTTTCTTTCCTGCACTTGAGTCAAGCTTGTGCTGACACAACACAGGAAATACAAAGGACAGTCCTGGGAGTGCGTCTTTGATTGTGAGGAGTTCACAGGATCTACAGATGTTGATCACAAAGAGTGGGAGAGATAACACTGAGACATTATCGACATTACGGGACAGAGCTGCAACACGTTTGCAGTAATCGATACCAGACTAATACTTCTGATCCACTCCAGCTGACCTCAACCTTTGACCTCTGTCTGTCTGGTGCCAGGGAAACCTAGCAGGGAAACCTCAGTGAGGACAAAATGAACTGAGAGAGTCTGGGGACATACACAGGTCAAAGGTCAAGTGCTGCAAATGAAGACGGATTATGGAGAGGAGTATCGGAGGGGATTTATTGATCAGAGGTAAGAGAGCAAGTCTGGGAAAAATATGGGACACAAAAAAAAAGAAGAGGAACCAGAGGATTGAAGAAATCTGGTCCAAAAACGTTGAACTGATTGAAGTCTAACTGAGGCTTTAAAAGCAGGGATTAAAATCCCACTGTGACATCACAAGGGGAGCACATCAGAAACGGAGCATTTGTCTCTGTGTTGTCAGACTCACAGTGTGCAGACCACAAACAAAGGACTGGATTTTTTTCACATTTTCGCTCAGGTTGCCTATAAATAAACGTTCAAAAACACTATGTGCCCCTTTAAAATCGTGAATACAAGTCGACATGCCATGAAAATCTGAAACTATCCTGAACATCCAGGGTTTAAATTAAAATTCAGGAAACTTTTGGCTCTGTATACTCTTATACTCTGTATAAGATTCTATAGGAGCATGGTTTCCCCTGTCCAACATAACACTGTTTTCATTTCTCACCAGAGAGAAGCGCCTCTTTTTAAAGCTGCTTCGCCTCGGACGACCTCAGACTGCTCCGTCACAGCAACACGTTAAAAACCTCACCAGCCGACTTCTTCTCTTTGTTTCTGAAGTGAAGATATTTTTCCCGTCTCCCGAGTCGTCGTCTGCCTCCCGCCGCGCTGCTCCTGCTTCTTCTTCCCTGACAGAAAACGGCTCTTTCAGACATCAGTGAGCCTTCTTCTTCGCCACTTTATATTCACGCTGAGGTGCATTTGTGTGCCAGGCGAACACAAAGGAGAGCGGTTTGTTTCTAACAGCAGTGACAGCATGCTGATGGATTCTGGTTCACAACATCCGACCCAGACTCAGTTGATATGCTGAGGACATAAAATAAACAACTGTGGAGATGTGATGTACAAGAATGAACTCAGATAACCTCAAATGCAAAGCCGAGGACGGAAATGTAAGAGGGGAACATCGATGACATGTCTGAAGAAAATGGTTTCTGTCCAAATAAAAAATGTTGAGAGCTGTCTTTCTGTCTTTTCCCCCTTTAGTCCCGATACTGAATAAATCACAGAGAGGAAAAGACACTGATGGAGTCATGAATAAAATGTGTTTGGGTTTTGTGAGGACATGCAATCATCAGATTTAAATCAGCCGTTCAGAAAAGAAAAAAAAAACACATAAAACATCTGACGTCGGAAATGTTTAGGAGTCGGGGCTGCTTTGATTTCTTCACACGACAGAAGTACGACACAAGACTACAAAAGGTTACTGAAGGTCAGCTCAAGATTTAGTCAGCGATGAAGGTGTTTATCTCCTCAAACATGAACAGATGAGGTTGCAGTGAGCCGCTGAGTGCGAGCAAATAACCTTTCTTCTGCAGTCTATGACGGCCTGGTCGAATCATGTCGAAGCTGCTCCACAGGTAGACGCTAACGATGGCTGGCGTGTTGGTGGGCGACCCGTTAAAAGTGCCGTCTCAGCGCCTCAGACGTCGACTGCAAGATAAGCTAATTTATTTCACATCAGGCACAAACACGTTTCCTCCCCCTGACTGACACCCACACCTGCTGTCCAGGTGTATCAGAGCACCGCCCACCCGTGACCGGGGGGGGGCACTTTTTCCCCGATGTACTAAATGACAAAGATGAGGCCTTTTGAAAAACAGTCTTTTTCTTAAAACGTTCATCTTTCCCTCTTAACATTCAAACCATGACTCAGCAGAACGTCTCAGCAGTGGATTGATCCAGCGTGAGGAAGAAACACACTGATGGATGTTTGAAGACGGAGGAGCTGATGGTGTTTTAAGGAGAGGGTGTTATTTGTCAGGTTGTTCCAAGGATAACTCTGCTTGTTGTCCGTCTCTCTCTCTCTCTCTCTCTCTCTCTCTCTCTCTCTCTCTCTTCTTCTTCTTGTAGTCTATCTCACACAGACAGGGTCAGAGTTGCAGCAGCTGGAGTGCTTTTAAAAAGGATTACATGTATGTATCCAGTGCCAGGACGTCATTTATGACCTCCAACTGAGATGAAACATCCAGGTCTTTTTTTTTTCTTCTTCTCGCTCTGACCTGGAAAACTGTCTCCGAGCTCTTTACCACCACCTGACCTTGAGGACAAAAACCTTCCGCTGCCGTCGCTCGCCCACAGAGAGCTTTCAGCGCTGGTGGTAATTGGATGCTGGTCGGTCTCTGGTCCCCCCCCCCCTTCCCCCCCCGCCCTCGCCCCCCCGCCGCCGCTGCTCTCTGTTCTCTCTGCTGGAGGTGTCATCATCAGCGCTCTAATAAGGCAAAGGCCAAGAGCGCCTTCAGCGAGTCATTATTCACAGTAATGACTCTTCACCGAGCTCCGGGTTGAAGCTGCACACGCCGAGCTGGAGCGCCGTTTAAACACTCCGGTCATGAGATAGTAAAAATAAGAAGTGAAAACACTTCTGCTGTTCAGTCACAGTTTAACAGATTTAAATAATTCTAATATTCACAACAAGTCAGAAAGCACTCCTCTGATATTATCTTCACATATTTAATTCCTTTGTAGTCCAGTAATATTAACTATTTCTGGTCGTTTCCACAAACATTACATTTGGCCAGCCTTCTGCACCATGTGATCCTCTCTCAGCCAATCAGAAGAGATCACCCTACATCACTGATCCTGCTATCGTGGCATTTAAACCAAATGTGCTATTTATTACACTAAATGTTATAACAGAAATAAAAGTTCTGTGATGTCCCTGAATGACACTCTGAGGTTGAATTTCTTAATTTTAAAGTATTTCAATGAGTGTCCTTTAAAGGGTTAATCATATGAGCAAGTCTTGGCACACTGTGAGCGACTGCTGTGGTTCAAAGTTTGGCAGACTTTTGGGGGGGCCCCTATGCTGGCCTGGGGCCCCAAGCTGTTGACAAGCAGCTACACTTCCATTTAATCTGAGTAAATAAAAAGTCTTTAAATCCACCTTCCAGATGATTTTACAGGCGTTTCCTCGTGGAGCTGGTCTGAAGCCAAGCAGCAGGACGGGTTGAGGATGGACCGGTCCTGCTGGAGGGGACTTCATATTACCTCCAACCACACCATCGAAAATCACGTAGATAGTCACACACACACAGTTCAGCTCCTCCACTTTTGATGAGCGTTTAATTTTTAACGCTGTGAGATCACCCAGCGGCCGCCCCACTTCCAAAACCAAACACATATTATTATTTTAAGGAAACTGAGAATTTAAAAAAAACGAAAAAAACCCTCCTCAGGTCAGAGCTGAAGAGCGACGCTCAGTGAGCTCACACTCTGAGTGTGAGCGAATCACTCGACCTGAAACAGCTGTGAGAAGTCATGGAAATGGATTCATGGAAAAACAGTCTGGGAGGTCAGACTTAAAGCTTTCCTTACACATCGGGCTGGAGCAGCTCATCGCTGTGACGCTGCTGGAAGGTGTATATTTGTAGACCAACCTGGAAGGAGCTTCTCCATGGCTTCAGCGAGAATTCACCTGTGAATCATTGCAGAGAAATAATCTGTGTGTCAAACACACGTTTCTGTTTCGCTCAGCGGGATAATCTTTACAGATGATTTATATGAAGTTTGAAGAGTTAATGCAAAAAGCTAACGCTATGCTACTTACTTTTACCAGCTCCTCCAAATGTTTGTACTTCTGGGAGATAAATATCCAACATGGACGCCTAAAATACTGATCTTAAAGCTTCAGAAGGTAAACCGATGTCTGCTTCTGCTTCTGGTTTACAGTCAGACGGGAGAGAAGAAGGAATGAGTGCAGATTATTCAGGATCACTGACATTTCCTCCACCGCAGCCTGTTGGGAGGATTTGTTTTTTAAAATGAACATCAAGTATGCACATATATTTCAAAGAGCCTGTGATTCACTGCGTGAAGACGAGGAGGAAGAGAAGGAGGAAGACGACGAAGAAGAGCGTGCAGCTATCGATGAATCAGGGAGTTCAGCACACCGGGGTCAATAAAGTGGAGGGAGGTGAAGGCTGCGAGTGTTCAGGGCTGGAAGCCGCCTCTGAAAGTATGAATTATACAATATCTGCTGCTCACACACACACACACACACACACACACACACAAACCTTTGATCTATTGATTTTCCTGGTTGCTCCTCGACTTAAAACGTCATAAATAAAATCATCAAAGCTGCAACGAGTCCGAGTCCTCCAAACACACAAACATCTGGGTTTCTGTACTTGTGAGGACCGTGCTTGATTCACACTGTCTGATCAAATCTGTCAGATTCATCTCCTCCACCTGATATTTTAAAATGATTTTACTCAACAAGGTGATGAAATCAGATCACGAGTGACAGACTAATAACAATGTTTGTTCATCATGTAACTGTGACTGAGGCTGTTTTATTTTGTCTTTGGACTGAGGTCAAATAAAACAAGCTAAGTCAAACTCATGACAAGTTATTATATGAAAGGTGTTTATTGTCACATGATCCGTTTAACTGAGGCAGTTTCACCAGAGGGGGGCAGCATCATACGGAGATGATTTAGGCAAAAATAAATAAATAAATAAAAATATTTATATAAAATGTAAAATTATTTTAACAAGGCGACAACTTTACGCTCATCCTGCTTTTGTTGATTGTAAAATAGGAACTATAATTATTTACTACAAACAAAAGGAAATACATCGTCTCCGGGCGAAGGATGGTCAGTCGCCTTTTTTTGTGGTTTTATTCGTGTATGGATTTTTTTATTTTTTTTTTCTATGCTTGTCAATGATGGAATCTGCTCGACATCCTTTAAACGTTATGTAAATTATTCAACAGCAACAAAAAAAGAGAAATATTGAAATTGTTTCTGAATCTGGGCGCACTGGTTATGTCACTGCCCTCCCCCCCCCCCCCCCCCCCCCCCCCCTCTCTCTCTAATGACTTACACTCATATTTAAGAGTAAGATGTTCAGATAGTTTCATCTGAAATAAAAACTCAGGGCCTGACTCACACAATAAATCTTCTCTGTAGATCAATGAAAGAGTTTAATACTTGGATGATTATTCACTGCAGCAGACGTCACATTGAACCCTGCGTCACTTGAAGACCCAGCTCTTCTGTGATGAAGCGTGTGACCTGCTGATCGGAGCTGTCAGCTCAGCGACTGACGGACATTTATTATCTCAGAGTAAATCCAAAAACAACAGAGCGAACGGATCAGTCAGAGAGCGGCTTCATAAATAAAGCGCGGCTGTATTAAACTGTTGGCGTGGGAGCAGCTTGTGTTTGGCAGCCGAGCGTTCAATGCTTCCCTCATTCATTTAGTGAACAGTATCACAATCATCACTTTACATGTCGTCTGCTCTGATTAAATCTTTATTCAAACACCGAGCGTTGACAGATGGGTTACAGATGATTCACAACAGCTGGAGGAAAAGGCAACCGACATGAGGGACGGGGTCTCTGCAGCGGACTTTAGACTTCTGTCAAACCCGCAGACATGAACATGGTCATTTGGCGTGCACTTTTTTTTCTGGTATCTTCTGTGAGTCTCAGTCTGCAGGGTCTCTGAGTCCCTGCGGAAACGGCTCGTGCACGAAATAATTCAGATTCAGAAAACGGTTCGTACTGGTGACTTGATGAGACTGGGTGGAGTCTGGACCCTGGTGGTGGTGAAGCCGGGGACTTGATGAGACCAGATGGAGTCCGGACCCTGGTGGTGGTGAAGCCGGGGACTTGATGAGACCGGATGGAGTCTGGACCCTGGTGGTGGTGAAGCCGGGGACTTGATGAGACCGGATGGAGTCTGGACCCTGGTGGTGGTGAAGGTGGGGACTTGATGAGACCGGATGGAGTCCGGACCCTGGTGGTGGTGAAGCCGGGGACTTGATGAGACCGGGTGGAGTCCGGACCCTGGTGGTGGTGAAGCCGGGGACTTGATGAGACCGGGTGGAGTCCGGACCCTGGTGGTGGTGAAGGTGGGGACTTGATGAGACCGGATGGAGTCCGGACCCTGGTGGTGGTGAAGCTCAGGACTTGATGAGACCGGATGGAGTCTGGACCCTGGTGGTGGTGAAGCTGGGGACTTGATGAGACCGGATGGAGTCCGGACCCTGGTGGTGGTGAAGCCGGGGACTTGATGAGACCGGATGGAGTCCGGACCCTGGTGGTGGTGAAGCTCAGGACTTGATGAGACCGGATGGAGTCCGGACCCTGGTGGTGGTGAAGCTCAGGACTTGATGAGACCGGATGGAGTCCGGACCCTGGTGGAGGTGAAGCCGGGTACATGAGACCGGATGGAGTCCGGACCCTGGTGGTGGTGAAGCTCAGGACTTGATGAGACCGGATGAGAAAGGATGCAGGGTCATAAAACGAGTAACGAGTGACTCCGTCTTCGACTCCCTGCTCTCTATAAAACATTTTCCGGAGTATCGGCGGGTGCGTCATCTTTCCTAAACAGCTTCACACGTCTTCCCTTCAAAGTTCTGTGAAGCGTCCAAAGGTCAGAAACCTGCCGCCGCCTGTGTCATTGTCGGTTATCTTCACCTCCTGCGTCTCCTCCTCCTCTGACATTTTTATAAAACCCCTCTGGAGGATTTTTCACCTCAGCTGCAGACCGTCCTCCTCCCTTTGTCTTTGTTTTATTCTCTCCTCTCCTTATGGAGATAAACGCAAACCTGCAGGATAACGAGACACTTCACAGGCCGATGATTCTTCCATTATTTTCACATTTGGCAATCGTAGAAGCTGCATTTGCAAAGAAAGCCAACACAAAGGAAAGGAAGCTAAAAATGTTCTGAACTCGGGTTTTTCAAAGACAGAAAACTCGTGTTGTAGTTCTCGAAGTCGGTCTTCAGACCACTTTCTTTGAAGGTCTCGTCTAAACTCTGTTTATGTTTCTGGTGAGACTCTGACTGATTCACTCCATCGCTGTGACAAGAAAGAAAAAGCCTCTTCTGTAACTTAAAATAAAAACTGTAACACCGAAATAAAAAGAAATGAAGACGACAGCTGATGTTAGAATCCAACATGGCTGCTATACGTGCATCAGCCGTACGATGGAGCCGCTTGCTTCTCTTCTTGTGCGATGAAATCGATCACACCGATCGTCTCGTGCACCTTCTCTCTGTGGGCGTGTGGGCGTTTTATTTGTAATGTAATGTCTTGTCATCATCTGCTGTTAGCAAACAAAAACAAAGGTAATCCAGGAGGCGTCCATGTTGCTTTTTTTTTCGCCTTGCAGCTTGAACACGCTCGGCTCGGGTTCGACGTCTCTCCGGGCTTCGAGGTGAACTTAAATCTGTTTTAAATTCTTTTTTTCAAATGAGCAGTTAAATAAAGCGAAGTGTGTAAATGATTTGATTGTGTGTTCGTCGGGTTGTTTTCCAGCTCCGTCTCTCTCCTCCTCCAAGCACACAAGTTTTTTTTTTGTTTTTTTTCCCTCCTCTCTTCACTTTAATTAAAAGTCTGACTGATTGCTTGTTTGTGGTCATGGAGCTCGACTCATTCCTTCCCTTGCAATTGTTTCATTTTTCACCAAACTGCTCGCCAGAAGGAAGGAGGGAAGACGAAGAGGAGGAGGAGGAGGAGGAGGGAGGGGGGATGTTTTGCTGGAAAGAGGGAAGATATAGCCTGCTGTTTCTGTGGCGGCGGCGGCGGCGGTTGCGAGCTACAGCAGAGAAGGGGAGATTAGGAGCTGATATCCTGCCTCCTCATCCGTCCCTGATAACACACAGCAGGATAATGGCTTTGCTATTTCTGCTGCTGCTGCTGCTGAGACGATGACGGTTGTTATCTGACTGCTGGAAGCTGCTGTTTAGAGCTCCGGGAGGCGACACGGCAGACCAATCAGTCAGTATCAGTGATGGATTTATGGAGCTCCTGCTGGTAAACATTAGTGTCGGTGCAGCTGAAGTCAGACCATCACACTGAGAGACATCTGTCAGCTTAATATCACATTCATTCATGTGAAAATAGGAAAATGACATACTTCTGTCTTCTTTACAAATATTTTGAAGTACTTGTTGAAATGTAAATGTTTCACCAGCCCCCTCCTGGGATCCATCAGCCTTTCTCAAGGGGCCATTTTTTCCTCGAGCGGCGGACGCGTCCAAGTTGTGACAGGTTTGTTGGAGCTAAAGCGGCATGAAAGGATACGTCATGCTCTCAGAAGCCCCCGTCTGTAAAAACAACATCCTGCAAACTATCTGCAGAGTGGGTTTAGACGGGACAGAGCAAGATTCACTTCCTGCGTCTGTTTCGTGCAGATTTAGCTTCTCGTACTTCTTCTGAAGACAAACAGCAGATCCTGATGAAGTGACAAACTACAATTAAGGGTTGAAGAATGAAGCCAAAAAAACAGCAGTTCCTCAAATGTCCACTTGAGGTGTGATGTGTGATGTGAACAATTATGTGAATGTGAACTTTGAAGAAGAGCTTGGTTTAACATTAAAGAATCTGAAGAGGTTTATTAGGGCTCATTACTGAGCAATGCAAAGGATAAAATGTTGGTATTGATAGGGTATTGATAGGGTCTAAGTCTGAGTAAAGCAGATGGTGACCCTGAGGAAACACGAGGAGGAGATAAGGAAGTCATCCCCATCCCGTGAAGAAACACGAGGAGGACACGATGCAGGAAAACATGACATTTGTCGACCTAACGTCCAAATAAGGACGTGGATGTTTTTGCTGTTGTTGTATGAACACCAGTCTGTTTCTGTGTTCGAGAGGAATCCTGATTGGCTGGTGACTCTCCCAGGTACCACGGCTAACCTGGATCGATGCTGTTTTTCTCGACTTTTTAAATAAACTTCTTCTCATACAAGCAAGTCAGTGTCAGCTGCGATTCCTTCATCATCTACACATCATCATCAAAGAGGAAGACATTACACGACAAAGGAAACAAAAGCAAAGGAATACCCATGAAAGCACGTAGAAACATGCTAACAACATGCATGAACAAACTGTGCAGCTCTGTGTTAGCGTGTTTCTTTATTCAGAACGAAAAAAACGTCCTGGGTTGTTTTTTTAACCGGAGTTGAGATAAAGATGAAGATTTACTTTATTGATCACCGAAGGGATATTGTGTTTTTACACTCTGTGAATCGTGCAACACACGGGAGTCGAACCAGCAACCCTCTGCTTCCCAAGTCAAATCCCTACACGGACTGAGCTGCTGCATCTCGGTAGCCGCCACGTTGGCTCTCCTCACGTTTGAATGAACCGGTGGCGAGATGTGCTTTACGTCAGCCTCTGGCATCTGTTGCATCAGTGTGGACGAGTAACAGATTCAGATTCCAACGTTTCCTTTACGACTCTTCTCACAGCTGCGTCCTCTTCACGCTGATTGTCTGACGGCGATCAGCTTCACGTCATTGACCACGAGCTTGCTCCGCGTCTTTGACGTAATCGTCTGTTCAAACACTGAACGGCGCCGGAGTCGATCGTCTGAATCGTGTTTAAAATGAACCCCGGATATTAAGTTTGATCAGACGAGACGGAGGGAAGCGCTTAGACATGAGTTTAAAGGACGTGCGTCTCCACTACATAAAACCGACATCTGTGCAGCAGCAGCAGGACAGATGCTGCTCAAAGAAAACTTTTTTAAGTCTTCGTTTGAACTCAGAGACTCACAAACTTAAATCTCACTGAACTTTCTAAACATATAATAAACACACAATGAAGCTTTTTAATGAAGCCCACAGGTCGGCCTTATAAGATATCGGAGACATTTACAGTGTTACAGCAGCAAAGCAGGAGAGCGGAAGAAAATCACACAGTGCAAAAAACATTAAAGATGAGTTTTGCGATGTTTGTGCAGCCTCGATCAGCCGTAATCCTCAATGCATTGTGGGTACATTTCAGAACCGCGTCCCTTTTCTCTCCTCTGTTCAGTCTTTGGCTGCGTGCACGCACCAACATCAGGACACAAACATCCATCGGTGGATATACACACAGATGTGAGTCTGCCAGTGTTACGATGCTCTCTTCCTTTTCCCCTCCTCGACAGACGTGACTCCCGTGCTTCACACATGAGTGAGTACTGTCAAACGGGGCCCTATCAGGGAGGTTTCCTCCTGTCATTGCAAAAAAAAAAAAAGCTACTGCTGCTTTAGGTTTGTCAGCCCTTTGGGGCCCCTTACAGGCCGGGGGCCCCAAGCAGTTCCCTGCCTTGCCCATAGAGAAGCAGCACCTCTGTATGTCCACTCATTAAGGATTGTTTTCATGTTTTACTTAAGATTGCAAATATTATAACTTTTAGGCTGGGACGGTGGTGTAGATGAAGTGCTGTTGACTCATAGCGAGCAGGTTCCAGGTTCGAATTCCCAATCGGACAGTTCTCCCCGTGCATGTGTGGCTTCTCTCCGGCTTCCTCCCACAGTCCGAACACAGGCTGGTTCGTTTCATCGGTGACTCTTAATGACAGGTGTGAACGTGAGTGTGGCTGGTGCATCCCTGCCTCTCCACTAACGACGGCTCCAGAACCCTGCGACCCCCGAGCGGGCCCTTAACAGTGACAGACAGGAAAGCAGCATCATAATAATCATTAGGAACATGTTTGTTTGTTTTTTAAGTAATCCTCAGTTCTTTGGATTGAGCGCTTCCTTCATGTGCAGCAGCACTTTCATGTAACGTTGCTCGCTGGTGTTGGGAGTTATTAAAGACTGGAGCTATTTGAGTCTCATGCAGCAGATGTGCCCTGATCCTAATATCTGCTCATTACAGTCATTGAAATCTATTTCTGAAACGAAACATTTTTCACTCTTTTAATATTTCCTCTGTAATCTGATTCAGTCAGAACATGATGGATGAAAAATTTGCCTTATCAAACACATTCTCACTTTTTTCTCCTGTCCCACGTCCTCCTATAGCTGCAGGATTTCTGAGACTTTGAGAGAACAACCAAGCACAGTTTAGTCAGTCGGGCGTCACCGTGGTAACACAGTCCAAACACACGCTCGTTAGCTTCATGCCGTAGACAGACGGGCCGCTAAAGGGACATATTTCCAAGCTAATTAAAGGCGCTTCACATTTCCAAGCACATGGCATTCATCCAATCAAGAACACAGGTGCAAACACTTCTGTAGTTTAGAAAACCGTCACGTATCCAGCGTAGTTGTTTTATTCTTCGAGAACAAATTAAAGGGAAAACTTCAGATACGGTGAATGACCCGCTCCATGTTCAAAACCAAACAATGACGCTGTCACGAGTACCGGGTAGCAAACAGGGAGGAGGACCAATGTGCAGAAAACCAACGATTTATTTAATAAAGTGCAAAACAAAAACTTAAATAATAAATCCACTAAAAAAAACACACAAGGAGCAAAACAAGGTAATTCAACAGGGAAACATCCAACATCTCACGCAATGAGCCGACAACAGGGTGAGAAAACACAGAGAGGAAATAGACAGAAGTAATCAGACACAGGTGAGACTAATCAGACAGGTGAGGACAATCAGGAGGGGAACCAGACAACACTGAAGACCAGAAGTTCAACTTAGAAACAGCAAACACTTCAGACTGAACTGAGAAACACACAAGAGCTAACACGAGAGAACTCAAAACACTGGAATACAAACCAAACCATGACAGACGCAGGAACAGGAGTCGGCACGTTGTTCACTTTGCTTTAAATCAGATCCACGAGGGCAGCGTGGCGAGCCGCGAGCGTGGCGAGCCGCGAGTGTGGCACGCCGCTCTGAGGCCTCCACGCACCTCGACAGAGCAGAGAGGGATCAAGCCTCCTGAGGCGGATAATCCACGCTGACATTCATCCTGATATCTTATTACAGCACCAATCTCAACACTTTCACTTTAGAGGGAAACTTTTCAGGAACGTTTTTTGGGTTTTTTTTAGATTTGAGTTAATCCACTTCGCTCCTCGCGGAGCACATTGGACACACACAGCTGTCTGAATCGGATCCACAGCGAGCCGAACTAACGCGTTTACCGTCAATAACACGGCCGTGATGTTGTTTAGTCTGGCTGTGTGGACTCAGACACAGACTGCGCTGTCAGGAGGATTATCACCGTCTTCACCACTCTGCTCTGCTGGAGACGGCAGCAGATGTGTTTGAATCGATCGGCGGGCTTCATGTGGATTGTGCAAATGCACAAATATGAAACTAACCTGCTGCAAACATGTCCCAGTGTCAGAATCACCCTCGGCTTGTGCTTTTCATTATGTGTTCATCTCCTCCGATCCCTTCCTGAGTCTTTGTCATGTAGCAGTAAATAACCTGCTCTTCTGTAAAGCAGCTTGAGATAACACTTCAATGAATTGATGCTATAAGAAGAAATATTCATTGATGATTGATTGAGTCATCAAAGCTTTTACATCACATTCATAAACTGCTGGCAGATGTGTCCATCAGTCTAAACTAATGCCGTTCATAAGCATTCACATGTTGGAGCAACTTGGTGCCTTGCCCAAGGGCAGCTTTTACATGTGTCTGCAGGAGTTTCAGGTTGTTTTTCAGTTTCTTTGTGGGAATGAGAAATGCTAAAAGTGTTGGTCTTGATTATTCAGGAGTCCGTCCAGTCGTCATGTCGACACACAAAAAAAAAAGCTTTAGAGATCGAGAACTTCAACAAGCGCTCTGAGAACTCAAAATCGATCTTGTTCAAAACTAACGAGACACGCGGCGTGTTCTTTTCGTCTTTGTTGTCATTTTTATTTTCATTAAATCACCTTGTAAACTTTGTGTCTTAAAAAGAGCCGAATCAATAAAGTTGTTGCTTTGAAGGAAACTCTGCGTCAGATCCACTCAGTGAAATCAACGCCGAGCTGATAAAAAAAAACTTTAAACAAGAGATTCAAGAATTTTCTTTGACTTTAGAGAAAGCTGTGTGAATGTTTTTACTTCAGCTTTTTCATTCTTTGAAACCAAAAAAAACAGACGTCTGCTTCTTTTCTCATACCAACATTTTTTTTTTAATCTTTGCAGATCATAATCCAAATGTTCATCACTGTCACCATCAAAACAAATGAATTCTACAGAGAGAGAAAACAGGGATTTCTACTTTGGGATCAAATATGACGAGAAGAAAAGGGAATTCTGGAGGAAATTTCAATCCCTGCCTTTCAACATCGACCTTCCTAAGATTTCTCCTCGAACACAAACAGGTTGTTAAAAAAATACACCATCTAAACTTAAATTTAATGCAGACCTCAAATCTCTCTCTAAAAGTATTTGTGCTTTGTTCATAAAGCCACACAATAAAGAAATGATCAAACATCATCTCAGCAGTGAACCTGATACCTCGTGGCGTGCAGGCGTTTCCCCCCCTCGCTCTCCGTCGTCAGCGCCTCAGATGAAGCGATCAGCCGACAGCGGCTGCAGATATTTACGGTGGTCGTGGCCCAGTCAGGAGCAGGAAACACATCACTTTTATGGAGGGCGCATTAATACGACTGCTGTTCAGGGATTTATGAGTCTCTGCCGCAGCGGGCGTTTGTCCCAGCAGGCACTAAAATGCACCACAGTTTAATAACCAGCATAAGATGTTCAACAGCAGACTGTAAAACCTCGGTGTCAAAGAGAGGAGGTGGTCAGAATCACAGATTGTAGTTTCTGTAATAAAAGTGATTATCAGTAATAATTAAATGGTGGACATGAGTCTGTAAGAATTAATGCCGAGTAAATAAATAAACCATCCGTGGATTTAGATAATGTTTTTGTCTTAAAATGCAGAGTATTTAAATTCCTCTGTGACGGGGAATCACGGGAGTGAGTCTCTCTGTTACTCCGCCCCCGATGAAAACAAACTGCAGAGTTGACCGTCGTCGTGACGACCGGGTGAAACCGACCTGAGGAAGAGAATATGTGTTGTGACGAGCTGACGTATCCGAGTTCACGTGATGTTTTTTTTATTTTATCTCAGCAGCTCAAACACCTGACAGAACGACAGCTTTCTGTAGCATCTCACGCCTCTTTATGCGGCGAGCTTAAGGCATAGCATCGGGTGTTTCCACGGCAACGATATGAAAGCCGGAGAAATCCTTAATAGGATGGTTGTAGTACGGTCTGTGTCTTTTGAGGCGGCCGCCATGACGGACACGAAATGTTTATTGTTGCCGTGGAAACACCAGATGTGACATGAAAGTTGTTACGTGTCTGTCATGGTGACTCTGACCACAATAACCACAGACAGGTGGGTTTCTCTGACTTTGCTGTTAGAAAAATTAAGTTTATGTAAGTGCTCAAAAAAATTCATAACATACTTTTTTATTCAACATAGATATTTTAGTGTAAAAAATGTAGTTTTTTTTTTACCCTGTGGCCGAGAGTTAGCTTAGCATAAATTATAAAGGCTAATATTGAGTTGATTATTTATTTATTTTTTATAACGAGACGTTTTTAAAGCAATTATTTTTTTAAGGTTTGTATGTTTTTGCTCGGAGGCAGAAGAGAGACTTAGGGTTTTTTCAATTGGTGAATAATTTCTAACAGAAGCAGATAAAGAACATCACAAGATATGTTCAATAAAATTAGATTTTTTGGGGGGGGTTGGATAGACTAGCGGTTTTGTTGCTCGCCCCATGTACAGAAGCTATAGTCCTTGTTGCAGAGGCCACAGGTTGGAATCCGCCCGTGACCCTTTGCTGCATGTGATCCCCCACTCTGTCCTCCCAGCACTTCCTGTCTCTCTTCAGCTGACCCATCTATTGAAGGCGAAAACATAAACCAGACCCTTTGAAATATCTTCCTTCCAGCACGAGTCCTTCTGATGCTACAATCAAACAGAAAACCTTTTTTTTATTTCCCACAAACACAGACCTGTAGTGATTCTGTTTGCTGTGACTCAGGTAAGTATCTCTCTCTCTCTCTCTCTCTCTTTTATTCAGCGACTGGGTGGGATGACTCGGACCTGATTGGTGGAGGCCCCACTGAGGATGCCAAGCACAGACTCCCATGAACCCTCCGGAGCTCAATTACAGCCGCAGATGTCTTGAGGGTCCCGCCGCAGCGCTGGTCGATAAGTCATAGCGTGATGGAAGAGCCTCGCTGATGGGTCGCGTATCGATTCACAGGAGCCACTTTTCTCATCATCTCTCTGTTTTCATGACTTTCCCCCGGCACGTCTTCTTATGAACCCGAGAGAAAAATCCACATCAGATCTGAAGAGGCCGCAGAGGCTCATTCCCAAAATAAGATTCAACCGCCAGACTCGAGATCATTATTAAAGGTAGGTGAAGGAAACATCCACATGCTAACAACTGTCTATATCAGGTTTAGCATGGACTGGGTTAAAGCTGAATCACATCGGTTAATGATGCATTCAGACAGGTGAGACAGGCTTTGGATCTCATGCTGGATTTAGTCCAGATGAGTAGGACTTGGTAGAAACCATGCTGGGATTAGTTTGACTTAAACCTGAATTTAGATTGGGATTATTCTCGCTATACATTAAAATCATCTGATACTGGGTTTAGGTAGATGAAAGCAGATTTAGCTTGGACTGTGTTTACCAAGGATAGACTGGGAACAAACTGGGTTATACTGGGTTTACTTGAATATAAAACCTGGTTTTAGACCAAGTTGGACGAAGATAACTCAAGATAGACTGGGTCGAGGATGGATTACTTTGAGTACAGACTGATTTTATTCAAAGAGAAACAATAATCAAATGGTTTTAAACAGTCAGACTCTCAATGAAACAAAACACCATGTTAGACTTAAGAACAACAAGAGAGGTTGAAGGTTTAGACCAAGTTGACATTTGGAGACAGACTTGTTTTATTTTCTTAAAACCTTTTCTTTATCAGCGTGTTTGTCTCGTTATGTTTCAGAGATTTATAAACCTGCTCAGCTGCTGATGGATCGTTTCTTTAATATGTGCCAATAAGTGTGTTGGACAGATTCCCACGGAAAGGAGTTGAGTGGCAGAGCTTGTCCTCAGTGATCGTCCAGGCTGTTCGAAGTCGAGGAGACATTGACGTCTCAGCTCGGTCCTTTATTGTGAAGCACTTTGTGACGTCTGTTCTATAAAAACACTCGACTTCCTTACGTTGCTCCGCATTCATTTCATCTGGACTTCTTTTGGTCGATTGTGGAAAAGCAAAAGTTACTTTTCTGATTTAAATTCTCCGCACGTTCAGTTTACTAATTGGCCAGATTTGAAGAAAAAAAAAAAAAAAACCTCAGAGGAAGCAGAACTGGATTTTGTGGCACAACCTCCCACGGTGCTGGAAGAGGTCAAAAAGCTGCGGCTACACTCCTAATCTGTGCATGTTTAACTGTGTAGCTCTCGCTTGTTCATAAAGCTGATGGTGTTGCTGGAGGATGAATCGGCGACTCCCAAAGTTTTGTTGAACTTTGAGCACACAGACGGAGTCTGAGTCCAGTCAGCTGACGGATCGATGGATTTATTATGAAATCAGAGAGTCTGAGGTGAGCCTGTCAACTGGAATGAGCTCATTACTTCAGCAGACAGAGACAGCCAATGTGTGTGTGTGTGTGTGTGTGTGTGTGTGTGTGCTCTGTCACACACAGCCAGGTGAAGATCTGTGTGCTCACTTTGTCCCTCCAATGAAGGACACCAGAATGTTATTAAGACTGCAGACTAATTATGCTCGCTGGCTTCAGTCATTTAATTAAGAAATATTCCTAGCATGTGTGCTAAAAGGTATAGCACACGGCCTGTGTGTCAGCGGTCACACAGAGGGCATCATGGGAAATGTTCTGAATAATGGACACTGATGGACAGTTTGAGGGTTTGGACGCTCGTGTGTGACATTCATTCACCTGACTTATGTTTGTTAACGTTTCTAAAGCGGCTTTTCTCCTCAAGTTTTCCGATGTTGTTTCACAAGTTGGAAGACGTTTGTTTTTGGGATATTTTCGCCTTCATTGGAGAGGAAAGCTGAAGAGAGACAGGGGATGTTGGGAGGAGAGAGAGCGAAGGGTCGAGGTCGGATTTGAACCCCCAAAATGTGGCGCTGGTGACCAAGTGAGGAGTTTTCACGCTCTTGTGTAAAGAGGCTGTACACACTCCATGTTGCTTTGATCAGGACGCCGCCGCCGCCACCGCTGCTACCACCGCTGTCACTCTGGTCAATCCTTGTGTTTCCACCAGCGCTGTTACACTCCGCTCCATTGCAAATACACTGCTCGTCTATATCTGATAGAATACGCTGCAGGGACGCTGGATAGAATATGGCAACCCCGACAGGAAGTCAGACAAGTAAAACACACAGAGCAGCCGGTCCATTTCAAAATAAAACCCGATACAAACTCGTATTTTCCATCAACGTTACGTGAAAACATTCAACAACGAACAACAAATCATCTTAGGAAAAAAGAAAGAAGAAGAAGAGAATTAACGTAGGTCAAAGGTCACGTCAGTGTTCCACAAAGAAGGTTTCACTGGATCTAAAGATTGTATTTATTTATCTAAAGTTTAAACTCTTTATGTGGGTCTTAACAAAAAGAAGATTGTAGGATATTTTTAAAGCTCTGAACTTGTTGAGGAGAAGTCGGATGTTTTTGCTGTCACCAGGCGCCGTTACATTTTATAGTGGAAGAGAAACTCTTTGATCCAATAAATCAGCGCGTGGACGAATCTCGACGGTTTCCCTCTGACAGAACGAGCGCCGCAATCACGGCCGAGGCCTTGAAGAAACGTTTGGAGGGCGGAGGTGTTTTATTGCGGGTGGAGGACGCGGCGTCTCCAGGCAGCTCAGACGTCCTTGTGAACAGACTCCCTGATGGAAATGTCTCCACCTTCAATCTGTGTCTGGACACCAGGCCGCTGTCACCGCCTCGCCTTAGCTGTCCATCACACCTGGCAGGGATATTATTGTTCTGACGCAGGTGGAGCTGATGACGGATGAGGAGTCTGGGCTCAAAAAAAACCCACCACGGAGAAGAAAATCAAGCCCTGGAGAAATGAAAACAGGAGTGTCGATGTCAGAAACGAACAGCTGTCTGCTATCGCCCAGAACGAAACATCATCTACAACTACAGTGTGACATGAAATCTCTTGTTTCCAGAGGCTGGATTTATCCGAGGATATCTACCTGCCCGTGAAAAATATTCATCCTCCACTGCTTTTATACAGACTCCTCTCACACGCTGACCTGGTTTGTGTTTGTTGTTCTCACGTGCAGGAAAATGTTCTTGTAAATGTTCTGTACTTGGGGTTGCCGGTTCAAATTCCATGCAGATCAGATCTGAAATTTTGGGGAGCTGGTTGCTGGAGATGCCCCAGAGCAAGACCTCTTTAACTGGAAATGCATGAAGTAAAAAATTAAACAATACGGATGAAGACATGGATGAGGTGTGAACATGGTTTGTTTCAATGGGAGATTGTGATTGGCAGCTTGCTTCCCGATCGATTAGTCCGTGTCTCAGTTTACAGAGTGTGTGCTCGGCTGTCCTCTGGACTCCACAACAGGAGATCGGATCGTCACAACAAACATCTTGCACCACAGGAAAATCTGAAAAGATTATCTTTATTTCAGAGGGCAGAAATAAACACCCACCTGGGGGAGGGGCTACTGCCCTTTGTGATGTCATAAAGGGAACATCTCCAAACGGCAGCAGGCAGAAGACGGAGAGGATGGACTTTTCTCATCATTGCGGGGTTTGGAGACAGACTAGTCTCTAGTCTGTCTTCCCCGTGTTCCTCTCACTCTAACATGTGTCTCACATGTTAGAGTGAGAGGAACACAGGGAAGTTTATTCTGCATAAAACGTGACCTTCAAAGTTTAATATTCATGATTTGACCCTGACGTCCTTCAGGGAAGAGAAGATGGTTCTTTTTTCTCTTGCGGGGGAAATATGTGAAAGGTTCCTCAGAGATTCACCTACCAGTGTTTAAAACGAGACAAAGTGGACTCTGTGATGATAAAAGAATCGTCTGTCCTCAGATGCCTCGGTGTCGTCACAGTGGAGAGAACGTGATGAAGGGTCCTCTCACGTGTTACAGCTTAAATTTAAGCACTTAAAAAAAGTGTACTCTCCCTTTAGCCTGGTGTTGCTTACATGTATGTAACGCTCTGCCAGATATCCAATGAGGCTGTGAAACACTCACTTCCAGTGTGTCACCATGCATGCATGCATGGACGTCTACGACCAGCATCGTTAGCTTGGATAAACGCTGCATATTTACCCGCTTGGTATCCTGTAAATATCCGACAGAAAATAAAGCTTTGCACGTTGGATCACAGCTTCATCCTGTCAGGTGAGAGAGACCAGGAAGAGTCCGATGTGTCTCCTGGTGAGTGTCAGATTGTTTCTCGGTTTAGGCTCTGCAGATAATGAGGGTTCAAGCTCTTTAATAAGAGGCAGATTTCTAATAAATTAGTGCTAATAGCTCACTATTTATATCAGACTAATGTGGCGTAATGAGCTACGCCCTCAATTACAGCGTGTTTCATTATGAAATTGATGTTCATCCTGGTTTCATTTCATTCAGAGAGACAGAGCGAGGAGTTCAGCCTGCAGGGTGAAAGATGTTTAAAGTTTAAGGAATCGCCTGAAGAAGTTTCGCTCTGCTCAGGTTCTTGATGCATCAACTGTCGAGTTTCTTCACACGCTGCCTTTTGATTAGAAAAACTTTGAAAAGTGATTGATTTACACCGGACAGGTTGAACTTGACTGTTTAATGAGGATGCAGCTTCTTTTCTTCTGAAGACAAACACACATCATGATGAAGACAGGAAACAGGGAGCCGACGGATAAAAGAGGTCAGTCCGTTCCGGGGGGGATAAAACTCTTCAGCTCATTCTTTCTTTTACAAAGAGGCATTGAATTTCCCTCGGGATCAATAAAGTTTCTATCTATCTATCTATCTGTCTATCTATCATTCTCTTGACCTGTCTTGATTTCAAATCCAGAGTCTGCCGAGTTTGAAACGAGAAGGGCGAGAAGGACCGAGACCTTCAGAAAGTGGTCTCAAGACCGGTCTTGAGATCAAGTCCGATTGCGAGTACTTCAACGCTAGTTTTTTTCATTTTTTTAAGCGCCTCAAAATAACCAAAAGTTTATTTTATTATTTTTTTGATCTCTGAGCATTTTTTATTTACTCGTCAACATTTCTAAAAGACACAACTTTATTTATGATGTCATCAGATCTTTTTAAAGGTCCGACATCAGGTCAAGTTCTCTTCCTCTGTCATCATCAGACATGAAAGAAACTGTGTTGAACTTTGGATTCTGGTCCTGAAGGGTCCGGATTTGTTTGGACCAGAGAAGAGAGGTGGTTTTAAGAGAAGCTGCAGCCACTAACAAACCACGCCCCCTGAAATACACCCCATCCACCCCCCTGATCCAATC
Source organism: Symphodus melops (assembly GCF_947650265.1). Lineage (NCBI taxonomy): Eukaryota > Metazoa > Chordata > Actinopteri > Labriformes > Labridae > Symphodus > Symphodus melops. The sequence goes on along the minus strand of NC_136696.1, from coordinate 27,311,798 downwards.
TGACCCTCGCCCTAATCCAGACCCAGACCCATGGGTGGGCGTGGTTTGTAGGGGGCGTCGCTTGTACGGTACCCGCGGCTGCAGTTGGGTATTATTGGGTTATAAGGCGGCTACACAATCAACAGCTTTCAGACTGTGAAGCATAAAACCTGCGAACAGGACACACACACACACACACACACACACATTCGCCCCTCTGAGAGCAGCTCTGTCTTATCGTCTTACAGCCGAGAACAAAGACCCACAAAGAAGATCAACGCTGACTGGAGTCCAGGTCCTGACTAAACCCCCCCGAAGACTGCTGAAACTGAAACAAGACAGGCCATGGACAGAAAAGATAAGACACCTGCTCCCCAAACACGCAAACACACAATCTGAAGATTCAGCTCAGCCGCCCTTTTTCCACTGTGATGTGATTATCAGTGTCATTATCCGCAGTTATCGCTCTGCCTCGAGGTGGATGACACCATATCATCGGCACAAACATAAACACACGTGCAGGTTAATGAGTTAAGGCAGGAGGACAGAGTGTGACGTGACGAGTGAAGCCTGACAGACAACACTCAGGGAGTAAAAACCCGACATCATTAAAACGTAAATAACAAACATTAAAGGGCTCCCTCCCTCCTCTCCAAAGCAGAATGAGGTTTTCTGGGAGTTTTTTTTTTTTAAACTGTCCTGTCACTCTGCAGTGTTTGCATCAGAGTCCAGTAATTATGATCCAGTTTTAATGAATCCTGATTGTGATTGGCTGCTCTCAGGGGAAGCTTTGATTCTGTGTTTGATTAACACAAAGTCGGAGCGACGAGGAGATCTGAGCCGACACGCTCTCTCAGGAGTGAGACAAGTAAACACACCTTTCCCCCAAATTAATATCTGCAATTAGAAACTTTTTATAGCTAAAAAAAAAAAAAAAAAAAAACCCTCATGTTTTTATACTCTGATGTAGAAGTTATCCTTAAATGCCCACAGTGTCATTCATATTCCTGAGTAATAATCAAGGGTTCAGCTACAGTCAGACCAGTGAGTCATTCATCCAGTACTGGCCGATATGGGCCGAGCACATGTAACAACCAGCATCTGTTCTGGTACATGACATCATACAAACTATAGCGTGTAATGAAAACATGCTTGTGGGATTTGGATCAGCGGGTCCTCTGCATGCCCCCCTTCTGGTCTGAGTCTGAACTCTTGACCAGTTCAGGGTGCTGGTGCCGAATCAGGGGCGCCTCTAGGGTCTGTTGGGGCCCTATGCAAACATTCATTGGGGGCCCCTCCGACCAGCATCCATTATTCATTTCACAGTGCTTGAGTTCTGTCAGATGGGGCCCCTTTAGGGGGGTTTTCTGTCCCTGCAAAATTAGCACATTTTGAGGCGATGCTGTGGTTTAAAGTTTGTCAGCCATTGGGGGCCCCCGACTGGTCTGGTGCCCCTGAGCAGGGCCTCCGTGCAGCATTCAGCTCTGATCATGCAGTATGAACTTGACGCTCTGCACGTTATTTAACTTGCTCCTTGAAATCCCAACGTGTAATCATGTGACGCTTTCAATGATCTATTTTGACATTACTTTAGTTTTTTTTGGTCTCTCATGGTTTGTTTTTACCAAACAGTCTTGAAAAATGAAGACAATGAGGAAGTGCAAAATCACAAAGAAACATATTTAAACATATTTACAGTTAATCATGATTGAATAAATAAGATTTAACTCATAGTTTAACAGTTTCATGCACGTGGGGGGAGGAGACATCTACGGGATCAAAAAGTCACACATTGCTCCTTTAAATGAAAATGATTCATCAAAGATGATTTAATAAACAAGAAAAACCTGCATTATTATTTTCGTATGTTTTTGTGGACATTGTTTAATCAAACCCTCAGACACTGAAGCTCAGATTACTCCAACAAGGTCATTTAACATTTCATGAGAAATGCTCACAGTCCGCTGAGGCCCTCGCTCTCTCTCTCTCTCTCTCTCTCTCTCTCTCTCTCTCTCTCTCTCTCTCTCTCTCTCTCTCTCTCTCTCTCCCAGTGTCAGGCCTGTTTGTTCCAGACGTGAATAATAAAGCCGAGCTGAAACATGTTTTGACTCCTCGGAGCTCCTGAAGGAGTCGTTGTTGGAGAGTGAAGAGCTGAGCGCTGCAGAGTCGACAGAAAGAGAGAGAGAGAGAGCGAGAGAGGGAGAGAGGCTAAACACCCTGCTCGTCCTCCTGGACTTCCTGTCTCCTTCCATCTGCCTGTCCTGAGCCGTTTGTCCCAGACATGTCAGAACCTCTGCAGCTTACAGGGAGGATCTCATAAAAATATGTCTGGACGTCTTTCATCACTCATCAATATATTGAAACCTTTGATTTCTGCTATTCAAAGAGTTTCATATCATCGGATCATAGTTAACCATCAGAACGAAAGGTTTTTAAAAGTGCTGCTGTTTTAAAGAGCTTTAGTTCATGCCGTATGTTTGACTCAGTGTGACTGTTCAAGTCTCACAGCATCAAGGTCGGAGCGGGAATGTGATTATGGGATGTGATGTTCAAGGTCAGAGGTCCAACAGGAAGTGCGGCGCTCAGCAGATTCGATAACAGCGCTCACTTGTCTTCCGATGACCTTTGACCTCGATGAGCTGCGACCTCCACACACGATCTGTGCACACGTTAAAAATAAAGACATTTGCCTTTCTTGTCCTCCGCGTGTGCTGGAGAGGAAGTTTAGAGTCCACACAGAGACGAGCAGGTCGATCACGTGACTCAAAATATCTTCAAGAACTCGTCATGGGCGTGCGACAGTGTCAGGCACCGTGGTCAAGAACCCCATCTTGTGTGTGTGTGTGTGTGTGTGTGTGTGTGTGTGTGTGTGTGTGTGTTGTGTTAAATGTTGTCGTCTCAGCAGAGTTTTGTCATCTAAAAAGTCTCTCCTCCTTCATCAAGGTCGAACGGAAAACTTGCTGCCATCAACATCATTAACAAACTGCTTCGTTTCCCAGAAACAAAAAAAAAAAATAAGTAAAAAAATTACACAAAACAGCCACGTCTGCGTAAAAATAACACGACATTAAACGGCTGAACCCTCCCCACACACACACACACACACACACACACACACACACACCTCTGGCTGTTAGCAGTTAATAAATAAAGGAAATGAGCGGAGAGAGCTCATTAATATCAGTGAAGGTGAGGCGCTAACAGCCTCAGGAGGCTGCTGCAGTTTATACAGGAAATAAGAGGAACCAGCGCTAACACTTAAGCTAACACACACAATTACACACACACACACTTACACACACACACAAGCGAGGACATTTTCTTCACCAAACATTTCTACACTTAACTTCTTATTAAACACAAGAAACCGGAGCCCCTCCCCCTGGGGTCAGGGGGAGGGGCCTGCTGAGCATGGCCTGACTTTTTATTTACTTCATTTGAAAAACTTTCAATAAAAGTGACCGAAGAAGAATGAAGAGGAATTCTTTGTCTGGGAGTGAAATGAAGAAAGAGAAATGAAATTTTAGCTGAGGTGCTGCAGCAGACAGAAGTGTGTTAAAGAGTCTCCTGTTTTGGATGTTGGAAGATTTATACATAAATATCTTTAAATAAATAATATTATTTGTGGTATTTTATTTTGAAAAGTGACTGAGGTGAGAGAAACTGTCATGTCTGATTCTAAAGCTTCCTTAATCACTCGGCTTCTTTAGTGTTTTCCTCTCCAAAGTCCAGTTATTAAAAAGTGTGTGTGTGTGTGTGTGTGTGTGTGTGTGTGTGTGTGTGTGTGTGTGTGTATCACAGACTAATGAAGGTCCTGATGGACTTCATTCTGCTCAAATTGTTTATGAATCATTAGAGGCAGACAAACAGGCTGCCCACTCCTCATCCCCCCTGTCCTCTGTGTAAATCATTAGTCCAGGGAAGGTCACACACACACACACACACACCGTTCCTGTTGTATGTTGGTCCAGTATATTTTCATTATTCTCAGTGAAAGCCTTGAAGAGATCATCCAGAAAGACTGAGATGTGAAGCACACAAAAACATGAACACGGTTTTAAAGCGACAGAACGAAAACTTTCAGACACAGAAACGTTCAGCAGGTCTCCTGTAAGGTCATCGTGCAAGAAGTGCGTCTCAGCTTCACTGCTTCACTGCGTTCATCCTGCTGGGTGGCGTTTCAGTGCTTCATTCGCCTCACTGTGATTATATTTTTCTCTCCCTGTAGCTTCTACATCCGTCATATTCATATGTTTGATTGCATCCACTCCCAAAGTCATCTACACACTGTCACTGGCTGGAGGAAAACACACCACGCAGCACCCCACAAAGCAGCAAACTGTGGGGTGAAAAATGAAGCCAATAAAGTCCTGCAGTTCCGCGAGTGTCCACTAGAGGCAGGCTGCAGGAAAAACAAGAAGTCACAAACAACCACAGGTGAAAAAGCTGTTTTTACAGAAACATGTTTAACACCTGAAACAAAAAACGAAATGGGCACATGGACGTCTCCATTTTGTTTTTATAAATGATGCGTGTGTCCACAGTTAGGCGTGTAGCTGACATGATTGGCGCGGTGTAACTCAACATGGCGGCTCCTGCTGACGAGTCTCCTGCAGGAAGAGACGGGTGACGTGACTCAGGCCGTTCATATTTACAGTCTGTGCTCCCGATCAAATTAAAACAAAACAGTGAAATCCAGTCAGAGGACGGGCTCTCTGCAGAACCCACACACGTGCAGAGGTCCAGTATTATTTTTACTGACTCTCTATTTAAGAAAAAATAGTATTGTTGTCCAAAGAGTCAGTTTAATGTTGTGATGAAACGTGTGATGTACAGTCTTAATTAGACCTCTGTAGCACATCTGAAATACTGACGGACTTTTATAACCGTCCTCAAAGAATTACACTTCTGTAGGACTTGAAATATTTACAGGCCAGAAACAAACAGCAGAGCTGATCATTTCCTGTCTGGTTGGAGCCCACGCTCCGGTCTCAGGTTCTGAGCCCAGCTGATCCAGGATAAGTCCGGATGCAGGGTCTGTGCCACGGCTTTGATCTGCCTCCCCCGCTGTGTGGGCGCGCTTCATTCATGGCGGTCAGAGAGCGCCCACGTAGAGATCATTCCAAGTCCCATGAAATTGACTTTTTGCATTGTTTTATTTTTTGACTTGAATCTGCTGAGAAAGTTGATTTTCATTCTTGTTCATATTTTTTTCATACAGTTTTTTTCTGAGTATGAAATTTCTCAAATGTTTTTTAATTTGTTGATTTATTCATGAAGCGTCTTCTTCTGCATTTTTTAACCGGTTTCCCCTCAACCTGCCTTCACGAGTCCGCTGTCTCTGTCAGCTTGTGTTTACAGGTGAAGTTGTGCGAGGGCTTGATTGGAGCTCATGTGAGTCCTCAGCAGGTCTGTGCAGGTGAACGAGGCACGGCTGGAGCTCCATGAGGTCAATCAGACGGTGGGCGGAGCCACATTTACACCCTTATAAAACCACCTGCAGCGCCAAACAGAGTCACTTGTAAGAGAGTTAACAGGAAAAGAAACTCATGTTCAACATGATGCTGTACGTTCACTTTGTTCTTTGTCTGCTGTTTGGCTTTTCAGCTGCTCAGCATCATCCCTGGAACCAGGCTGGAGGCGGGACTCGAGGAAGGCCCAGAGACCAGAAACCAGCAGGTACACGTGTCTCTGTGACATGGATCAGATCTTTACTTTGTGCTTGTTTAAGCTTAAACTTTAACGGGGAAACTTTCCTTGTTCAGAGATGGATCATCTGATTTGTGTGATTCAAGAAACCCTGTGTGACGTAAGAGTTGTTAAAAGGATTTAAAGCAGACTGTCAAACATTCAGAACATGTTCAGGAGAGAAGGAATCCCTCCTCTGGTCGACGACAGGCTCAAAAAGTTTGAAGACATTTTGTGAAGGGTGATTGGTCGGCGTGTTTCTGCTGTAAATGAAATCATGAAACGTCATCCAACAACATCCGTTGAGGTTAGACAACAGACTTTTCAAGTTTTTTGCCGACTTTAAATTCCTTTTCCACGTCGAAGAAAGAACGGAGACGTTGCCTTGACTTGTAAATGTCAAACGCATTTCTTCAGCCTCGGCAAGTCGGGTTTTCTTTTCGGCTCTCCACACGCTCTCGGCTCCTCTCCGGCTTCAGCTCTCTGCTATGAGGCGTCTTCAGAGTGTTTTAGTCAAGACCACACTGGCCAGGACCAGGACATACCTGAGACCGGCGTGTGCCAAGACCGGAGACGTTTAGAGATCGAGTCAAGATCAAGACTTTAACTAACTCGCTGAAAAATCCTCACCTTGTGTGTAACAGGTGTCACTGTGGCAAATCAAATCACATGTGAATTGAAGTGTTTTTTTAGTAAGGGGCGTTTTCCTTCCAATCAAAATAATGACTTTTGAGAAGCGTGATTTTTTTGCTTTTATATCTAGACTCCACCTTGTCCGGGACAAGACAAAGTAGAAATGCTGTCCGTTACAAGACGAGACCTGCACAACGCTGTCTTACACGATACCAGCTGCACAGAGCTTAAAGACCTAAGATGGTCGACTGATTTGAAAATAAAAAAACATTACCAAGATGAGTGCATTTATGAAAATTCATATGAACAATCCAATTTGTATTTTAATACTTGGTCCTTTTTATCTAAGTGTACTGGTCTCATCACTGCCCCTTGTGGCTGGTGTGCAGATAACACCCACTTTAAGTTCAGTGAGAGCTGCAGACTTCATGAGCCTCAAAATTGTCTCCATACTTTTTTTCCGACCACATTGAGTGAGCTGTTGTCTCGACTTTTAACTGACAGCTTAATCTCCCAACTCTTGTCCCTAGATGTCCAACAGGAGAAGCAGTCCTTCCATGAGCCCTTGTCTTGGAGGTTTCCAACTCCGCCCCCGGAGGACGAGCCTCACTTCCCTCCAGAGTTCGAGCTGAAGGCTCCGACGGCAGCCGACAGCGTGAGCGCCTTCTGCGGGGAGAGCTCTATCCGTGTGGAGGCCAAAAAAGACCTGCTGGGCATCGGGAAACCCGTCCTGACGTCAGACGTCACGCTGGGAGGTTGTCCGGCCACGGGGGAGGACGCTGCAGCTCAGGTCATGATCTTTGAGTCGGAGCTGCACGGCTGTGGGAGCCAGCTGCTGGTGAGAAAACAACATGGCCGACCCATCAAGGCCACTTATAGCTTTCTTTGAGAAAATAAACTTGCTGATGAGGAAGTTGATTTTCATAAACTCGTATGGTGTCTAAGTATGAACGGTATAAAAATGTGGACGATGCATCAACTGCTTAAAGTGAAGCCAAAGAACCAGGAAGTGCACAAACTGTTAAATCCAGTTCTGCATGGTGGCCAAACCTGGTATTGCAGCTCGCTGTGATTCCTTCTGTTGCAAAGGAGGAGGCAGGCGTTATTATCAATGGGGGTGTTGGCTTAACTTGCATTGGTGCGTTTTTAAACTTTCAGATTACCGAGGACTCGTTCATCTACGCCTTCACGCTGAATTACGTCCCCACTCCTCTGGGAGACGCTCGGATCGTCCAGACCGGGGACGTGTCAGTCGGCGTGCAGTGTCACTACCAGAGGTCCGATTTTTGCACACTCGGAACCAGAACTGCTGAATTTATCTATTGGCATCATTTCATTGAAAGGTTTTTCCTCTTCAGTCAATGAAATTTGTTTTGTTTATTTCCAGGAAAAACGACGTGAGCAGCAGCAGCTCGTTTAAGCCGACCTGGAATCCGTTCCTCGACAGCAAAGCTTCAGAGGAAAACCTCTACTTCTCCTTCAGACTCATGACTGGTGAGTTTGTTCCTACTCATTCATGATGGAAAGTAAGCGTTGAAGTCGGATGTTTTTACAACAGATTTTTCTTTTCCCTTCATCGCCTCGACATTTATTGGTTTATTTAAGGTGTTTTTCTTCCCGCCTCTCAGATGATTGGCAGTTCTCTCGCCCGTCCTCTGAATTCCTGCTGGGAGACATGATGAAGTTCGAAGTGTCGGTCAAACAGTTTCATCACGCTCCTCTCAGAGTGTTCGTCGACAGCTGCGTGGCCACCATCGTCCCCAACATCGACACGGTCCCTCGATACGCCTTCCTTGGAAACAGCGGGTCAGTTAACTAAGTCAAACACCGACCTGCAGTCTGAATGGTCCTGTGTTGCATTCAGGGACTTGTCTTGGAGTCCTCAATTTTTGGGTTCATGCAATACTTTTCAGTTTGTTTTTTTTCTCTTAAGGACATTTGCTCGTGTTGCATTCGGGTGTCTTCTCTGATCTGTGATGTGTTCAGGCACATTCTGAGTGTCTGTTTTTTTGGTCGAGTGTGATTTGTCTCTCAGCTCTTTGTGTTGCGTTCAGGTGCCTGTTTGACAGCCAGCTAACCGGCTCCAACTCTCAGTTCCTTCCTCGGACTCAGGACGACAGGCTGCAGTTTCAGTTGGAGGCGTTCAGGTTCCAGCAGGACCACAGCGGCACGGTGAGTCCTTAACCAGTTTCCCACCCGTCACTTTGAGTTACTGTAAAATGTAACTCTGCATCTCGTTCTTAGATTTACATCACCTGCAATGTGAGAGCCACAGCAGCGTCTGCAGCTGTCGGTGCAACAAACAAGGCCTGCTCCTTCTCCAACGGGTAAAACACTAAAAGTCCCTGGTGGAAACTGGGCTTTTGATCCTTTCCTTAAACGTCACTAAATTAAGCCAAAGGTGTCACAACGACAAATTTCATTAATGCTCAAATATGAAGGGAGGAGGAACCGTAATCACTTTAAAAGCTTTTATTTTGGTAAATATCAACAGAGGAAATGAAGAATCATAGTTGTCTTGTAGTATTTTGTAGTTTACTTTTATTTCACGGTTCAGCTGTTTAAAGTCATCGGGGAATTTCTCCAGATTTAATTTTTATTCTTGGAAATGATAAAACATCAAATGTGGCAACAATGACTTGAAATTGAGATTAGAATTCAAAGAGGCGTTATCTTTCAGCCTTTGAAGCCGAGCTTTTAATTGACAGGTGGCGGGAGGCGGCTGGCAGACATGAGCTGTGCGCCTGCTGCGATACAGACTGTGGAGCAGGAGACCAGAGACAACCGGCACAAACCGGTAAGAAAAAGAGTGTGCAGCTGATTTTTTTTTTTTTTTAAATTTAACAGTGTTTTGAGTTTTCACTCAAAGACTCAACAGTCAGAAAAGTTTTAATGTCGTCTAAAGATGTTTCATGTTTCCATGTTGCAGGTTTTCTGTGGCAGCAGGAGACGGCCGTCGGTCCAATCAAAGTGGGGAACAAACTTCTGCAGTGAAAATGAATGTGCTACAAACGATAATAAACCAGAGAGTCTTTTCCTGATCCAGTTGTTTTTGTGTGGCTGTCTAAAAAGTTTCAATCAGAGGAAACAAACTAATCGAAGTTCTGATTTTAAAGGGAAGTTCACTGTCATGACATCACAAAGGTTTCACACGTTTAAAGAGTTTCAGGCCCCTGAAATCCACCTCGTGGTGGTCCACACATGCAGCACGGGGAGGAGCCTTGTCAGACCAATGTGTATGAGGCAGAAAATGAGTCCACTACATGATGCTATAAGGCCAGCAGATAAGCTCATGCAGCAGTGTGTGTGGGAGGACACACACACCACCTCCCACTCACTCCAGCTGAATCCTCCTGATTGTCTTTTCCCGTTGGCTCTCAGACTTTCTGTGGAAATGTACGAAAAGGCTGGCTGGAGAAACTCTGACTAAAGTCAGTTTGAATAAAAACATTTGTTTACACGTGCTGCAGCGCACAGAAACTTGACGTCACAGGAAAGAGGAGGAGCTAAAAGACAGGAAGTGTTTCCAAACACCTCAGACCTCTCTGCTCCTTGTGGAGTGGAGCTCACTCCACTCGGTGGTGTCCGGACGCCATGCTGGGACATCTGCTCTGCCACTTCCCCCATCGTCCATTTTCGATGACATCACCTGAGTGGACGCAGCTGGAGTGGCTGTCATCATGCATCACAGAAGAGGGCGGGGCAAAAAAAAGGCCTCATCTGTTTTCTATATATAACCCCGACCTCCACGTGAAGCTTTCTTGTTCCCTCACTGCGGTCGGGAGTGTCGGAGGCAGCTGCATCCATCACGGGCCGGAGAGCAGCTTCCTGTCACACTCATCCATCTCTACGCTGCATCTCTCAGGGGAGGAGAGGGATGACTGTGTGGCCTGAAACTCAGGTCACAGGGTCAACGATAAACCGGTTATTTTATTCTCTAAAACTAAACAGGCGGGTGTTAGTCTGACGACAGGAAGTAGGGAGCGTGAAGTTTCCAGGAAGAAACCTTCCACTTCCTATTTCACTGAGTGACTTTTACAGAGCTGTGGTTCCTAACTGGTCCGGTCCCAACTCATCCACGAGTCCCGACCCAAATGTCTGATAGCAACCAATCAGATTTATTGAATGAGAAGTCGCACAGTTCAGACCTCAAACTCCTGCACACGTTCATACGACCCACTTTTGGGTCCCGACCCACCAGTTGAGAACCACGGCTATAAAAGAGTCTTCAGAGTTACTGGAGCGCCGGTGCTAAACGAGAGCAAGGTTTTTTTGTTTTTTTTTTAAATAAAAGCTTCGCTTAGCATTTGTTGCACTGATTGATTATTTACATGTGTAGTCTTAAAATCTAAATTAACATATTAAATATAAACAATAGAAACGTTTTTGATTAATTAAAAAAAAAAGATGTCAGAGTAAATTGTTTTTCAGGAACATTTCTTTTTTGTTTCCAAACCTGCTTTGTCTTTCAATAAGATTGTATAACTTTGTATTGTTACAGTTAAAAGGTTGAGTATTTGATCAAGCATTGAAAACATGTCACATATATTCTTCTAAAAAGCTTCTGCTTCATAGTAAAAAAGAAACATGTCTTTTCTTCTTTATGTCATCGTTTGAAAACATCTGTCCCCCTCAGGTTAGAAAATAATTAAATGTAATCAGAGAAAATGTCTGTAAGGCGGCAGACCTACAAAATAAATAAAAAAAACACCACCAAGGGTGAGTAAAGGATGAATAAAATCACTGATATGATGCAGTTCAATAGCTTGAGTTCAGATGAATAACTATGTCAGAGTTTGGGAGTCTTCATACCCACGAAAAAACAGTGGATTAAAACTCCTCAGGTGTGTATGCAGCCACAGCGCCCCCTGCTGCCTCAGAGGAGGAGATGCAAGAAAACCAACAGCAGCTCTTCTTGCAAACACCCACAAATCATCAATTTATTTGTTCCGTGAAGCAATTCATAACATGAACATCCGTGTATAATAAAGTTATTTTACTTATTGGTAGTTAAAAATTGTTTCATTTTTAACTAAAAATGTGAGAATAAGACGTTAACTGTGACGTCATATGACGTGGTCGTTTGTAGATTAACGTGACAAACTCATAAATATACAGAAGGTATTTAGTTAAACACACAAAACTTCAGTTTTCGGCAACTGTTTTTCCTCCAGCTGAAAGATCAGCGGAGAGGACGTGATGACGTCACTCTCGGCGGACGCAGCAGCTTAAGATGCGTTCAAGTGCTGTGTGAAACTTTGGGGATTTCTTTTTGCATAAGTAGAGAACTTCCCCAAGAGGCCCCTCATGTGACAGCACTCAGTGTTGTTGTGCTGCTGAGAGTCTTTGGAAGCAACTCGGGATCAGAATTCAAATGAAAAATCAAATTTGAAAATGAAGATTTGGCCAAAACAATACAATTAAATTTTTTTTTTTTTTTTTTGCTCCACTAAATAGCTCGCATAGAATAAAACTATGAGAAAATAGATTTGAATGCTGAGATGCATTTAAAGGAATGATTTTAAATTGTTTAGAATATGGTGGATTGTTCGACTCGAAATTAAATTAAGATTAATTGATTTTTTAAATTTTCAACTCCTTATACTGATTAACATGCAGGGCTCATGATGTGAATAGAAAAGCACTGAAAAGTAAAATTTTGAGATCAAACATGCATCGTTTGCAATTTTTTGCAAATAAAATGCAATTGTATCATTTACATTTTAATTCGATCTTTGGGTTTGCTTATTATTTGACACAATTAAAAAGAAAAAAAATCGGGGGAACATTGCTTTTTTGTTCCCAAACCTGCTAATGATGATGCTCGTGATTTAAGCCAACTTGAACATAAATGATAACGGAGCAGCAGGAAAGTGACATCAGAATCCTTCTGGGGTCCACAGGTGATGATCTGCATGGTCCTTTCCTGGTCTACTCCACATATGAAACACAACGCCAGAGTTGTACATATGGCACCTGTCCAGAAAAATATTAGTGTTGGTCAGTCGCCAATGATCTCAAAGTATTGAATGATGAACCTTGGACACAATAAGCTGCAGTAATAAAGATCCATAACCGGACTCAAACAACCTGCAGGTCAAAGTTTTGTTATTCTGCCTCACTGAGACAAGACGCACTGAAGGACTTACATAGACATTCACCCTCAGAGCCAAACCAGAGACAGTTGCAGGAGGACATACGAGGATACTGGGACTACCTGCGCTTTAACCTAAAAACTGCACAAGGAATTTAAAAGACTACAAATAAATAACTTGAATTGACTGGGAGTTTGTTCGTCTGCTGCGTGACTCTCAGCAACATGGCGTCAAAGTTGGAGGAATATCTGTGCTGTCCGGTCTGCCATGACATCTTCAAAGATCCTGTCATCCTGACCTGCAGCCACAGCTTCTGTGTGGACTGTCTGCAGAGCTGGTGGAAGGAGAAGGAGAAGAAGGAGTGTCCAGTTTGTAGGAGAAGACATTCACAGTTATTACCTCCCAACTTGGCTTTACAGAATCTGTGTGAGATTTTTGTGCAGGAGAGAGATCACAGTGCTTCAGATGATCTGTGCAGTGAGCACTCTGAGAAATTCAAACTCTACTGTCTGGACCATCAGAAGCCGCTGTGTGTCGTCTGCCGAGATTCACAAAAACACAGCGAACACAGATACAAACCGATCGACGAAGCTGCTCAACAGCACAAGAAGAAACTGCAGGAAACTCTGGAGCCCCTGAAGGAGAAGCTCAAGGATTTTAAAGAAGTTAAAGTCAAGTTTGATGAGACAGCAGAACACATTCTGGTCCAGGCTGCAAACACCGAGAGGCAGATTAAGGAGCAGTTTAAGAAGCTTCATCAGTTTCTAGAAGAGGAAGAGGAGGCCAGGCTGTGTGCACTGAGGGAGGAAGAGGAGCAGAAGAGTCAGAGGATGAAGAAGGAGATAGAGAATCTGAGCGGAGAGATAGCAGCTCTCTCACTCACAGTCAGTGACACGGAGGACGAGCTGAGAGCGGCAGACGTCTCCTTCCTGAAGAACTACAAGGCTGCGGTCGACAGAGTGCAGCAGCGCCCCCTGCTGGAGGATCCACAGCTGCCCTCAGGAGCTCTGATAGACCTGGCCAAACACCTGGGCAACCTGAGCTTCAACATCTGGAAAAAGATGAAGGACATGGTCTCCTACAGTCCGGTCATTCTGGATCCAAACACTGCTTATCCAAAACTCCTTCTGTCTGAAGATCTGACCCGTGTGAGAGGAGGAGACGGACAGCAGCTTCCTGATAATCCGGAGAGGTTCGGTTTATTCTGCTCCGTGCTGGGCTCTGAGGGCTTTGACTCGGGGACTCACAGCTGGGACGTCGAGGTTGGAGACAACACAAACTGGTCTCTGGGTGTGATCGAGTCTGTTCAGAGGGAAAGTTTCATACAGTCTGGATTATGGACGATACTGCTCAGTTGCAAAGAATACAAAGCGTCGTCCACATCTCATTCAAACACCGCGCTGTCGGTGAAGACGAAGCTCCAGAGGATCCGAGTGAATCTGGACTGCGACAGAGGAGAGCTGTCCTTCTCTGATCCCGCCACTAACACACACATACACACCTTCAACCACACCTTCACTGAAAAGCTGTTTCCATACGTCAGAACTGGAGGGGAACACCAGCTGAGGATCTTACCGGGGAAGGTCTCCGTGACAGTAGAAGAAGAAACGCCTCATGGTGATGGTGACGATAATGTTCATCTGAGTCTTCAGCTTTGATTCTTTCACAGATGTTGGATATTTTCTTTCATTTTGCCAAAATGTAGCCTGTCAATGATGTCAGCTACACACCTAATGTAAAGCTGTAAAAACAGGCTTTGTTTTTGAATGGGTGTTTATGTGACTTCCTGTGCTTTTGCAGCCTTCCTCTAGTGGACACTCGAGGAACTGCAGGATTTTACTCTTCTGCGTCGGCTTCATTTTTTAATATCGAAAAAGCTTCTTCATTATACTTTGATTTGTTACGTGAATTGTTGAATTTACATCTTGGAAATCATGTTGACATTAAAGAACAGCTGCTGCTGAGCAAACAAACAACAGAGAATGAAACGTGGTACTTTTCTCATTCTTCACTTTTTACTAATCAATCAAATACTTGATCTGATTCAGTATTTACAACGTGTGTTGTTGTCTTAATGTACTTGATTTCAACAGAGAATAATATTGTCAGTGTGGTTGATTATAAAATAAACTTTATGATTATTAATTTCAGGTGTTTTTTTTATTCAAACCTGTGACATGTGAAAAGATTTGTCAGTGTCGACTTTTGTGTCAGGGTGAACAGGAGAGAGTTTGGTCCAGAGATTCAACAGCACTAGATTAATCATTGAAGGTTTACCACCTGATAAACATCACATATCAATTATTGCAAACATTGACCCGGACTGTTAAAAAAAAGGTTGAACCAAAAGGAACGGATAAATAAGTACAGCTACTAAGAAGAGCTCAGAGGGACACTTGAACCTCTCGGTCACGTCGAGGCGATGATGATTCTTGGAGGGAACATGAGACACAAATGTTGGATCACAGTGTTCAAAGAGACGCTGGTGACAGAAGAAATAAACGCAGCATCAGGTGTGTAATAAACAACACAGCAGAGAAACGATAAAGGACAAAGTTTATGACTTGATGTGGTCAAAAATCAAATTATAAAACACATCGAGTTCATCAAAAAGACGTGAACTGAATATATTTACCACAATATATTCTGGTTTACACTCAGTGATTGAGTATGCATTTAGGCAAACATTAGACTTACTTACTTATAGACAATTTACAAAAAGCTGAAGTTAATTTCTCACATTTTGGCAGGTTGGAAAGTTTAAGTTAAATCCTGGATCTCTATATTTATTCCTATTTTTAGTTATTATATATTTTTTCAAATTCTTAGTGCTTTTTACTTTATATTTCATAGTATATTGTTTAGTTACTAATATTGTGTGTTTGAGTTAATCTGGCACATTTACATGACTTAGTTGCTCTTGTTATATTAATATGCTTTGTCCTTTTCAAATAAAGAAATCGCAAATCACAAGGCAAAAAAAATAAATCACAGGGGGCCCCTCCTAATAAAGTGTCTTATATTTGGCTGGACAAGCATCATTGAGTTATTTATGAGTGAGTGCTGTCAGATGGGGCCATTAGGGGGAGTTTCCTCCTGTCATTGCAAACTTTGCACATTTTGAGCAGTGTTATAAATGTCATTAAATGTAAACATATAATAATATTAACATGCACTGCAAAAACGAAATAACAAGAAGGGGAGCAGAAGAACTTGTTTAATTTATTCAAAGCAGCTCTCATCCTAAAAAGAAGAATTGTCCGACTTTTCAGACAGCACTTGAATGCACCTTCCATGAGGCCCCTCCCACTTCCGGTTAGAAACCGCTATGTGTCAGAAGAAGAAAAAAACATCCTGAGCCAGAATCCGCTACACAGACGCTCTTCTGTCGACAGCTCCGCCGCTTTAAACTCGTTTAATTTGTCACTTTGGAGGCTTCCTGGCCACACACAGAGAACATGCCCGGTGAGAGGTAACCTTTCCCCGGTGTGCTGCTGCCTCTTCAGCCGGCTGAAGGACGGAGCAGGACGGATACACGCAGATGGAGAGGCCGAGCAGGCTGCTGCTGCTCTCCGAGCTTCGCGTCAGAAACGCGGCGTACGATGTGAGCCTGAGCCGGTCCTCGCTCACCTGGAAGAGACGGGTCTCCAGCCCAGTTTACCACCCGTTCAGACCCAGTAAGACCAGCAACATGTTTGTTTGTCTCCCACTGTCACTCAGTCTGTCTCTGTCTGTCTGTCGGCCTTATAAAACACGCCACATCCTGTGAGATAAACAAAGGACGCTCCGGAGGGGACATGAGCTGAGCACGAAGATAAAGATAACGTGTTTATTTATTTACACAGCAAAAAGATCATTACTGTAGGCCTGCTGTTTAGTGAGACATGATATATATCCGGTTACGTAACACATCATCCAGCAGCCTGACACACAATATGTGGAGGTCACACTGAGGCTGCAGCAGGAGGAGGAGGGACCCACTCAAACCCTCCTTCACTTTTCAGGCTGTTTTCTGAACACAGGAAAGAAAGTGGTGATGCCTGAAGTGTTTTTACTCTGAATGTTTCCCCAAAAGTGTCCCGTCCGTCAAAGGGCAAAAAGCCTGTGTTAAAAAAAGGCTGATTTTGCATATTTGATTAGCCAATTAGAAACTGAGTAAGAAAGGTGATCACTTCATCATCACAGGAGGAAAAAATGCAGCATACTACTAAAAATATTCCGATACAACTTTTTCACTTCCGATATGACACTTATATTGATCCGATATGATATCAGCAGGAATCATACACTTATTTTACAGTGTGAAATGTCAGAAAAGGTTTCGATCCACTGATGTTACTCAAACAGAGAACAAGAGTCAGCAACAGTACGTGTAAAAAAACTGACCCTTTTATTAATAACCAATAGAGTTACATACATTTTAACCTTCAATTTAATATCTACAGTATTCTACAATTGAATAGGATCAATTAGAAGACGCCTAAAAATAACCTAAATAAATCCAATAAACACAAATTATACTATTAAACTATTAAAATCTTATATTGGAGATTTTAGATGCAGTCTGGTAAAATCTGATATTCGTTTTCTGGCTGATATCGGACCGATGTCATTATCGGATCGGGACACTCCTAATATTCTATAAATCAATGGTGTAAGTGGGTATACTGTATGGAGACTGAAACATAAGTAGGTAGGACTATGAGAGCTTCCCCTGCTCGACACGGCTGCAGAAACAGAGGAGATGATGTTTCTTCTCTTCTTGTTCTGCTCGTCATCTCGCTGTAACGGGAACACACAGGTGATGTTTCCCGGGGTTACTGTCGGACAATCTGAGCCTGTCGGTGATTATTTAAAAAAAAAAAAAAAAAAAAAAAAACTGAATCACTGTGGCCGTCTGAAGTTTCTACTTGAGCAAACCTGATTTATCTGTTCAGGTCCAGCTGACATGGGATGTTTGGTGTCAATCAATACGACAATAACAATAGATGACATACAGGCTGGTGGGGAATCATGGGAGTTCTCTGCTACTTCCCCCCCATCATGGAAACGATGTCCACGCTAACTGTAGCGTTAGCATGTAGCAGTCAGAATGTTTACAGACGGTTTATCCAACGTCAACTTTCACTACCTGTTCCCACTTCCTTTACGTAGCGACCTGTGCCGTAACTTCAGTGTTTCCATAGCAACCGTAGACATTCCGTGACTTGTCCTGTCACACTAGCTAATGCACACACACACACACACACACAGTATGTTTGATTATAGATGTCTAGAGTACCTGGTCTACCTTCATGTTCATAGAAGTTCATCTGACACATAAACACATAGGCCGGCGTAGTCATGTGACCCTCCAGAGGCCCCGGAGCCGAGGGACCCGAGGAACGGGGTAACAGGCAGTCTCTGAGGCTCACCGGCAGGCTGTTCCACCAACGAGGGCCAAAGGAGCTGCATGCAGCCTCCCCGTGGGTCCTGGTCCTGGTTTGGGGAACAATTAAAAGGCCGGTGGCGGAGGCCCTCAGGGTCCACGAGGGCTGATATGATAAAAACAGGTCAGATAGATATGAACGGTGCAAAACCGCTTACAGACTTAAAAACTGATAAAAGAATAAAAGTGTGTTACGGTGTAAAGTTCAGGCAGCTGGGATGAATGTTCCACTTTGGAACCAGATAATGAACCTTTGACTTGATTAAATTATGATAAGATGAGTTTATTGGCTGTTTGATGCCTGCAGTCGTTTCCACTCTCATTAATAATTTACTAAATGACTCAACAATAAAGATTCATTCATTTACACTACACTGTGCCCTGCTCTCTGTCTGCAGGCTGCTTCAGGGTCCACTGTGACCTGCTCTCTGTCTGCAGGCTGCTTCAGGGTCCACTGTGACCTGCTCTCTGTCTGCAGGCTGCTTCAGTGTCCACTGTGACCTGCTCTCTGTCTGCAGGCTGCTTCAGGGTCCACTGTGACCTGCTCCCTGTCTGCAGGCTGCTTCAGGGTCCACTGTGACCTGCTCTCTGTCTGCAGGCTGCTTCAGTGTCCACTGTGACCTGCTCTCTGTCTGCAGGCTGCTTCAGGGTCCACTGTGACCTGCTCTCTGTCTGCAGGCTGCTTCAGGGTCCACTGTGACCTGCTCTCTGTCTGCAGGCTGCTTCACGGTCCACTGTGACCTGCTCTCTGTCTGCAGGCTGCTTCAGGGTCCACTGTGACCGGCTCCCTGTCTGCAGGCTGCTTCATGTTTCACTGTGACCTGCTCCCTGTCTGCAGGCTGCTTCAGTGTCCACTGTGACCTGCTCCCTGTCTGCAGGCTGCTTCATGTTTCACTGTGACCTGCTCCCTGTCTGCAGGCTGCTTCATGTTTCACTGTGACCTGCTCTCTGTCTGCAGGCTGCTTCAGGGTTCACTGTGACCTGCTCCCTGTCTGCAGGCTGCTTCATGTTTCACTGTGACCTGCTCTCTGTCTGCAGGCTGCTTCAGGGTTCACTGTGACCTGCTCCCTGTCTGCAGGCTGCTTCAGGGTCCACTGTGACCTGCTCCCTGTCTGCAGGCTGCTTCAGGGTCCACTGTGACCTGCTCCCTGTCTGCAGGCTGCTTCATGTTTCACTGTGACCTGCTCCCTGTCTGCAGGCTGCTTCAGTGTCCACTGTGACCTGCTCCCTGTCTGCAGGCTGCTTCATGTTTCACTGTGACCTGCTCCCTGTCTGCAGGCTGCTTCAGGGTCCACTGTGACCTGCTCCCTGTCTGCAGGCTGCTTCAGGGTTCACTGTGACCTGCTCCCTGTCTGCAGGCTGCTTCATGTTTCACTGTGACCTGCTCTCTGTCTGCAGGCTGCTTCAGGGTTCACTGTGACCTGCTCCCTGTCTGCAGGCTGCTTCAGGGTTCACTGTGACCTGCTCCCTGTCTGCAGGCTGCTTAATGTTTCACTGTGACCTGCTCTCTGTCTGCAGGCTGCTTCATGTTTCACTGTGACCTGCTCCCTGTCTGCAGGCTGCTTCAGGGTTCACTGTGACCTGCTCCCTGTCTGCAGGCTGCTTCAGGGTTCACTGTGACCTGCTCCCTGTCTGCAGGCTGCTTCAGGGTTCACTGTGACCTGCTCCCTGTCTGCAGGCTGCTTCAGGGTTCACTGTGACCTGCTCCCTGTCTGCAGGCTGCTTCATGTTTCACTGTGACCTGCTCTCTGTCTGCAGGCTGCTTCATGTTTCACTGTGACCTGCTCCCTGTCTGCAGGCTGCTTCAGGGTTCACTGTGACCTGCTCCCTGTCTGCAGGCTGCTTCAGGGTTCACTGTGACCTGCTCCCTGTCTGCAGGCTGCTTCAGGGTTCACTGTGACCTGCTCCCTGTCTGCAGGCTGCTTCATGTTTCACTGTGACCTGCTCTCTGTCTGCAGGCTGCTTCATGTTTCACTGTGACCTGCTCCCTGTCTGCAGGCTGCTTCAGGGTTCACTGTGACCTGCTCTCTGTCTGCAGGCTGCTTCAGGGTTCACTGTGACCTGCTCTCTGTCTGCAGGCTGCTTCATGTTTCACTGTGACCTGCTCCCTGTCTGCAGGACATTCGACTTGACTGAATTGCACCTTGGGAGTTGTAGTCAATCATCTCTTTTAGTTTTTATGTCACAGGAATAAAAACTGAAATCTCGTGTGTTATATTTAAAGTGAAAGGAACTTCCTGTTTCATGACCTGGGAGTTGTTAATATCCCTGTGACATCCGTCAGCTCACATCACCTGAACATGAGCCGGTCAGCTGCAGGAGCTCCTCCTGTGACTCAGCGTTTCTGCCGACCACAGACCAGCTGTTTTTCATCGACACCGCATTGAGTTTCTGTCGTCATGGAGACGACAGATACACCTGCGGGGTGTGTAACCCGGAGACAGCACACCTCTCTCTCTCTTACAAACACACACGGTGACAACTATCTGTGTTGCACTAAAACATTGGCAACATTTCAGCTCCCATGTTTGGAAAGGCGCCACGATACGATGTTGATGAGCTTTTAAACATTTTGCAAAATTCTGAGAATTTGTAATACGATAAAATAAAATAAATTCTGAATATAATGTAAATCAATTCTCAGTCTCTGCACAATCTGAAGGGTTGGTTATTTATCAGCATGATTTCGAAAGTAGCATTCCCTCAGTGCTCGGTCTGCACTAAGCCCCTCCCCTTTCTGTGCTCCCTCTAAAGCCACGCCCCCTCACTGACATGCACGAGCACTGAAGTGATAAAGATGGCGGTTAAAAGGTTCACGTCTGCACTCTGAATAATGAATGGCGGTAACGCGGTGAGCGTCGGCAGCTGTAGAGCCAGAGGCTGTTGGTTGTTGCGAGGAGGCGTTACCATGGCAACTGCGGAGGCCGAACCATACTATTAATAAAAAAAAAAAAAAAGAAAGAAAGCAGGTTTGACGCCTTTGCTCGCCAAAAAACGAGCGCAAGAGCCAATGAGATTTCGAGGTCATCATTTGTCTTTAGTCTCGTTCTGTGAAATAAATCGTGAATCGCTACGCCGCTCCCTTGGCGCTCCCCGCTCGTCTGATGTTTGGTAACTCTTTGGTTCTCCTGCAGGGTTTTGTGTTCCCTCGCTCCGCCATCGACCAGATCCAGGTAGGAGATCTGAGCCCCGCCCCCTCCCCCTGGCTGCAGGTTCTTAGAGCTCGTGACGCCGCTGTTACATGTTTCTGTGTTTGATGTTGAACTCTGTTTGAGTGTTTCCAAACACTGGGCTGAATCTGACGCTGTGTGTGTGTGTGTGTGTGTGTGTGTGTGTGTGTGTGTGTGTGTGTGTGTGTGTGTGTGTGTGTGTGTGTGTGTGTGTGTGTGTGTGTGTGTGTGTGTGTGTGTGTGTGTGTGTGTGTGTGTGTGTGTGTGTGTGTGTGTGTGTGTGTGTGTGTGTGTGTGTGTGTGTGTGTGTGTGTGTGTGTGTGTGTGTGTGTGGTCAGGTGTGTGTCATAGCGTGCCAGTGTCAGAGATCATCTCTGTCCGAGAGGAAGAGGAGGAGAGCAGCAGCAGGAGACGACAAAGAGAAGATGGCAGCTGGAAGAAGATCAAAGAGAGGGAAGGAAAGGACTGCAGGCAGGCCTTCACAGGTGTGTGTGTGTGTGTGTGTGTGAGTGTGTGTGTCGTCACACTTCAGCTGTCTGCAAAAATGGGCCCAAATAAATATTTCACAATACAAAAATTGTCTGTTGTGTGTCTGTGTGTGTGCATGCACGTGTGTGTGTGTCTGTGTGTGTGTGTGTGTGTGTGTCTGTGTGTGTGCAGTGATGTACGTGGAGAGGAATCAGAAGCACCGCTGGCGGTGTGCCGAGGTCACCTTCATCTGTCCGGAGGAGGCGCTGTGTCAACACTGGGTCAACGGCATCAGAGATCAGCTCGCCGCTATCGGTAAGATTTAACACCAACACACGCAGCGAGAGGCCCAATCACAGTCTGCGCGTGTGTGTGTGTGTGTGTGTGTGTGTGTGTGTGTGTGTGTGTGTGTGTGTGTGTGTGTGGGAGGGCGAGCGCAGGCGTGTTTGAACTTTGCATACGAGGAAACAGAAACACACAAACTGTACATGTGACTTCTGTCTGTGGGAGGATTCTTTAAATACGAATGTTCAGATTTCACTCGTTGCTCCGGGCTGATGTTCTGTGTGATCGTTTCCTCCACAGCCAGCCGACCCAAACAGCTGCTCGTCTACATCAACCCGTACAGCGGCAAGCGTCAGGGCAAACACATCTACGAGCAGAAGGTGGCGCCGCTGTTCGCCCGGGCGGGAGTCTCCGCGGACGTCATCGGTTGGTCCCGTTAGCTTCTCGCATTCAAGCGTTCTGATCTGTCCCTGCGAGGGATCGCCTGTTTTAAAAGCTCGTTGTGTTTGTGATCGTAGTGACGGCGTACGCCAACAACGCCAGGGATCATCTGAGGACGGAGGCGGAGCTGAAGAAGTATGACGGGTGAGCTCTTTGACGTCACAGAGCGGGAAAAAAAAGCTGTTTGTGTTTTGAGTCGATGAATTATTCTCAGCGTTAGCTAACGTTTGACCTTTCGCTCGCTCGCTCGCTCGCTCGCTCAGGGTGGTGTGTGTCGGCGGAGACGGCATGTTCAGCGAGATCATCCACGGGCTGATCTGGAGGACTCAGATAGACGGCGGCGTCGATCCCAACTGTGCCGATGAAGCTCTCGCTTCCTGCTCGCTCCGCATCGGAATCATTCCTGCAGGTGAGGAACGCTAACCAGCACGCCGCTCCTGTTTTTTTTTTGATAATGAGGAAACGCAGAAACATGTAGAGGGCGCTGAAGAAGTCCTCGGGGAGGTCGCAAACATCCTACAGGGGGATCAGAAGATTCTATCGGGGTCCTGGAGGAGGTGGATCTGGTCCCTAAAGAGGGACTCACGGCGCCCCTGTAATCTGTGATCCATGAGTCCAGTGCCTCATTAACACGTCTCTTCTATGATCACGCCGTCAGAGGAGCGAACGACGCGTGGAGAAGGGAAGTGATGCGTGTTCCTCTTTGTGTTTCAGGTTCAACTGACTGTATCTGCTTCGCCACTGTGGGCAGCAACGACCCCGTGACCTCGGCGCTGCACATCATTGTCGGTCAGTCTACTGACACTCAGTATCAGACGGGTTAGCTGGCGTGCGTCTCTGTTCCTGCTTATCTGACGTCTGCTGCAGGCGTCAGGTTTAAAGTCAGTAGTCGTATCGTGTTTGTTATTTCTCCAGACGTCCTACAATCATCACACGTGACAGAGTAACTGATAAAAGACCTCACAGTGAGTTTGACCTTTGACCCTCAGGTCGTCGTTTTAGAGCTCCTGTGAGGAAGACTGAAAGCCTCCTGGTCTTATTTGTCCTGTTAATAACTTGAACTCCAGACTGATTTTATTGCAGTGTTTTATTTGGTGATACATTTTATTGTTTTGTCTGTTTGTTTGTTTTTATTTTTATTTTTTATAGGGGTGTTGTCGTGAGGTCTTTTAGTCTGAGGTTTTAGTCTTTTTTTGCTCCCCTGCTGTAAAACAAATTTAAGAGTCTGAATCTAAAAAAAAAAAAAAAAAATCAATAATCTCTCCAGTAAAAATTAAATTACATATTTTTATCACTAGGGGGCGCCATAATACAGCCACAAGTAAAACATGTTGCTGAAGCTGATGTTCACACATGAAGTCTGCAGGTTTTTCTAATAATAAATGACTCCACCCCCTTGCATAGACCGTGCTCACGTAACAGCCAATCACTGAGGTTTCTCATTATTCAGCAACATGTGGCTCAAGTTTATGATTTCTTGTGTTTGTGCTACTTTAAATAAAGTGTTAAATCTGTCCCTTAGAGTCCCGCTAACGTGACATGAAAATCTCCTCCACGGTCGTGTGCTGCCATCTAGTGGAGATACAGAGAAGCACTCTGGTGTGTTGATGATGTGTGTTTATGTGTGTGTGTGTGTTCAGGAGACTCTCAGCCGATGGACGTGTGCTCTGTTCACCACAACAACACCTTCCTGCGCTACTCCGTGTCCCTCCTTGGATACGGTTTCTACGGCGATGTGCTCACCGACAGTGAGAGGAAGAGGTGGATGGGGCCGGCCAGATACGACCTCTCGGGTATGAACAGAAGAAAAAAAAAAAATATGACACTGAACTGTTTTAAAAGACGATCCAACGTGATGATCATGGCGTCAAATGAGTTCATTTACATCCATGTGATACTTTATGATGGTTTCATGTTGACGCTCTGACTCCTGCAGGTCTGAAGATGTTCCTCACTCATCATTACTATGAAGGAACGGTGTCCTACCTACCCGCCAGAGGAACCATGGGTACCCCACGGGACGCCGCCAAGTGTCGCTCTGGGTAAGAGAGGTGTTGTTAAACAGCATGGTCTGAAATTCTGACCTATAATAATTCTGCATGGGGTCTGCACTGCAGGTTTGCGTAGCAGCATACCTACTCAGAGATCTATGATTGCTTTTGTGCCTCTTCTGAAATAACATCTATGGGTCGGTGCTTTTCCAGCTGTGCGATTTGTCGACACAACGGGCAGCTTCTCTCAGAGAGAGCCGAGAGGTACGAGATGGACGACGCATCGGACAGCGGTGAGTCCACCAAAAAAAAAAAACCTCCTCACGATGCCTCAAGCGAGATAATCGCCTGACCATCATGTGCTCCATATCTTAAATGTAAAATAAATGTATTACTCTGGAAAAAGTCACGTCGACCAGAACCTGTAAAAAAACATCAACCTACGTTAACAGCTTTAATTTTGAATCTCTAAAAGCGTTACTCTGTATTCCTGAAACCTAAGTGGTCTAAGAAAGGAGCCCTGAGGGGCGCCACAGATCGGGGTCTTGTTGTGTAGTCTTGTACCAAGACCATGACACAAGGGCTAAGATACACGGATCCTCCTGAAGTAGACAAAACATCCCTTTAAACGCGTAGAAGCACCTTTGAACTGTCGATCATATCTCATGGTCTACCTGAAACCAGAAACAGTCGTCATGGAAACGCAGTGGAATTCGTCAGCAGTTTAAGAACTTCTTATCAATGTTGGCTTTAAAGGTCTGATTTTAAAAGTTTGTTCCTAACACGACAACTGGGTGAAAAATCTCAATTAAAGGTCAAAGATTCAGTTATTCAAAATATTTACACTCAGTTTTTTTGACTAACCTCGAACAGCAGGAAGTAAAGAAATGTGTGTTCTGGTCTCAGAGAGTGATGGTGAGTGGAGGACGATCAGAGGGAAGTTTCTGGCGATCAACGCTGCCAGTATGAGCTGTGCTTGTCCTCGCAGCCCCAAAGGCCTCTCGCCCGCTGCTCACCTGGCTGATGGCACCACCGACCTCATCCTGGTGCGAAAATGTTCCCGCTTCGACTTCCTCCGACACCTCCTGAGACACACCAGCAAAGAAGACCAGGTAAAAAAAAACAACAACATGTCGTGCAGGGGATTTTCACACGGTTTGTTCCGGTTTGCCGACTCCGTCTTCTGTCCTTCCAGTTTGACATGACTTTCGTTGAAGTCCACCGAGTGCGCCGTTTCCTCTTCGCTCCACGCCACTGCCAGAGCGACTCGGACCTGGAGCTGGACCTGCGGGAGCACGGCAAACGACAGATCTTCAGTCAGATATGCAGAGACCACCCGGCTTGTGGCTGTGCCCCCGCCTACAGCAGCTGGAACTGCGATGGCGAGATCCTGACCCACACAGCCATAGACGTCAGGTAACACAACACTTGGTGGTATTTCATACTTTGGTATTATAACATCATTTCACCCTCTTAAAAAAAACCCTCTTTTTTCCCCTCCCCTGCCAGAGTGCATTGCCAGTTGATCAAGCTGTTTGCACGAGGGATCGAAGAACCGACGGTGTTCGAGGATCTCCCCAACCCCTGTGCAATATAAACCCTGAACCCAAAAGAATCCCTGCAAGACACTGGAGTCTTCTTTACTTCTATTCAACCTCACCGCTTTTGCTGCCATCACTGAAAACTCATCACGTTTTCTGTTACACGACAAAGATCTCCAGTCACTCTCTGGCTCTTTAAAGTCTTAAACAACGATCCGTACTGACAGGTATTTAAGTAAAGTTACATCCTGAACATCCGGAAAGGCAGTGACGCTGTTGTTTAAGAGCGGGTGTCTGGCATCTGAATTATTAGTATTATTGATCTCCAGTTCTTCAGCTGTGAATCCAGAATCCTTCGACCACGACCTGACGTTCTGATCCCGAGGTTACCGAGGTTTTCTGTCAAGGTTATTTTGATGTGTGAAGACAAATCTGACGCTTTCGGGTGCAAACCAAAGCGATACGAGTGTTTCTATGTTGCACAAGGCTTCGCTGCCCTCAGAGCGGACCTGTTACTCTGACTCGTCTCAGTCTTACAGCTGTTTCTCTTTCTCAAGTCGTCAGACTCAGACTTGACTGACTCGTCTCACCTTTGTGTGTGTTTGGTCAGATCTTGTCTTGACCCTGAGAAGTCTTATGAGGTTTCATGGACTTGTTGCTCCATTGTTCCCAGTCTTGTGACTGATATTACCTGGACAAGTCATGACTCTGACTTCTCCGAGTCTTATGATGAATTTGACTTTAACTTGACTTCTTCTGACAAGAAGTTTTTTTGACTGGGGCTTGCCTCGACTTTTGCTTGTCCCAGTCTGGTGTGTAATGTGACTTGGACTTGTCCCAGTCTGGTGTGTAATGTGACTTGGACTTGTCCCAGTCTGGTGTGTAATGTGACTTGGACTTGTCCCAGTCTGGTGTGTAATATGACTTGGACTTGTCTCAGTCTTGTGTGTAATGTGACTTGGACTTGTCATTGCAGTTTTACTCTGGCTCATCGGGGTCTTGACTCAGACTTGTTGTGACTCGGGCATATCAGGGTCTTTTCGGGGACTTGACTCTGACTTGTCTAAACTGCAGAGTTCTAGTTTGTATTGAGCTTTTTTTGAGAGATTAGAACATGTTACACATTAGCTTATTTGCACTTTTAAAATAGTTTTTAATAATTTCAAATACTCCAATCTGATCGTGTATTTTGAACGACCTGTTTCATATTTTTAAGGATGCCAGACACCTGTAACTCTTTTTCAGTGTAAAGATCTTTGTGGATCAGCTGTTGGTTCATTCACTCTAAAACAGTCGAGTCAGCACAAACTCATTGTGTGTGCTTGAGCTGACTACAGGTGTTGAACCCTTCTGTGCGTGTCTGTGAAGGTTTCTGTTACATTCTGATTTTCAATCAGATCCATTAGATCTGCTTCATTATGAGCTCAATCTTCACTTAATTTATATCCCTAAATATCTAATCTTCCATTTCTGCTCCATATGCAAGTAAACTCACTTCAAAGTAGATTGTTTTTAAAAAGTGCTACTTTAACACCAATATTTCACAAAGATCCTGCAGGTTTTATCTCTACTACATGAGCTGAGGTTAGCTGTAACTAAAATAAATGTGCATTTTTGTCTGTGTGATAGTCATCTATGCACAACAAGAAATTGTATTAAATTCACATAAAAGAAAAATTGGGGCAGGGTTTCCCCACATGGTCGCAAAATAAATCTGAGCATTAAAAAAAGAAACCAATAAAAAAATGTCTTCTACACAAATCCAGCATCTAGCCTTAGAGATAGTCTAAGGCTGTAATGGCCAAACAGAAAAGGTGACATTTCCCCATAGATGCACTTAAATTATTGTTGGTGGTTGTTTTTGATTCTAGTTCCACCATCAGGTCAAAATTTGATTTAAATTGGTCCTTAATGTTTCTTCTATACATTTAACTGAAAGGCAGTCGTATCTAAACTCTTCACATTCAGGAAACGATGCAATCTATGAGAACAAATCATAAAGATGCAGTCAAATCAAATAACATTAACACTTTTGTATCCACACAAATCCAAAAATATGACCCAAATATGGCTTTTAACGTTTCGATCTTTATGAAATATCTTCCATGTTACATCTGAAACCCAGTAAGGGACTTTGTGGTTTTTGTGAAAGATTTGTGTTTTAATGAATTTTACTGAAGGAAACAGCACTGTAAAAACCAATGACAATATGCAACCACCTGCTCTTAAAACATGTTTTCTCAAAGTGAAAGCTTATCTTTAAATTAAATCAAGGTCACCTATTATTCATCATTCTCTTCACCATGTTTCTCTAACACTAACATGCGTCTCCTGTCTGTTTACAGACCTCAAAATGATGACAAAAGTCCATCCTCTCTGTCTTTTGCGTGCTCCATTTTCCAGAAAATGTGTGCTCAAACAGGCTGTTTTCCCTTTATGACATCACAAAGGGCAGTAGCCCCTCCCCCAGGTGGGTGACACTCCCACAGCTTGTTCTGCCCTCTGAGTCTGCCTTCTCACCGTAAACAATAGGACATGGAGCGAGAAAGCCTGAGACACCCTCCAGAGAGGGGGCGTGGTCAGACAGCTCATTTACATATTTAAAGCTACAGACACAGAAACAGCCTGTTCTGAGCAGGGCTGAAGTAGAGGGAACTCTTGACTCTTTAACTTCACAGACATGTTTTGTGGTTCTCTGAGACGTGTTTAAAATGGTTGAAGAGAAGGATAATATGTGACCTTTAAACATTTACAGCGGGCCGCTCTGAGCACGTTGTCGCCTGATGTCAACCGTCTATGTAGCCACTGCTCTCTTCTTCCATAAGGTGAATTTCTTTATACAAAATGCAATCCGCATGTAGCACTATCATCTGAAATATCATTTCCAAATTTGATGTACTGTATATATTTTTGCATTTTCTTCACTTTGAGAGGAAGTGGAATGATGTCAGTCCATCCAATAGTTTGGTCAATGGATAATTCTCTAAGGTTTTTATGACCACTCGTCCCTCCCTCTAACACTGCTGATGAGGAAAGGAAAAGGAAAGTTTTCATGTTACTGACCCTGAGACGAACCAGATAGAAGTCAGCACCGTGCTATCAGACCATACATGCTGTTTGTCTGTTCTGCTTATTGTGTGTCCAGCAGTTCTGTTTCCTCTCTGCTGTTGTCGAGCTGGACTCTAAATGACAGTGAAGTGAACCAGTAGCAGCTCATGGTGCTCGAAAAAAACCAACCAATCAGCTTTTACTTGATCCTCATCCAACCAAATACCAGCCGGGTTTAATAATGTAGCTGTGTGCATGTAGCTCGGTCTAGAGGTCTTCACAGTTCGAAAAATCTTGGGTCAAATTAAAACAACAGTGAAATCCTGACATGCCTAAACAGATGACATGGACCACCAGACTCACCTTGTTTTATAGGACCTGTGGAGACCCCTGATTGATCTGTTCAAGTTGTATTGATGTACAATCAGAGTCTAAATGTTAGCTGTAAAACCTTGACGAACAACAAACCAAATGTTTCAAGCATGCACTCACAGAGGTCGACTGATGGGAGTTTTTTTGAATTTGGAGATGTATTTATTTACATTTAGCAGGCTGTAAATAATTGTTTTTGTGTACATGTAGAGCCCACTGAAGGCTTGAACTAGCACATGTGCATGTTTTCATGAAATAACAAGAGCTGGAGGTTTGTTTAACTAAAATAATTCTCAAGCAAATTAGCTAACTGCTAAAATGCTACTAAACCAGGGGCATGTTGCCTCTATTTAGCCATGGAAGCTAACGTAGCTCAGTTGCTCCAAGTAAGCTTCATTGCGCTTAGCTAATCAGGCACACTAAAAGGTCAGACAAAAGGGCCGGTCATTGTAGCCTACTAGATACTGACACAGCAAAATGCATTTAACTCACGAGGCTAACTGCTGCACCTCGCAAGCTAACTGGTAAACGTTAGAAATTGAGAAACATGCTAGTTCTACTCAATCGCAAAAGCTATTTGCTAATACTGCTCTTCAAGTCAGTTACTTCAATTTATGAAAAAACTGAACAGTGCAACAAATAGCATTTTAAGCTAGGAAGCTAGCTAACGATGCTACCAGCAACAACCTGCTGTTCAATGTCATGTAGGCCTATTGAAATGAATAATGATCCTACAGTAGGCCGACTTTAATGAAAGATTTGCAAAAACAACAAGCACGCTCGCTTAGTTGCTAACCAGACACTTAAAAAAAAGTTCACAACACAGATTTTAATGTCTAAAGTGCTACCATGGTGACCGGGTCCTTAAAGCAACTCAGAGTAAAGTGTTTGTTGAAACTATAGTACAATTGAACAAGTAGAAATAGAGATAATCAAAGAGAAAATCACTAGTGTTTTAGGTGCTCAGCTGAAAACATGTTGATGAAGGATGGGCGTTGCAAATTATTTTATACTACTAATAGATTAATACGTCAGAATGAACTCAGTCTGGTGATTCTTCAAAATATTCTTTAAAAATCAATTAAAGCCTTTCTCTCTCTTTTTTTTTTTTAGCTTTTAAGTATTCGCTTCTCACAATTTTAACCTCTCCAGCTAACAGAATATTATTTGTCTTCATCAGTGCCGTTTAAATGTCACCCTGAAAAGTAGTTTGATCGAGTAAATCAGTCGACCTCGAGCTGTTATCTGAGCTGTAACTGATCTTTACCTTCTCCTGTAGCAGGTTCATTATCAGGAATAAAAATTAAAAAAGGAAATTCAACTCTTTTGTGTACAGAGTGATTATTTTATCTCTGTCCAACCCCAGTAGTGGAAAAACACTGATCATCCATGTGCAACAAATCATGTGTCAAGACCTCTGCTTGTACAACACGGCTCCTCTCTTAGTGTTTGCTATCTCAGCCTGTTGCTGTGATTATGTGCATGACCTTATATAGACTCAGTTTTGCTTTAGTCTTAGTCGCTGGGCAGATTGATCCTGAGCGTGGCCCTTCGGGTTCACCTGAGCCAATAATGAAACACTACTCATGTCTGTACAAAGTTAAGTTTCGCTATGAATGGTGTTTTTCCCGGAGTTTTTGACCCCTCCCTTGCAGAACTCCTCTGAGAGCAGGAGAAAACATGAGGAAAAACTTCAACCCACCACTTCCTAAATGAAAGTATAAGTGCTTTTGAGCCAAAGACGAGCTGCAGTCCTGAAGAGTCTCTCTGTCTCTCTCTAAAGACAAATTCAACTAAACAAGAGAAAGTTACACTCTGGTGAGTATTGCTTTATAAATCTGTTTTACTGTACAGAAATGTGTCACATTAGAGCAGTCTTTATGTTGAATTAGAAACGGAACAAAATTTAAAGATAAGAAAAGGTGACCACACCCCAGAAATATGCAGTTATAAAATGAAGCGGATGTTAAAGTATAAAATCCTGCAGTCCTTCGAGTGTCTACTTGAGTCTGGTTCCAGGAACACCAGAAATCACAGACCCATCAAAGAAATCAGATTTTTACCAAACAAATAAACATGTTTACAGACTGATCAGCAGATGTCTTGATCAGCACACACTGTATTGAGGGGGAGATTTTTTCTATTTCATGATTCATATAGATGACAATAATTCACAACAAGGTGTGTAGCTGATTAGATTGACAGGTGGGCGCTGTAACAGTTCATCAGGAACTTTTAACCTGCCTCAGCCTGTCGTTATATTAACTGAAAGTTAGGCTGAGACAGGATTTCCAGCATGCCCCTTGTTGCAGCCAAGACATGTGGGCACATGTATTGTACTCTGATGGTGAGAGACACACACACACACACACACACACACACACACACACACACACACACACACACACACAGACAGACAGACAGACAGACAGACAGACAGACAGACAGAGTGAGTTTGCAATCTGTAGGAAGTGCAGACAGGAGACCGTACAGGGATGTGATCATGAAGGGACTGTGGTGGCTGTAACTTTCATGTGATGTCTTCTGTAATACTTTGACATGTCAGAGCTTTGAATCCGATGATGCAGATCAGTGAAGTTTATGAAACTCTCTGCAGTCCAGAGTCTCTGTTAACAGAGTCAAACATGACAGCTGTCACATTTGAATGGTCTAAACTCTCTGATTAGAATCAACAGTAGAAACAAGGAGCTGGCTGTAGTTAAGTCACAGCCTTAACCCGCCTATTGTCCTCAGGTCAATTTGACCTGATTCCAAAAGTTATTTTGTTTCTTTAATTGCCTGAATATTACATGGATGGTCCCGTAATATGGTCTTTGCAAGTAAAATAAATTATGACTGTTTTTATTAAATTTTGTGTGTTTTATCAAAATTTATAGCACCGGTTGTCTTCCCGGGTCAATTTGACCCAGACATTTACAGTAATGGTGCAATGGGTCACACAATACTTTCATGCATATTGAACATACACACACACACACAAAATGACCTCTACCACCACAAACACACACAGACACACATAGATAGAGAGACCCAACTTCAAAACTACAGATATGTAAACTTCATTTCATCAAAACTTCTATATATACCTTCTTATATACCTAAATGGGACTATGGATGCAAACACACACACAAACATGCTCACACACACAAACACAAACAGACCCAGCAAACACGTACAGTTGGGGCCCATATGGGCCTCACTTGGGCTGGTTGGGCTTTAGGTGGGCATGGGCTTAGATTGGGCTTCGTTGTTGGGCCCCACATGGGCAGTAGGTGGGCAGTAGACCCTGTCAGATATGGGCTGGTGAATGGGCCCCATCTGGGCGGCCCAGCTGGGTCCCGGTTAATTTTGTCTGGGGGTTCCATGGTGGCCCCATGTGGGCAAGCCCAGATGGGCTCAAGTTGGGCATTATATGGGCCCTAGCTCAGACCCACATGGGCAACCCAGGTCCCATCAGGGACCCTTTAAAAACAGAGCCGGCCCAAGGCATAAGCAAACTAAAAATATACAAAAATAAGCCCCACTAGGGGGCCCCCAAGAGCACTGTTGTGCAGTATTCAATGTCACTGTAGATCCAAAGCGCAGGTAGTCAAAAAAAACATCAATAAAAAAGGACATATCCTTTGGGTGCAGAAAAAAGAAAGTGGAAAGGTCAAGCCATAAGTAACAGCCAGCTACTTTGAAAATGGCATGTCTCTCTTGCTGGTAGCGCAGTGGAACTGCACATAATTGTATTTCTTTATAGTCTTCGTGTGGGCGGCTGGGGTTCACGTCCAGCTTGTAGCGGTCCTTCCCGCATGTCTTGCCCCACCTTCCGACCCTATGCACTACCCTTTTCTGCAGTAAAGATTGTAAAACGCCCAAAAATAAAAAATATATTTTTTAAAAAGCTAAATGTTTTTTGTTTTTTTTTACTGGCCGTTCAAATCGCAAAATATTCATGCCAAAGGAATTTAACTTTGGTAGACTGTGCTCTCTCAAAGTGAACATTAAATAACAACAATTAGCTAAAAATAAAAACAGGTAATTTAAGACTAATGTGTACAAGACTGATGAGACAAGATGACTTTTACAGTAAATACAAAGTTTTATCACCTGGAACGTTCAACCCCAGGTCACTCTTGTAGCTGAATGTTTAACATTTGGAACAATATGGGCACCCTGGACATCATTCATTGGTATTATTTATGTTCTCAACTGGGCCACCACCATGTCTTTATAAACGACATGTCATATGTAAAGACATGCCAGGCTGACAATAGGATAATGCAAACAACACTGCCAATGAGTTTATAATAGGTGTGTGAATGATCAACAATGAATATTATTGGCAGAAATAGAGGGCCCCAAAATCAAATTTAGCTGAGGGCCCCATGGAGGCTTGGGCCGGCTCTGCAAAATAAGCCCACATGGGGCCAAGCTAGTTTTGGCCCCAGATGGGAGAAACCTGGGTTTCCCATGTGAGTCAGATATGTACCAGCCTGTGATATTCAATCTACTTTTGTGCCTCTAATTATATCCAGAGAGCAAATAATTCAGAATTTCTGCTCATTATAATCAAAAATTTGGTATATTTTCATGTAAATGAGGTTTATCATACCACACATTACCAAAAAAAGTGTATAATTCATGTTTATTTCTCAATTCAAGTTCACTAAAAAGATTAAACAAAACTTGGTTGGTGATTATTTTATACCTTATGCTTTATAAGCAGTCAAAACAGAATGGGTCAATTTGACCCAGGAGGACAGCAGGTGTGACTATTTACTGCCATTAAAAAAAATGAAATGGTTTCAAAACAATATTCTGTCTAAATTTTGACATGTCCTAGTCAGTGATATTCCATCTAGTTTTGTGCCTCTGACTATAAGCATAATGAAAATTATTCAGAATTTCTTCTTCTTTTAACTAAAAGATTTGTTATCATTTAATGTAAATGGTGTCAATTATACCATAAATTA
This sequence comes from Symphodus melops, assembly GCF_947650265.1. Taxonomy (NCBI): domain Eukaryota; kingdom Metazoa; phylum Chordata; class Actinopteri; order Labriformes; family Labridae; genus Symphodus; species Symphodus melops. The sequence continues at coordinate 27,277,676 of NC_136696.1, read as the reverse complement.
CTGCAGACGGGGAAGCAGGCATACAGAAAGACAGACAGACAGACTCAGTTAGTCTGAACCCTCCACTTCTCCCAGCACACTTTAGCCCCTGACTGCTAATGTCGCAGAACATCAGATTCTGGGTAGAAGCAGATTTAACATCATGGTGGCTAAGTAAATGTAGTCCTCCAGGAAGAAGTGTGACGATAATAAACAACATGAATTTAATGGCAGTTTTTATGAAATTTTTTGTCCTCAGAGCGGAGACATGTCTGCTGCCAGCTGTCTGCTGACTGAAGATCAGTTCCTGTGCTCCATCTGTCTGGATGTGTTCACTGATCCAGTCAGCACTCCATGTGGACACAACTTCTGTAAAGCCTGCATCACTGACCACTGGAATATTAACGCCCCGTACAAGTGTCCTAACTGTAACAAGGTTTTTCCCAGCCGACCTGAGCTGAAGGTCAATACTTTCATCTCTGAGATGGCTGCTCAGTACAAACAGTCAGCTCAAGAGAAAGCCAGCAGCAGGTCAGAGAAACAAGTTTCCAAACCAGAAGTTCCCTGTGATCTCTGCACTGGCCCCAAACTGAAGGCCCAGAAGTCCTGCCTGGTGTGTCTGGTTTCTTACTGTGAGACTCACCTGGAGCATCATTTGACGAGTTCAGGTCTGAAGAGACATCAGCTGATTGACCCTGTGGAGAACCTGGAAGGCAGGATGTGTGAGAAGCACGACAAACTGCTGGAGCTGTTCTGTAAGAACGACCAGATGTGTGTCTGCATGCTGTGCACTGTTTTAAACCACAAGACACATGATGTTGTTCCTCTGAAAGAAGAATATGAAGGAAAGAAGGCCGAGCTGGGGAAGACAGAGGCTGAAATTCAGCAGATGATCCAGAAGAGACGACAGAAGATTCAGGAGGTCAAACACTCAGTGGAGCTCAGTGATGAGAATGCAGACAGAGAGATCTCAGAAGGTGTTCAGGTCTTCACCGCTCTGAAAGAATCGGTTGAGAGAAGCCAGGCCGAGCTCATCGACACGATCAAAGAGAAGCAGAGGAAGACGGAGAAACAGGCTGAAGGCTTCATCAAAGAGCTGGAACAGGAAATCTCTGAGCTGGAGAAGAGAAGCACTGAGGTGAAGCAGCTCTCAGGCTCTGAAGACCAGCTCCACCTCCTCCAAAACTTCACATCACTGAACGCTGCTCCACCCACCAAGGACTGGACTGGAGTCAGAGTCCATCCACCTTCATATGAGGGGACTGTTGTGAGAGCTGTGAGCCAGCTGGAGGAGACCATCAGAGAACAGATGAAGAAGCTCTATGAGGAGGAGCTGAAGAGGGTCCAGCAGTATGAGGTAGATGTGACACTCGATCCTGATGCAGCACATCCTGAACTCATCCTGTCTGATGATGGAAAACAAGTTAAACATGGTGATGAAAAGAAGAATCTCCCAGACACTCCAAAGAGATTTGATATGTGTCCTATTGTCTTATCAAAGCAGAGTTTCTCTTCAGGCAGATTTTACTTCGAGGTTCAGGTTAAAGAGAAGACTGGCTGGTCTGTAGGAGTGGCCAGAGAGTCGATCAACAGGAAGGGAGAAATCTCTCTGTCTCCTCAGCACGGTTTGTGGACGATATGTTTAAGGAATGAAAATCAGTACAAAGCTCTCGCTGACACACCAGTCAGTCTCCCTCTGAAGTCCCGTCCTGAGAAGGTGGGGGTGTTTATAAATTACGAGGAGGATCTGGTCTCCTTTTATGACGTCGATGCTTCAGCTCTGATCTACTCCTTCACTGGCTGCTCCTTCACTGAGAAACTCTACGCATTCTTTGATCCCTGTTTTAACAGTGGTGGTAAAAACTCTGCTCCTCTGATCATCTCTCCTCTCAATCAAACTGAATAGATCAACCATTGAGTTTGATCAGTTTCATGTCAGACTGTTCTGGTCAATAAAAATAATCTTTGTTAAGAAGAGAGATTTTTCTACAATACTTTGGCTCAGCTGTTAAAAAACAAACAATGTGCAGCCAGAATCAACATGAATGACTTTGTATGCAGTTAACATTCAAACACTGAAGTCAGAATCAACATTTCCTCCACTTTCTGAACTTTTCTGAAACGTCTTTGTGTCAAATACAGATGTCTTTAAAGACTGAAGAATGTCGGCACAAATGACCCGAGAACAGTTGTTGTCTTGTGTTGTTAAATAAAAGTGTGTAAAGTTTCTTTCATGTATCTGATGATGATGTTTCAGCAGGTGATGATTGTCAGGATCAAATCATGTGATGAAGAACTCCATCACACTTTAAGATCCTGCTGCTGTATAGTCCTGCAGTGTGGTTCGATCTGACTCAAGTATGACAGATCTTTTTTTCCCTCCTCTCTTCTTCTCTATTCGTCACCTTCTTTATCATTTAAATATCAAATTATATTTGTTCGCTCACCTCTGAGTTCATCGTAGTTTACCTGCAGACTTATAGTCATGTATGTCTCTGCAAATGATTTGCTGTCATGTTAAATATGATTGAAAATAAAAGTTATGATCAAAAAATAAAAGGTGTTTTTAATTCTCAAATGACGGGAGGAGACGAGGAGTTACTCACAGAAACCTCCTACATTTATTCACCACGACGTTCATGAAGCAGGTCAGCAAACATCATGAGATGTGGAGTCAGTTCATCGGTTGTGTAAGAGTGCGTGCGTGGGTCAAAGTATGAAGAGTCGAGGGCGAAAAGAGAAAAGAGGAGCGTCGGGGAGCTGCCTCTCCGTCTCTCCCACCATGAAGAAGTGTGGACTGGGAACACTGGGCCCAGTGTTTCCAATCCACGATGACCCAGCCTCACCAACAGGAGCCTGAAACACTTAAACAGCCAACCAGCAACCAGCAGGGTCGTCACATCACAGGTGAAGTCAAATGTGTTTATTTTCATAATACAGCTGAACGCCATAAATGTCACAATATATTCAGACTTTTTCAAACATTTTTCTGCATACTCGTCTTTTACTGTCAAAGTGCTCTTTCAGTCACTGCTGGTTTAGAAATGTTACTTCTCAGTAAAACTGTATTTGTAGTGACATACATATGTCACATGATGGCAGTAGCTGGATTCAAAAATCTCTTTCAGCCATGAGTAGTGCCTCATACGTCCACAGGTGGTGCATTAATATCTAAAGCTGTAGCTGCTGATAAAGCAGATATGATGCTCCTGTTTCTCTCTCTGCAGGTTGGCAGACTTAAGTGTCCTGTGATGCTGATTGTCAGAGAGGACGATCAGAACTGGCCCGCCTCTGAGTCTGCAAAGGACGTGAGTTATTTGTTATCATAACTTAAATAGTTTTCTTATCTGAACGTCAACAACAACCTTCTTGCTGCGTACGTCTCTCACGCTGAGCAGTGACAGCTGAGTTTCTAAGAAGTGAAAACACAGTGTTGAACAACTTGATCAAAATGAGCTGGATAATAACCCTCAATCATGGATTATGTCTTGGAATGAAACCAATATAATATTGAACCTTTCAGTACAGCATCCACAGTTCAAGGTCCATTTCTGACTCGCAGACCCCCTCCTGATCGGGTCTGGGGGGTTGTCAAGGTCCCCCCCCCCCCCCCCCCCTCACAGAGATGCTCTTGCTTACACCATTGAACACATTAAAATATTTAATTGAATGTCAAAGCAAACAAATCGAGACATTTTTTTGAATCACAGACTAATAACCTTATTATGTTTCCTTACAGGTGTCACCCCTCACTTCTAAAGTATTATGATCCAGGAATTCAGCCTCAAGGCCGACACAGGCATAAAACTACAAGTCATGGGTTTTGTTAAAAAACAAACTATAAATCACAGGGTCGCTCTAACACCCAGTGCATTCAGAGGATTCCAGGGCAGAGGTCATAGATCATATACTACCTACTAACAAGAAATCCAAAAACCCATCTCTCAACTCAACTGAGATGAGGAGAAAGAAAATCTGCTGCTGGACGAACATGAGGCATTTCCAAAATGTTCCAAAACTCAATATTAAAGGTTGATTACGCTCTGATTAAACATACAATTTAAAAAAAAAACCCACCTTAATCATCTTGAATCAAAATGCAATTAACTTAGATATAAAAAACAAATACACTCAGAACTATGGTTACATGTTCGACTTCAATTAAAATCAATCAGTCAGTCAGTTTTAAAAACACCTCACAGCTGTGTTGGCTTCAGTCCATTTTGAGAACATATCAGTGATTACAAGCATGTATTTGTAAACCTGACAACTCGACATATGTACAAAATCTATTTGCATATTTACAAAAGGACCCGACGGAGGTGTCACGCACCTGTTTACCATTGTCTGCAAAAGTTGTTCAGGTGGATCGACTGAACTGTATCAGGTCTGCCTGACATCAGCAGCAGTGAATCAACATTACACATTAATTCAGTAATTAAATTCTATAACATCCCCCTAACACATAAAGGTGCACACGCTCTCCAAACACACACACACACACACACACACACACACACACACACTCAGTGAGCTCTCCTCTCGTCCGTCTGCAGTGAATGAGAGCCACTGTCTCCCCGACAGACCTCTGTACCGCAATGCATGATGGTATATATTGCTCGGTTAGTGACCATTAGTTGTACACTACTTTTCCCAAATCATCTTGGGATACTACAAAGTGTATGATCATGCATTTTGAAATCTTTTCCTCTCTGTTCTTTCAGATAAAGGAGATGATGGAGCGAGCGGGGAATAAGCCACCTGCTGACTGTTCTGTCGCATCCAAAACACCCATTAACCCTCCGTACACGACGCACAGTCGAGCCACCAACTTCGTCACAGTCGACTCTCATCAGAAGACTGGGTTCATCCTCAGACTGTTTTGCAGAAGTGACAGAGACACGTTGAAGACTTTTCTGTCCTCAGGGGGGAATTTTCCTTCCCAGCACTGTACAGGTTTGACAGCAGGAGAGAAACAGTTTACATTACACACGACACATAAAGACAAATAACACAAAAACACACGGCTGGTTCAGCGAAGCCTGCTGTTAAGAGCTCGTTCTGGTGGAACAGTAAAGTATCAGAGGATGGGCTGCATGATGATTTGACCCAACAGGAGGAGGACATGTTGGGGACACAGAGAGTCCTTTGAGTTTGCAGATGACTGAGAGTCTTTGGTGGCTCCTGTTGGTCAAAGCTTAGTTTGCTATCTAGTGATATGCTACCTGTCCACGATTACAACTGCTGACATTAAACTATAAGAAAACACTCATGTTGTACGAATGCTATTCATAGCTTTGTTGTGCGTTTTTCCAAAGATGCATTAAACCCTCCCCTATATTGACACTGAGAGGAGGAGCAACACTTAAGCTATAGCATGACATTATGTGACATTTAAGTGAAAGTTTATTTGAGCCACAGCAGAGCTGCAGTCCAGAAGAGTCGCTACGTCTCTAACGACAAATTCAACCTGACTCATCAAATCTTTCTCAACTAAACTGCAGATTTTCAGTTTAACACCGGTGAGTACTGTTTCTTTTTACAACATGTGTTTGACCATTCATTCAACTATCATATCATAGAAATGTGTTTTTAACATAAAAACAACATGCACCCTACTTGTTTTACTCTGAGTAATAATCCTAATGGGAGGCACTTCTCCTCCCAGATGTGTCTTTTAAATGACCCGTCCTCCACAGGATAAAAGGCCTCTGTTAAAAACAGGGTTTTTAAAGACTGCTTTTGCATATTTAGTTTGTGCGTACCAGCAAATTAGAGACAGAGTAGGGAGGGTCATCCCTTCACCATCCCAGGAGAAAAAAATGCAGCATACTTCTAAATATTTCCAATAAATCAATGGTGTGAATCAGATGAGATTTAGACGTGGATACACTCTGTATACCTGTGTATTCTCTGCACTACACCACAGACAGAAAACAGCCGAGGAGAATCTGGGTTGGTGACATAACTTCACATGAAAGTTGTTGTTTTTATGGTCTAGTGTAGTGTTGTGCTTCTGTGGAATTTAAATTTACTGTCACTTCTTGTCTGCTGTGTGACGTCTGGCGGAGCCTGTTTTACCGGTATACGCTACTTCTGCAACAAAATTGTCACCATCATTTGCACTTTTATGATTTGTGGGTTGGTGTTTCTGAGAAGCTAAAATTGTCTGAACTGAACTGAGTACTCTGTCAATAAACACTAGTCGGTCTGGTTTCTGCTTGTTCCTGTACAGGGAACCACGGCAACTGAAACGGGGGGTTTGATGATGAACATTGATTTGTAGACGACAGGTCGTACAGATTTTAGAACATTTAATAGTTCAACATCCAACAAAGCTCACATTGAAAATGAACACAGTCTTGTCCTATGACCAAATCATCACTTACAACTGAGGCGGGCCGCACCATTAGTCTTTATTTTACACATGACTTTGAGATGGATGGATGGATGGATGGATGGATGGATGGATGGATGGATGGATGGATGGATGGATGGATGGATGGATGGATGGATGGATGGATGGATGGATGGATGGATGGATGGATGGATGGATGGATGGATAGATAGATAGATAGATAGATAGATAGATAGATAGATAGATAGATAGATAGATAGATAGATAGATAGATAGATAGATAGATAGAGTTGTAAAAGAAACACTAATGGAGAGGCCTGCCTCTTTTCAGGGCCAAAAAAACCCAAACTTTTCTGCCATTATTATATCAGCAAACATTTTGCAATTGGTATATTTACAGATCATTATACATATTTGTGGATCTGTGTGTGTGTTTGTGGATCTATTTACACATTTGTGGAGTCATTTGCCTCTATAATAGCTCCATACACATCACACTATAGCTTACTGAGCTGTGTACTCATGGAGACAACTTGTTTAAACTCGTCCTGACCGGCTCCACCACTTCACTGTCGTTCCTTCAGATGTATTTCTACCTGTTATGACCTCCACTCTTCCCCAGTCAGTTCAGTTCAGACAACTTTATTTATGCCAGAGGGGCAACTAAGTTTTACAGCCTACCAAGCCATACGCAAAGACAACATAAAGGAGACAAACAACTCACACCCAGTCACATTCACATGTCAGTAACAACAGTTCAGCAGATGCTTCTCGGCTGGCCATTGGGGTCTCATCGGAAGAGCTGGATCTGGCCGCTTGTATCCAGGATCTCGCTCTTTCGGTCATGACCCAAAGCTCATGACCATAGGTGAGGGTAGGAACGAAGATCGACCGGTAAATCGAGAGCCTCGCCTTTCGGCTTAGCTCCTTCTTCACCACGACGGACCGATCCGTCTGTCGATCTCACGCTCCATCTTCCCCCCACTCGTGCACAAGACTCCAAGATACTTGAACTCCTCCACCTAGGGCAAAGACTCCCCACCGGGCAAGCCACCTTTTTCCGGTCAAGAACCATGGCCTCAGATTTAGAGGTGCTGATCCTCATCCTAGCCGCCTCACACTTTGTAGCGAACCGCCCCAGTGCGTGCTGAAGGTCCGGGTTCGATGGATCCAACAAGACCACATCATCCGCAAAAAGCAGAGACGAGATCCTGTGGTCCCCGAACCGAACCCCCTCCGGCCCCTGGCTGCACCTAGAAATTCTGTCCAAAAAAGTTATGAACAAAACCGGTGACAAAGGGCAGCCCTGCCAACGCGGACCGGGAACAGGTCCGACTTACTGCCGGCAATGCGGACCAGACTCCTGCTCCAGTTATGGAATACATATGAATACATATGACAGTTTAAGGTACCTTATTAGTGTTTAAAACAACAACGTTTAGTCTTCTCACCGTTGAGGGCTAGTTTTAGCTACAGGAGTATGTGCTGGACCACCAGTTTTCTGCAGAGATTCAACAGCTTTAGCAGGAGTTGATCCAAAATAGTAAATAATTGTGTCATCGGCATAAAGATGTATGTTAGCATCAGACAAATTTTTTCCCAAATCATTGATTTTGTCCTTTTTGTCCTCAGAGTGGAGACATGTCTGCTGCCAGCTGTCTGCTGACTGAAGATCAGTTCCTGTGCTCCATCTGTCAGGATGTGTTCATTGATCCAGTCAGCACTCCATGTGGACACAACTTCTGTAAAGCCTGCATCACTGACCACTGGAATATTAACATCCCCTACCAGTGTCCTAACTGTAAAGAGGTTTTTCACAGCCGACCTGAGCTGAAGGTCAATACTTTCATCTCTGAGATGGCTGCTCAGTACAAACAGTCAGCTCAACAGGAAGCCAGCAGCAGGTCAGAGCAACGAGTTTCCAAACCAGGAGAAGTTCCCTGTGACGTCTGCACTGGAACCAAACTGAAGGCCCAGAAGTCCTGCCTGGTGTGTCTGGTTTCTTACTGTGAGACTCACCTGGAGCATCATCTGACAGCTTCACGTCTACAAAGACATCAGCTGATCGACCCCGTGGAGAACCTGGAAGGCAGGATGTGTGAGAAGCACGACAAACTGCTGGAGCTGTTCTGTAAGAACGATCAGATGTGTGTCTGCATGCTGTGCTTAATTGAAGACCACAAGACTCATGATGTTGTTCCTCTGAAAGAAGAATATGAAGGAAAGAAGGCCGAGCTGGGGAAGACAGAGGCTGAAATTCAGCAGATGATCCAGAAGAGACGACAGAAGATTCAGGAGGTCAAACACTCAGTGGAGCTCAGTGATGAGAAAGCAGACAGAGAGATCTCAGAAGGTGTTCAGGTCTTCACCGCTCTGATGGAGACGGTGCAGAGAAACCTCAACAAGCTCCTCGACACGATCAAAGAGAAGCAGAGGAAGACGGAGAAACAGGCTGAAGGCTTCATCAAAGAGCTGGAACAGGAAATCTCTCAGCTGGAGAAGAGAAGCACTGAAGTGAAGCAGCTCTCAGACTCTGAAGACCAGCTCCACCTCCTCCAAAACTTCACATCACTGAACGCTGCTCCACCCACCAAGGACTGGACTGGAGTCAGAGTCCATCCACCTTCATATGAGGGAACTGTGGTGAGAGCTGTGAGCCAGCTGGAGGAGACCATCAGAGAACAGATGAAGAAGCTCTATGAGGAGGAGCTGAAGAGGGTCCAGCAGTATGAGGTGGATGTGAAACTTGATCCTGATACAGCACATCCTCATCTCATCCTATCTGATGATGGAAAACAAGTTAAAGATGGTGATGAATACAAGAATCTCCCAGACACTCCAGTGAGATTTGATATGTGTCCTATCGTCTCATCAAAGCAGAGTTTCTCTTCAGGCAGATTTTACTTCGAGGTTCAGGTTAAAGGGAAGACTGAGTGGACTTTAGGAGTGGCCAGAGAGTCGATCAACAGGAAGGGAGAAATCACTCTGTCTCCTCAGTATGGTTTGTGGACGATATGGTTGATGAATGAAGACGAGTACCATGCTCTTGCTGACCCACCAGTCCGGCTCTCTCTGAAGTCCCGTCCTGAGAAGGTGGGGGTGTTTGTGGATTACGAGGAGGGTCTGGTCTCCTTTTATGACGTGGATGATGCAGCTCTGATCTACTCCTTCACTGGCTGCTCCTTCACTGAGAAACTCTACCCATACTTTAGTCCCTTTCCTAACAAAGGTGGTAAAAACTCTGCTCCTCTGATCATCTGTCCTGTCAATCAAACTGAATAGATCAACCATTGAGTTTGATCAGTTTCATGTCAGATTGTTCTGGTCAATAAAAAGGATCTTTGTTAAGAAGAGAGATTTTTCTACAACACTTTGGCTCAGCTGTCAACAAATAAACAATATGCAGCCAGAATCATCATGATCATCATCATCATCTACCTGTCATGCAGTTATTGATCTGACCCACTCATTGTGATTCTTTCATTACAAAGCCTGTAATTAATTACCTTTTTGAAGGTTCATTTTTTTGGTGTTTTATGCCTTTATTTTGAAATAGGACAGAGGATAGAGTCAGAAATTGTAGATAAAGAGAGTTTGCAGTGATATAAGGAAAATGAATACAAACAGTCAGTTAGGAAAATTAAGTCATAAATTTACAAGATAAAATATAATGACCTTTAAACTCGTGAATTTACGAGAATAAAGTCAATAATTTACAGCATTAAAAACGTGTAAATTTGCAAGAATAAAGTTGTTAAATTTTCTGACTTTATTCTCGTAAATTCACGACTTATTCTCTACGACTTTATCCTCGTCAGCAAAAGGGAGGGTTAATAAAATGAAGTATTAGGGCCACCTTAATGAAAAAAATTGATGAGATTAAAGTCGTAAATTTACTATAATAATCTAGAAAATTCAGAAAAATAAACGTTTTCTTCGCGTAAGCACCAAACACTTTAAGCGTCAGGGAAGAAAACTCTCATTTGGACATGTTTGATCTCCTGTCGTCTTTGGAAGCCTTGCACACATTATTTCTTGTAGAGAAGTTAAAGAGGATCAGGTGCGTTGTTGATTCACCTTCTGCTGAACGCTCGGAGGTCAGATCCAGTCGTGTCGGAGCAAACAGAAGCAGAGATCCGAGTGATAAAGAGATGTGGAGGTGCGTCGGAGGATCAATACTCTGCATCGATCTGATGACGGTTTCTACATGAACAAACAGCCGGCAGCCCTCTCAGGTGATTAGAGCTCATTAGGGAAGTCAGAAAGCCGATAATTTTATCAACATCTCAGGAAGCCACAGCAGGAAAATACGACTCCTGACTGAATATGTTGACACTGTAAATAATCAGAGCAATAAAACAGGAGAGGGAGCGGAAACACGAGGTGGGTTCAAAAGGACCCGGTGAGGACCAGAACCGCCAGTCTGCATCTGATCTGATCGGGTCTGTGAGCGAGAACTGTCCAGGTGAGTCTCCTCTTTCTCTGACAGCTTACAGACTTTTTTCATTTAGAGGCGTTTGACTTAAATCAGCTTGTTTCGACTCACTTACACTGCAAAAACTAACTAGAGTCAAAACTTCTCTTTAAACTAAATATGAGCCACATTTACCCTGAAGAGTCCCCGTACACATCTTTTATTACAAGGGGAAATAAGGCGTGTACTGTTTGTTATGAGGTTTCTTTTTTTAATCTGCACGCAAATTTGTTCTGTTTTAATTTATCACTAAGAGTCTCATCATGTCTTGTTTTAATCATTTCTTAAACATCTCAAGTGGATGAAGTGAAGATCAGGTCAGCCGAGTCAGTCAGACCTTCGAAATCACTTCTGAAGACTTTTACAAGATGTTTTAAATTTCTTTAAAAAGGGATGAAACGATTCGCTAAACTCAAGATACGACTCTCTCATGATTTATTTTACAAATTACAACTGAAGACTGAAACCGATTCCTAACCTGCTTATCTGTGTGGTTTGACCTTTTAATGTTTCTCTCATTAAGAGGAGCTGATTGGAGCTTCTCATTGTGCTGTCGATTAAACACTGCATCATGTTGGTTGTTGTGTTTGTGTGGTTCCCCGTCTTCTTGTAATATTTACACACAGTTTGTGTCTCGTCTGTTTTCTTCTCACCTCGTTTCATTTTTTGTCTTGAATTCAAAATGCTTCCACACCTCACTTTTAAAAGATGTTGGTGCGTCCTGAATTTCTAAATCTTTCCCTGCAGCATATTTCTGTCTTTGTAAAGCACTTTGACGCGCTCGATAAATAAAGATTTTATTATTTACTGCTCTCGCACATGTAGTCGAGTATTAGGGGTCTGGAAACCATCATCCTCATCTTCATCATGATGCCTTCAATCAGTGTGACTCAGATGTTCCTGCTGTTGGCCCTTCTCCATCTCACCACATCACTTCCTCTCAGGTACCTGAACACACACACACACACACACACACACACACACACACACAGTGGAAAAACAACAACAACCCATTTTAAATCATCCAAATATGATTTCTCCTTTTTCTTTAACTCGGCCAAACCAAAGTTATTGGCGTTAAATTGTCAGCTTATAAATCAAAGTTTAATTAACAAAATAATAATTGTACCTTTATTTAAATTGCTCTTTGTTTGCCCCTTGTTTGAATGTTTTGTCTTTTGGTCGTGTAAAAGTAGGGAAGAAGATGAGCTGGAGAGTTTCCTGACTCCCCTGAACGCACCGTGGTCTCTGTCGGAGGTGAACTCGGCCGACGCTCTGCTCGAGGCCAGACTCAGGTGAGTCTAAACTCCTCTGTGTTTACACCGACAGAAGAATAAAACAATAAAACTGAAAGTTAGAATATAATAAATGTAATGCTGTAAAGTTGTCTACTTTGTAAGGTGCATACAAATCCAGACAATGTGTTTGCTCATCATGGAATAAATCGATATGATCGTGTGTTTCAGGCAGCTGCTGTCGACAGGTCTGGAGCGCAGGAGGCAGCTGGGAGACATCGAGTTCTCCAACAGATACGCAGAGTTCCTGCGGTCCAAAGCCAAACACAGCTCCATCTGCGCGTTCCTGCGCCGCGTGCAGAGCGTCAAGAAGAGGTGAGAGACAAATGAAGCCAATGTGAAAGTGCAAAAATCCGACAGTTCGTGGAGTGTCCGTCTCCGGGAACACCTGAAGTCACATGACTGGCAAAAAAAAAAAAAAAAAAAATACTGCATTAATTAACATGTTTACAGCTTGGTACTAAAAAAAAAAAAAAAAGAAAGAAAGAAAAAAAAGAAATATGTTTTATGATATTTCACATAAATATATGAACACAGGAAATAGACCTGAAGGATCATTCTACTGCCACCATAAGTAAACTAAATGTATATTTCACATTGTGTTGTGATGTGACATGTTTGTCTGACTTCTGACGCCTCACTTTGTGTATGTTTTGGTCCTCAGCGGGGTGGGAGGAGACGTGGAGAAAGTGAACCTGCTGCTCAAACAATACATGTGTCCGTCTGTCTTCAACAACTGGCCGCATGACCTGTAGAGGGCGCTCCACGGCGGCAGAACAGAGAGCACCCAGGTCTCTGATGCTCTGAATAAATGCAGCTGTTCTAATATGAAATGAAGATATATCTTTGTCATTAAAATATGTTTTGGAAAGTACTCAAGTTGTGTCTTGTTTTTGAATGGAGCGTTTCACCTTTACTTGCACAGTTTATTATCCAGTTGTTTTCTATTGTTTATTTATTTGGGTTGTACGCAATAAAAACGCCTAGCCCAAAACTGGCCGATGAGACATCTTCATTTAGACCAGATTTAAACCAAAACACGTCAGAGAAATATAAAAGAAAATATACATCCCATCCTGACTTTTTTTTTTCAAACTTTAGAAACAAAAATAAACAAATTCAGCATCAGAGCCTTTTTGAGGAACTGTGTGCATTTTAACCGCAGGAACCAGGCGTTTAATTTTAATCCTGGGGTAAAAAAATCTACCCTGAAAAGTACCCTGCTGGGGGGGAGTAGTACTTTTTTAAAGGTCTAGGGACTTTGGAGGTTATAGGGCATGCAGCACCTGAAACATTTTAGTTGAAGATGTACAATTACGAATATTTTCTTGTGGCTTTGAAGTGTGTTTTCATTAAAGTTTAATGTCTCAAAGTCGCTCTGTTTGTGATGGTCAGAGCTGCAGTTTACATATAACTTCTAAAAGCTTTTCTACTCTCCGCTTTAAAGAGTCAGAGCAACACATTCAGTTCAGAGAAGAAACAGGAGTTTTTATAGTCAGTTCTAAGGTGAACTAACGATGGGACAAATATAAGCTGCAGTTTTTACTTTTTCTTGTTCTTCCTGCATCTGTTCCTGCAGCTGTGTCTCTTCGCAGCCTGTTTGTCTTAACGTATTTATATTGTTAATATAGTTTTTAGTTTTTGTAAATATAATGGTTGTAGATATGACGGATCTGCTGACGGCAGACGCGGTGATGGTTGTGATAGGTTAAATGACGCTAACTCCGCCCCTTTTACGTGAACGCGCTCTTGGTAACCCTGGGTGGACGGATCATGTTAATAATCGGCATCGTAGGACTGATAATCACGATCTCGTATGTCAGAGTTTGTTAAACCAGAGAACCCAAAGAGACCCTGGATATGTTGAACTCGCTTCGTAGTATAGGCCTCTGGTTGCATCTGTCCTGGATATATGGTATATGTGAAGGAACGATCCCCCATTAACAGAGTAACAAAAGAAATGTCTGTATGCAGATGATACCTTAATATTCTTATCAAACCTGAACGACTGAGACGTCTCTCCTCCCACCTATAATGTGCACATTCTAAATGTTTTATTTCTGTGTCTCTGTGTTGTGTTTGACCTGTACTGTTACCATGTTGTTCCTGTTGTTGGAAACCAGGAAACTGTTGATAACAGCAGAGTGGGAGGGGAGGATCAAAGATGTGTGTTCATACACAACACTAATCAATATAAAACAAAAAAAACAGCTGTTATTAATACTCTCTACTCCTGTAATCATTAAACCAAAACATGCTCAAAGTCGATCAAATTAAGGACAACTAGTACCAGAAAAAGACGATTTTAAACGACTTCCCAGCAAACAGACGTGTTGTGTTTTTTATGACGGGGAAAAGTCCACTGCAGCAATAAAGCCGAGCAGATAAGCAGAAAAAAGAGAGACAGAAGAGGATCAGTTCAGACATTACAGACGCAGCCATGGAGGGGATTCGTTCACAATTCACTTTGAGGACTTGTTTCAGCTTTTTAATTCTGATTCTGCTCCAATCGTCCGCTGAGGCCCAGGGTGAGTACTGAAACCTGCCGGTTCTCCTGAGGCGAGACGAAACCACGAGCTTGATAACACAGTTATTAGTTTAAATAAACGTGTACACTATGTGCTGATGAGGGAACATGTTGGAATAACACCAGAGGACGAGCTTATGTAACTGAACCAGGAAGTAAAAATATAGAAGTACACTGAGAGTCGAAGCCATTTACCATTAAGTGTTGTAAAATGTTTTATTTCAACTTTGAATTGTTGTTTAAATTAATTGTATGATAAATCTTTTGAACAGAAATCAGTCAAGGAACGGTAACCAGAAGTATTTCACAAAGAGCATAAAGTCAAAACTTAAAGCTCATTTTTAAATACTTTGTTTTTTTTACTATTACATTTGTTCAGTCTCACTCTTAGGATTCAAGTTGACACTCACAATTTTCACACAGCAGCCATTTCCCTGAGACGTCAAACTCAGGGTGGGGCGCTGTAATTTGATATGAGGGCAATATTGTCATATAATGCTTTTTTTTATATCAGGTTGCAGGTTACATAAACACGGGACGCTTGGCAATGTAACGTCATTTAATTGTTGTTTTTGATCGAGTCGATGTCACCTTTGAACACAAGCATTAAACCTAAACAAGCGTGCTAACACACAAGTTGTGTTAGCATGCTAATGTTAGCTCATAGCTAGCGTAACATTGCACATAAATTGACACAGAATGACGGTGATCTAAAAACACTTACGTGACATCCGAGTAAGCTCGTAAGTTTGTTATTCTTCTTTTCTCCAGTCTTTGACTAAAAACACCTTCATACCCAAGGCCGTCCATGTAAACACAGCTCTGACAACAACACAGCTCTGACAACAACACAGCTCTGACAACAACACAGCTCTGACAACAACACAGCTGGCCCGACTCCAGCTTCTCACTCTCTCATCAATTAGACAGATATTCAGAGGATATACTTGATTTCTGGTGTATTTTTGCTTTCCTTTATCCCACATATGTTAGGTCTCAGTACAATTGGACTTTTCATCAGTGAACCTTTAACACCATAGAAAGGGCCTGAGAATGAGAATGTGCGAAATCACGTCTCACAAGATAATCCAAAACAAACATCATGACATAAAGTAAACAAAAGGGCTGCATCGGTGAAAATAGAACGTCTTCATTTATCTATCACCAGATCAATGACGCTCCCTGATCACTCAGTGTGCTCATTAAAGGTTTCCTCCTGATCACCCCGTTTAAGTTGGTTGTCAGACATGTTTTCCTCTCTGAAGTAAGTCGCAAGACTTCTCTGACCATCGCTTGTGTTTGCTCGTTTTAATTCGGCTTTGTGTGTTGAAATCCCCCCCCCCCCACCCGTGAGCGACATGTTGAGTGTGTGCAACATATTCATTTCATGTACAGATTAATCAGTGTTCAACTTTGACGTGCAACCACACTGATTGCATACAGTGTGTACCGATGAATCCATTTTGCATTGTTTAGAATCAGGACATATTAGTGTTAGATTTAAAAACATGACAGGTCAGATCGGTTCTCATGGTTACCGTACAGTAAAGGGAAATAACAATGGAGTAAAATGGATACTGTCTCTTTAACTGTACACCTGTTCTTCTCTCCCGACAGTTTGTACTGCACCTCAACCTGTAAATTTTGAAGAAAACCAGCCGGTTGATACCGAGGTTGTGACAATCCCTGTGCAACCAGGGGTGGTCCTCTCTTTTAAAAATCCCATCCCTAACAACCCATTCAGGCTTGAAGGAAACAAGCTGATAGCCAATAAGGTGTTTGACTCTGAGGTACGGTGAAATATGTCTTATTGTGCCAACCAGTTCTGAACCTGCTGATTTTATTCTTTTACAATAATGTTCAACATGACCTTCGTTTTGTTCGCAGTCAGACACGAATGTTCAGACTGTCCAAATCACCTGCACCACCCCCCCTGGAGGAATGGTAAAAACAACGAGTCATGTTTGAGAGATTTTTAAAATGTCTTTTAAATTATTACATCTTTTAAAATATCCACGTGTACACATTTGAACAGGTTCCTTGGAGTGTTATCTTTCCTCAGTTGGTGTTTGAATCCTCTCAAGTTCTTGACATTTTTCAACAAAAGAATTAACACATTGTTGTAAAAAGTGCAATATAACATGTCATAGTGAAGACAATAACAAAGCATGTGACCCTTTCTTTCCAGGTGAACATTAACGTTGTTGTGATTTTGGTTGATGTGAATGATAATCCTCCAACCTTTTCTAAAACCTCCTACGATGTCAACGTCGAAGAGGTGAGAGTTGATCGAACACCTGAAACCGAACTGTGTTGTTTCGTACAGACGCTGACTGTACTGTCTTATCCCAGATGTCTAAAGCAGGCACGTCGGTGGGGAGCTTCCCTGCGAAGGATTTAGATGCATCTTCGAGGCTCTACTACTCACTAACACCTGAATCTGTAAGACCTCATGTTGACTTTTTATTTTAAATCCTCCCTGATACTTTCTTACTTTTCATATCTATAAATGACTGCTAGCACAGAAATGATACGGTTAACATAAATGGATTTAGCCTCTCGGAAGACCCTTCACCCTCATATTTATCTAAAAGGCAAGCAGGGGCTTTTTTTTTATTATTATTAGGATCCCCTTTAGCATCGGTCCAACATGCATGCAGTCGTGCATGCTAAAACTCTTATACAATATAAGAAAACAAACCAAGACAAACAACAAGACCAGCTCCTCCAGTAAAGTTAACAAAGTTTATACAAAGGGAAAAAAATGGCCATAAAAAAACTAAAACCCTCATATTTACAAGTCTTCAAAATGAACGCCAGACAGGCAAACATACAGATCCACCTTTAAATTCATTCTTTAAAAAATAAGTTTGATTTTAAGAACCCAGTTAGTGCTAAGTGCTTTTGAAAGTGTTGGTCCCATTTAGAGTTTAACAGAAGTGACTTTACTACATGTCTACTTATGATGAACAAACATTTACCAAGGCAGCCTGTCAATCAGGACAGAAGCATAAAAAAAAGATGATGACAAAGGCAAAAATGCTCAAACTTGAGGTTTAAAAAGCAGACATCATGGAGGCTTCGTCCATTGTTTGTACAGCCGACGGACTCAGGCAGTTCAAGACTTTGTTTCAGACTTGAAAAGAGGGAGGCTGCTCGTTTAAAGTCCGATCTAAACAGTCGATGTTCTCCTCTTTGATTTGGATTTCTGCAGAGTGGATTTAAACTGGATTCTCCTACAAACCCTCTTCTCGTCGTTGAGACACCTCTGGAATATGACAAAATCAAAACTGTCAAACTGATGTTGACAGTTCAGGTGAGTACTGATTTCCTTCTAAATAAATATGGTCATGGATTTAGCATATTGAACAGGATGTTGAATAATGCCAGGACTCAGTCAGACTCGGTTTCATCGATCCACATATTTGCTTTTGATCTAGTGTCGCTTGCAATCGTTGTTTGAATTAAAGGTAAATTAAGACTGAATTTGAAAAACATACAAAAAATAACCAATAATTTGAAGGCCGTTTTGCCCCTCGGTTTGCCAGATATGAGAGCAGTTATCAGGTCAACAGGTGTTGCAGCGATGGAAGCGGGCAGTGGAACTGCTTCAGATAGAAGTGATTGTACCCGAGCTAAAAAGCCTCTGCATGTTTCTAATAAGCTCCAGCAGCAGAAAGCTGCTCAAACTAGGATCAATGTTGGAGATGAAACATGGAGAGAGGTTAGAACGCAGAAAGCTTTACAGACCCATGCAGAGCTGGCTAAACACTGAAGCTACAGTGTCCACCACATGCAGAGCTGGCTAAACACTGAAGCTACAGTGTCCACCACATGCAGAGCTGGCTAAACACTGAAGCTACAGTGTCCACCACATGCAGAGCTGGCTAAACACTGAAGCTACAGTGTCCACCACATGCAGAGCTGGCTAAACACTGAAGCTACAGTGTCCACCACATGCAGAGCAGGCTAAACACTGAAGCTACAGTATCTGCACATTGACTCTAACAGGCTGTCCTAACAGTACGTGATGTGAGCGAGCACCAGCCGAGGTCTATTGTTTTCTATTGTCATAAACTCCAGGTGTCAGACTCACATATTGCTCTTTTCATTTTAAAAACATTTTAGATCATACGATATACTTTGTGACACGTTTTTCTTTTCTTTTTTGTTTTTCAGGACACACCGTTGACAGGAGGAAGTCCAGGAGTTGTTTCTTACACGGCCAGCACCACCATCAATGTTGCCATCACGGATGTGGATGACAGACCGCCGTGGTTCCAGCCATGCAACATGCTCAACATGAGCGGGATTCTGATCTGCCAGAGCGCAGGCTACACCGGCAGTGTTGTTTTAAATGAACAACAGGTGATCCTTCCTTTTTTTTGTAAAGTTTATTCTGAACTGTGACATGAAAGATGATTACAGGCTGCATAAAATATCCTTGAATGGACACTTGTCATTCCCCCACACATCATGATAATCACAGTGTTTTCTCCTCTGCAGAGTGGTGCGTTATCCCTGAAACCAGGACCAATTCAGGCCATCGATGGAGACTCTGGGATAAATGAGGCGATAACATATTCCTTTTTGGGTGGTGAGCGTCTCCATTTGTAAAAAATCAACAGCGGTTTCTGGTTTCAGAAATGAATTGTTGGTTCTAGGCAGGTGGGACCAGTTCAACCTGTGTGTGTGCGTGTGTTTCAGGAGAAGATGGTGACGGTCTATTTGCGATTGACTTTAACACGGGAGTCATCACCATGCTGAAGCCGGCCGACGTGGTGGACACAGTTATTCTGACTGTGCTGGTAAGAACAAACCAGTCTTGGGTTTGTTGTAACAGCGTCAGAGACAAAGTTATGACATGAATCCAAGACCAACAGTCAACAACACTAGACACCTAAATGTGAACAAGGTCCATGGATAGAGACCCAACTGTGGGACAATAAGGATTTTGTAAGTCTACCATTTTTATGGGCATTTGGTTTCCGGTCAGGTCCCAGGTCTGTTCATTACTTGCTGCAATATTCAAACTTAAAGGGATACTTCACCCATTTGCATGAAGCTTTGTATCATTAGAAACATGGTAGTAGTGTTGAATGGTTGGTGGGTGAAGTATCCCTTTAACATAAAGAGCCGTAATCAGAGTTGATTACAGCAGAAACTACAGCTGTCAAGAAATACCTTTGTAATCCAAATTCATCAGTAAATTAAATTTAGCATTCCCTAAAGTCCCCCCAAAAAAAGTAGCATTCCCTCTGTGCTCCCTCTGAAGCCACGCCTCCTCACTTACATGCACGAGCGGCGTTGCTCCAGAAGTTGACCTCAGCTCATCGCTTGTATTGTGTAGAAACTACGTCGTCTCATGTCTCATTCAGCGGTGAGGAAACACTACTTGAACTCACAACAGCCAACTTCAAAGTCGCGGTATAAACTCCGTCATCGGTGACGTGCTTTGAGTGTGGGCTGGAGCACGTAGAGGTAGAGAGCAAGCAGGGAGGCCTGTGATTGGTTCATCAGATTGGTACCTCGTGGCAGACATTGGTTGACTTACAAACTGATACAGATGATGGATTTTCTTTGTTCCTTTTTCAGAGAACATGAGTTACTAATTTCTGTCAGGACCTAAAGACAATTTCAACCAAAATCTTAAAATGTGTTCCTACCCTACCTTTAATAGAGATTTATCAAATTTTTAATTGCTTTTTTTTTTTAAACCGTAGTCCACACAATTTATCTAAAATCAAATAGAAAAGATCATTCAGGAAATCATTTGTTTGTCCAGTGAGCTGCCTTCAAATCACTGAACCTGAGCTCTGTTGTGTCTTTATTAAGCTGTTATCCATTTTGTTTTTCTCCCCCAGGCGGCTCAGAAGACAAACAGATATCAGTTTGCTACGACTTCTCTCACAATAAGTGTTCAGGTGAAGAGTCTCCACCCTCCGACGTTTGAAAGTTCTACGTACGCAGCTGTCGTCTCTAAAGTGGGTGCCATGGCGACGGACTCCAAAAACCCAGACGAGCTGCTGCGGATCCTCGCCACAGACGATGACTACGCCGCTGCTCCTGGGGTAAAGCGCTGACTCCAGAGTTTCTGCACTTCTGAGCGGAAACTCTGAAAAATGGAAAAAGTTCAATATTGCAGCTGAGATGCAAACTGAAACCAACGTTTCTTCTCCTGCTCCCACAGGGTATAAATCCCCACATCACCTACTCCATAACCGGCAGCAGTGATTTCTCGGTTGTTAACGGATACTTATTTATGACTAGGCAGGTCACAGACTCCACATTGTCCCTGCAGGTGAGTAACCAACCTACTTAAACCTTAATTGTCTTTCAAAGCACTCAACTTCATCGTCTCATTCCCAGATTGTGGCTAGAGATGCATCCAATGACGAGACAGCTACAGCTGATCTGTCAGTGGAGGTCAAATCAGGTAGGAAGAAACTATCGACAGCACACTATTTCTCAGCTAGAGATTGAAAAGTACCCTGCTGAAACTTTTGGATTTGTTTTTTATAAAAGTAGAAAATGTACAGTAATTTATACCAGAGGAACCATCGTGTGCAGGTAGTAACTTGGCAGCATTGTTGGTAGTGTCTCATCCATTGTATAAAGAATAACAGCTTAAATATCCAAATTTAGATTTTCTATTGGTATTTGGTCGCACACTATAACATATGCTTTTCAGAAATAAGATTTTTTTTTGAAGTCATCTTGAGCCATTTTCAGACTTCCAAAAATATATTTTTTAAGCGCCATACTTGGTATGAATCCAGATTAATTCTAGAAGTTGTGGACAGCAAAGAAAAACACAGGAAATGATGTTTTAGTCAATTAAATCCAAGCAGCTTTTGAAGGTGGTTAAAAATGCATTTCAGTTGGATTTCTAGAAATAGAGGTCAAGAAAAAATTAGGCCATTCATGGTTCTGTACAATGGACATGGCCACAAACCAATCGGCTCCTCTTTGCCTAAATCTAACTTTTTTAAAGTGGTGTCTTCATTTTAACGCATGAAGAGTGGAACGTATTTAGAGTTAGCAGGGAACTTTTCAGGATCTACTTCTAAAGGCTCGCAGTCAGCTGGAGTCAGGAAGTCGAGGTTTTGCTCCGTCGGCGTGCGCCCTGCCTCACTGAGTCCGTTTCTTTGTGCGAGCGCAGTCGTGAGCAGCGGTATGCGCGGACTCACAAGATCCCAGGATGATTACACGATCACGCAGGGGGGGAAAAAGAACGGTCAAACAACATGTTGCTTTGTCTTTCTGAGGTTGAATTGCTGATTATTCTCTGCCTGTTTTGACGTAATAATTGAAAAATCAAGAAAAATACTTGAAATACTTTCAATACTGAAATTGACTCCATGCATTCCGCTGTATCTATTTTGTTGAGCGTGAATCTGGCCTGAAGCTGGAGCTAATGGCGCTAACGCAGTACACACGGACTATGTGGAAATTGCAGGTTAAGCTCTTTTAAGGTTAAAGCAGGAATGTATAAGTTTGCCGTACTCCCAGGTCTCACCACCACCAGTTTACCTCCGAGCACTACAGACAGTACGGCCACACCGTCTGTCGCGGCATCAACCACAAACAGCCAAACCACTGAAGATACCGTGCCTACCACCAACCCCACTATGTCCACTACCGGAAGCGTCCCAACCACCATCCCCGACACAACTAGCGGAAGCACCGTCTCCAGTACGACCGATGAGGGAAGCGTCTCGACAACCAGCACACCTCACCCTCCAACAGGTGGTTATCTCTCAGTAGCTCAGTTCTTTTCCCACTGAGGGAAATAAATATAAGGGACAGTGATCCTTGAGTACAGTGAGTGTTTGAGTTTCTTATGAATTACAGGAACTTCAGTACGGTTTTTTTTTTCTTGCACAACTTCTTCACCAACTTCCAAGTTACACAGAGAATGAAGTTTTAACGTGTTCAGAAAAGCTCGTAGAATAAAGAACAACTTTTTTTCGACCGACACATTTTACCTCGTTGCATCCATTATGGTCCTTCATTCAGCCACACGCCGAATTCCTGTAATTCACAAGAAACTCAAACATGAACTGTACTCTTAAAAATGTTTCGGAACGATCCAGGTGAGCAGCACGTGTTTCGCAAACAGCCGAGAATTTCACCTCAGGAAAATTCAATGTGAGCGAGTGGACAGGATTGGTGGCGTTTATGTCGTGGGACGATCGGCAAATTGGTAAAGTCTTCGTGCATGCAAGGCGGCTTTCACTTTTCCATTTATCTGTATGAGCTTTGGACTCCTATGTTGATACTATGAAGACGTCCAAGTACATGTCGCATTCCTAGCATGGACAAAACAGTCATCATCGCAGAAGACCCTCCGATTCCTATGTTGTTCCTGCGTCTTGAGAACCCCGACCTGCTTCGGTTCAACACACCTCCCGCCGCGAGGGACACGTGTGAAAGGGAAACTCTGGAAAATGTCATGGGCGGCATGTTGTGGAATATTCTAGAAATGGTGCATGTGTGAAAGGGGCTCATGTTGTGTTCAGGTGCTGAATAGTTTGTTGTTGGAAAGTAAGCGATCTTCGAGTATTGTCATTTCATTTAACAGCAGTCTGAACAGGCGCTAACACATTGAAGACTGGCTCGGAAATTTGTGAAAAGTTAGCTTTTAGTTTAAAAAACAAATCCTTCCATAACTACGGGTGTTTATCCAAACGTCTCAGGCTTTACGATCACAACTAAAAAGTATACAGCCATGATTATAAGGTAAGTGCGGACTTAAGAAAAGTAGAGGACCATGAGACCAGATGAGAAAGGGGCCAAAGCTTCTTTTGTCCCCTTTCTTGGCTAACGTTAAGCAAACTTCGCTGGGTTGCTAACGTCTATGAGCTGCGTCATTTCTGAAACAAACATGTCACAACTCGTGAACTCAAAGCGTTCAGAATAATTTGACTTACAATGTTGCTTAAGAAGTTGTGTGTTCATACGGTTCTCTCTGTAAACAGGACCCATTTGAAGGCACCTATAGACTGTAAAGTTTATTAAAGGGCACATATTATGAGAAATCCACTTAGACAGCATTTTTACACATTTTTTTGGGTAACCTGAGTGTCTACAGATCCACCAAATGTAAAATAAACTCACCCAGTCCTTTGTTTGCAGAAGTCCTAAAACACAAAGAAAAAAAGCTCTGTTTCAAATTTGCTCTCCTTGTGATGTCACAGTGGGATCTGGTAAAAAAAAAAAAAAAATCCCCTCCCATGGACTCCACCTCCAGCCTAGAGCGAAACTTCTGTAAGGTCTGCCATTTCTATTCTTGCTACAGAGGAGTGAATTGTAATCAAGTGACCTTGTCTCCCCACAGTGATCGTACCCGCTGGTGGCTATGGGCCTACAGACATGGCAGCTCTTGGTGCGACGCTGGGTGTGCTTCTGTTCATCTGTCTGGTTGTCATTGTGGTATTTGCCCTTCGTATCCAGAGGGAGAAAAAAAACTGGAAAAAGATCGATGAAACTAACAGTTTCCGAAGCTCAGTAAGTCCCTAACGTTGTCAATATACAAGAAGCACAGGCTCATCCCGGACTGAGAGCTACAATTATTGGGTTTATCACTTCACTTAAAGGAGCAACACGCTGAATGAACACCTAGTGTAAAAGACGGGTACTGCAGTCCTTATTAAAAACATTGGAGAGAGCTGTCTCCCTAGAGTCGATGTGTACACAGGTGACCATGTCTTGGACACTGTAGCTTCAGTGTTTAGCCAGCTCTGCATCAGTCTGTAAACCTCTCTGCATTTTTCAAAAGCATCTCCAATATAGATTTTTTTTAGCACATTTCTGCTTGTGTTGCTTATTAGAAACATGCTTTCAAGCTTTTGAATATAGATAAAGGAATACAGGGCGTACCTGTATGTGCATATTGTAAACATACATTTGAATAATAGATATGAGGTATTGTGTTTTCAACAGCAGGACTTCAACAGGTCTTTAATTTTTCTTCTCTCCCTGGATTTCTTCGTCCACAGATGGGTCAAGGTTCAGGCGGTCCAAAGGAGGGGATGCAGTACACCAATGAAGCCTTCATGAAGGATGACGGCGGAGACAGTCCAGAGGTGGGAAGGAAGATGGCGGGCGAAGGGCCACAGAAAGCTTCTGGGGCCTTTATGCTCGAAGAAGCCACTGTGAAGTCCACAGTGCCGCTCAATGCCCTGCTGGGAGACGCTGCCAACCAGGAAGAGTCAGACAAGGACGACGACGACGATAAGGATGTGAAGCCCATCCTGACCAGAGAGAAACGCACGGATGATGGGTACAAATCAGTCTGGTTTAAGGAGGACATTGATCCAAACGCCAAAGAGGAGGTGGTCATCATCCCAGACAGCAGAGAGGACGACAGCGAGGACGAAGAAGAGGAAGAAGGGGAACAGTCATCCAGAGGCGGAGAGGAGAACGACAGCGATGACCACCAGGGCGTGAAAACCAAAAGAGCAGTCTTCAACGATGCAGATCTTGACAGTGGTCTTGGTGTGCGGGTCGAGGACCCAGCACAGGACTCGGACAGTGGAGAGAGTGCGACTTATAATCTTTAAAGTAAAGAGTACAATCACATATATTAAAATGTTAATCATGTTAATCAGCAGGAAGTCCTTTAACGATATCTCTCTTTGACTGAAGTCCGCTGACTCAAACCCAGGACTGGAAACGCCTTAAAGAAGATAAGAAAAAGTCTAAATGAATCTCAGTTCATTTGTAACAGTTCAGATCTTGATTGAAGAATTTACAGATTTTATTCTTTGTGTAAATACTCAACATGTTAAAATTAATGTATCATAACACATTTAAAGCATAATGTCTGTTTAAAAAAAGTTGTGGAAACTAGTGTTGTCGTACTCATGACCAAGACTGGTCTCATGACTAGTTTTGTAAGGTTTCGGTCTCGGTCTCAGACTCGGTGGACTCAAGGTTTTAAATCAAGACCGCCACTAACAGGTTTCTGTCTTATGTCACTTCTGTGATTAGACGGAAAAATGTCCCTTTCCAACCCGTACCATGTTCAAGCGAGCTTCAACTCTGATGTCCAGTTTGTTTTGCCAGTGTGACCGCTCCATTCTGGGATAGGGCCATGATTAGAGACACGCCCTCTAAACACAGGTTGATATTTTTTCTGTGATGGTCATAAATCAGCATTAGTGATTTATGGTCTTGGTCTTGACTCGGTGCACTCTGGCCTTGCGTACGTCTTGGTCTCGACTACAACACTTGTGGAAGCAACCGATTGGAGTGCAGATTTAGTTTGAGCCCTAGTGGTCATTGCTAGTATTGCTGAAATTTTGTGGAAGCGATTTATTTTGAATAAAAAATAATCACACTGTGTGAAACTAGAAATGAACAGAGCGAAACTGCAGGTGGTAAAAACAGTCAGATGATCCGTCAGCAACAATAAAACCCTCCCTGTTGATACCCAAGACTGTAAAACATTACGAGTGAAACTTCGACCTGCCATTAAATAATCCACGGGAGTGATCAGAAGTGTTTGTACGCAGTTTGAATGAAAGGAAGTCAAACTTAGAGAACAATTATGTAAATAAAAAAAATCTTTGGATGTGTAGCTTAAAGAAAAATAAAGTATTATAACTATAATGACGACTTGGAACATTTTTAAAAATTGAATAAATGAGTTTTCAATGATATCAGTTTATATTAGCAGTTAGTTTATGATGACTAAGTATCAGTTATTAACCTCATGCAATTACAAAGCCTTTTATACAGATTTATTTTTTTAAAACCACTGATGGGAAAAATCTAATCATCAGTGCTGACACCAACAGGACAAAGTGCATACTGCAGTAAATGAACACAAGGAGACTGTTGAGGTTTGACATTTGATTTTACTTAAATAAAAAAATCACATTATTACAACGAAAATTATTTCAGTTAAAAATATCACACCAGTCGTACAATGACACCATTTTATAAAACCCTTACATCCAAAAAACACGACAGAGAGAGATGCTCACAGGTTTTTACACAGGATCAAAATAAAACCTGATCAACTACAACGACTGAATGACGACGATTTGGAGCTGAATCAAAAGACAGTCGGGACAAATTAAAACTACAAAGAGTCTGAATGAGGCAACATGGCGTTTAACAACTGGCATCAATACTGCAAAAATTAAACATTTAGAACTTTTGTACAAGAAAAACATTTGGCAACAGAAGAGCTTTGTGTGGTAAAATCAAAACAGTGATTGAGATTTACCAACGCTGTGTTTTTTAAAAAACAAAGTCATGAAGAATTTTGTGGAGTTGAAAAGAAAACCAACAAATGTCTCGGATGTTCAATTCTCCAACGGCGGTTTAAGAAGTTTATCTTTAATCATTTGAAGAATTCTTAATTTTAATGATTGTTAATAGTCAGGATGTATATTTTATAAAGTTTTCGTACAAATGTGACAAAAGCTGGTGTTACAACTTTACGTACTGGAAGCCCTAAGCCGACGTACCATAAAAAACAGATTATGAGAGACGCAGTCTGTTTTTGGGCGTCTGCCTTCCTGTGTGACCGATTTCCAAAGTGTTCGAAAAAGTCCAAACCGTGCAGTTTTTTGTGCATCTATTTCACGTGGAGGAGTTTTCACTCCGACAGGGCCACAGAACGAGAGTTAAGCTATCAAACTGATGGTTCAGACCCCACAGCGTACGAATCGCACTTTCCCCACCTATGCTGGACACTTTTAGTGAGGACTCTTTCGATCCAACCAGCGCTCCATTAAATGTATTTATATACAAAACTGAACACTATGATTTCTTTAAACGCAGGATTATGACCTGATGAGGGAGAAAAGTGCCGTTGCCAGCCATGTCAGTGTCGCTGTGTCCCGGTACAGCTTGAATGAGGCTAAATTTTCAGTAATTTCCGGACTTGTGTACCATGTGATTTTTGCAGCCACACTAGCGGTTATGCACATGTCAGTATTTTATACTGGTATATTGGTTGCAACGGTATACATTTTATAAGGACACAGCCCCCTTTTACAATGAAAGCAATGCATTTTATTTCACTCAGTTTTACTGCAACAAACTGTAATTTTAATCTATTTGTCCAGATCTCAAACCATTCATGTCCTTATTCTGAGATGACGCTGATTTTCCCTTCGAGGATGAGTTTATCTCTTCAGATTTAGAGAAAACAACTTAAGTTAACACATGATCACAAGATGACCAGTGTTGTTTCTCCGGAGTAAACAAGATCAATAAATCGAGACCTTACAGTAAAATGGAGTAAAATAAAAAGAATGGAGGAATGTCGTCTTAGGGCTTCCACGCTTAGGACCGACTGTTAGTAAACTCTTTTTCTGTGAGAAATACACAAAAAACAAAAAAAAGTTACTAACACACTTTAAAAACTCCATAGCTGCTCTTTAGCCTAAACCAGTATCAGACTTTACAGTTGTAAAAATGCCGACAAAAAAAATCACGCTGATGTTTAAGAATGGTGGGAGTTATAAGAAAACAGCACAGCACATTTAAAATAAACATTTCAACACCAGACGGCTCCTTGTAATCAGACAATTTGAAATTTAAAGAAAGAATGTGCGACTTTTTTTTTTATCCTGTAGGTGTCGCCCTTGTGCAGCTACATGAAGCCAAAAAGACTGATGTTTGGCAACACCTCCGATCTCCTCTAACCCCTCTCTACTCGCCTTCACACAAAAGAGTAAAGCACAGGCGGCGGGCGAAATTGTCCTTCGCTTGAGCTGCAATTGCCTGCGGCCTGCATTTCTGTGTAAGCGGGCTAATGTTAGCACACTTTAGTTAGCTAGTTGCTTCGCTTTGCATGATAATTGAGTCACACATTCTTCCTTTAATGAACCAGTCACTTGTTTTTGTTACCCTTCAGCTCTGAGAAAAATAAAAGTTTAAACAAAATTAAAACCTTTTAAAGCGCTTTCTTCTGTTAACTGGCTAGTTTAGCTTTAGCCAATAAGCTAGGCTTAAAAAAAAAGCTAAGACTGGAAATTTAAATACAATTTTAAAGCATGTGGAAACAATTAGCTATTTTTTTCCCTCCCATTAGCTGATTGACAACAGGAAGAAAAAAAAACCCTGGAAGGTAAAAGTGCTGTTAAAATCTCAAATTTGATGTCATTGTTCCGTTAGTATTTAGCTTTAGCTACATTAGCCACTAGGAAAGCTAAAGTTGAGACATTTTGGAAAAAGCTGAATTAACTGTGATAAAGTACAAGTTATGTTAGCGTAACTTTAGCTTTTTAAGCAAAGAAAGAAAATGTGCGAACAGCTGTGGTTAATTTGTGGTTTAATGCTACATCAAATGTTGCACGTAAGCTAGTTTTAGGACATTCATACTAACGAGAAGTATTTGCAGACTGTAAGGCTTAACTGCTCAGTAAATACAGACATTAAAGTTATTACATTTCCCTGAAGACACTAATGCAAATAATGAAGTTTACACTTGTTTATCTGCTTCTTACACTGTAAAAAAAAAAAAAAAAATTAAATAGGTTTGGATTTAAGAATTTGCTCATTTTCTCTGCCATGAATCATTTTAACAGGAATAATTGAGGTTTTGAAATGTCTATTGAAACAGAACAGAGCACAAATTGAAACCTGGACTTTGTGTTTTGCGTTGACCTTTGCATAAAGGAGGGACAAATTGTAATTTTTAAGATGTCCACTAGTAGTCGCCAAAGTCTAACAATTTCATAGAGGTTTTAAACCCACCAGGAAACCAAGACAGGCGGCATAGATTGATGCAGCGCGTCTCCTGCATTCTCTAAAGCTGGCGGCACACTAGAAGATTCAAGGCCTGAGGGGAGGGGGCGTGGCCAGTGTCTGGTGTCAATGGGATTATTTTACTGCTCCCCGATCTGGAATCAGAAATATCAAGTACTGTTCAATATTTAAGATTCCAGATCGAGCTGCCTCTGACAAAATACCAGATGTGTGCTTTTACAGCTCAGAAACTGAGCTGAGTAGCCAGCCTGAACTGAAAATGTTGTGTTTTTATTGTCTCAATAATCACATTTATAAAACATCAAAGACATTCATCTTAAATAGAAACGACAGAGAAAAGCAGCAGATTCTCAAACGTTTGGAAGTTGGTACTAAAATGTTACTTAAAGGAGTAATACTTCATGAAGTTTGTTGTGGTTAAATTTCTGCTCATCTATTCATCCTTTCAGAGCTAACACATTGTGCGGCGAACTGTGCCGTGTTTGTTTTTCTTACGTTAAGCGGAGGAGAAGATCATAACGAGCCGTCCAAGTTAGGGAGGGGTTGTGCCCTTGGAAGACTTTGAAGATGAAGCATTTGTGCATGAATTTAGTTTTCAAGAGTTGGTGCTTGGCGGGGCGGGGCGGTGGGGGAGGGGTTATAAAATGGCAGAGTGGAAGCAACGACAGTAAGAACAGCATTAGTGATTTCTGCAGAGTGGCGAGGACGTCAGGAGTCCTGGACCGAGCGCTTTTTAAACGCGGAGGAAATGTACCGGTTACTTCATGTTGGATTAATCACGTGTTTTTACTGGGCTTTATTTGTTACGTTTCCAGCCATTAATGTGAGAACTGACTGAAGAGTCACTCTCAGATGTGGCATGATGACGTCATGAAATGGTTTATTTGTTGTGTTAACTGGTGTCGTAATAATCCGACATTTAAAGCCCTTCATCGCTCAGTTTGACGCCTGACGACGTGACTCTAATCAGCAGCAGTTTGAAGGTGTTGAAGTTTCTGTGTTTACGTGAAGGCTGCTCTTGTTGAGTTTTTTTTTTTTTTTTACTATGTCTCTGGGTTGGCGGCTGTTGCCATGCCGTTGATCTTCATGTACTGTGTGTTGATGGCGTCGAAGGCCTCGTCCCTGTGGATCATCGCGCCGAACACCATCGGCTGCAGCAGAGCAGAAGGAACATCGTGTTTAAGACCAAACATCGTGTTTGTCTCTTTCTCCGGAAGAACGACCATCGTAAACACTTCTGATTCAAACACGTACTCAACGGATTATTTCTTTATAAATATGAGAAACGCTCCTCTCTCCGAGCTCTTACCTTTTGAGTGGATGGTGTTGCTATGGAGATACCCATCCCAGATCCAGGTAACACAGACAAGACTTTGTACTGTGAAGGACGGAGAAGAAAACACATTTCAAATACAAATTGTTTGCGAGTGCTCAAGTTGGAAAACATCACTTTTTTTTATTTTTTTAAAAGAACGGCGCTTTTTGACGTGACTGGCGCTCTTTTCCAAATCTACAATATTCTCTGTAGCGTGTCTTGTGCCCACATCCTTTTTCTGATCAGGAAATAAATGAAATTTTCAACATTCAAACAAATTTTTTTTTAAAAAACTGTGAAAAGTAACAGAGCTGTGTCGAACAGCCAGCAGTTTTCTGCCTGAAAAAAAAAAGCTACGTGGACCCGGGGTCTTTGTGTTCTTATAATTAATCTTCTATGATTCAGTGGGTTGTATTTTCCTGTTTTATTTCCACTAACCGTCACTTAAAGTGATCCTTCATTGTTTATGTTGAACTCTCTTACTCATGCTCTATAAGCCGCGTACCTTCTGGATGTCTGTAATTTCTGCAAGTTTGATGACTTTGTTCCTCTTGGACGATCCCGACCGGGAGCTGGAGCTCTCGAAACACAGATAGCTGAGGAGACAGAGAACAGATGACTGTGTCATGAAGTCACATATTGGAGCTCCAGTCCGGTTGAACTCTACTTCAGGGGCTGATTTAGCTCTTCGAGGCTCCGGTCTGACGGGGGAAATCGATCGAGATTGTGTGTGTGCGTGTGCGTGTGCGTGTGTGTGTGTGTGTGTGTGTGTGGAGCTGACTGAAAGAGAAGGACTTACCTCTCTGTGACGTAGAGGACTCCGTTACGAATGTAGTCAGTGGGTGTTTTCCTGTCTCTGTTAATGAGGCAGCAGCGCCAGCCGTTCTCGCACACTGAGACAACAACACAGAGAACAAGAAAAGAATCAGCTGCTGCGGCTCACAGTGGAGCGACATCACTGCATACAGGGCTGTTTAAATATTATCTATTTACACAACACAATGTGACTGCATGACAGAGTGTGAGATAAGAGAACGAGCAGGGAGGCGTGTGATTGGTTCATCAGAGAGCAGGGAGGCGTGTGATTGGTTCATCAGAGAGCAGGGAGACAGGGAGGCGTGTGATTGGTTCATCAGAGAGCAGGGAGACAGGGAGGCGTGTGATTGGTTCACCAGATTGGTACCTCGTGGCAGACATTGGTCAAAGTTTTTACAGACTTACAAACTGATACAGATGACGGATTTTATTTGTTCCTTTTTTCATTAATTTCTGTCAGGACCTAAAATCAATTTCAACCAAAATCTTAAAAATGTGGATCTGGAGGAAATGATCAACCCGCGTCTATATAAAATCTAAAACTAGGGGATTAAATGTGACTTAGAAAGAAAAATCACTCTTCATGCACAAAATGTGTAAAACATTAGTTTTAGGTAAGAAGGTGTGTAAGTCCCCTCCGCAGTTCCTCGCTCACCTGACAGAGGGCGCTCACTCTCCGGGAGGCTGAAGACTTCGTGGAAAGTTCCTCTCTTGGTGCTGTAGTTGCGCCCTCCGTCCTCGTCACGGCCGACACCCAGAGGTGCCGCGGCGCAGAGGCTGCCGCGACCTCCCGTGGCGGTTACCTGATGCAGGTGAGCAGAAGAGTCAGACGTCGGATCGACAAACTGAACCGGGAGAACAGACCTGCAGACGTACCCACTTTAAGACCGCAGACAGAGAGCGGCAGAGTGGGTAAAATAACTCACCTGCTTCCTGACGGGCTGAAACCGCGACTGTATAAAAACTGTCCCGTGATAATTACACTTTTTTTGTCTTATCAGTATTAGAGGTGAAAATTTGTCCAGAGGGGGGCAGTAAAGGGGAGGAAGTGCCATCAGCATAATCAGAATAAATAAAAACCGTAGCTGTAGCGTAAAAAAAATGTCCGAAAGTGAAAATAAATCTGATACACACGTGAACACGTGTCACAGTCATTACTGTGTTATTAATGATCTGTCACGTTCTTAAAGTTACATAACAAAACGTTTGTCTGGGTGCAGATGGAAGATCTCTCTCTTTCCACCGAGGGCCAAAAAAATAAATAAAACCTCAAAAATACATCTTGAAAAGAAGTAAAAAGAGGTTTTTATTCTGCGTCTGTGTGTTCAGTGACATCTGAGGAAAAAAATCCTAAAAGTTGAAAACTTGAAAAAAGGAATTAGTAATAAATATGAAAAAAACCCAAATTTTCAGATCAGTTCACAGACAGAAACTTTGATTGAACTGAAAAACCTTGGAGAAGTGAGTTAGTCCGTTTTGGAAAATCAAAATCTAATCTGGATACCGAGGTGAAAATTTGGGTAAAATTCAAGTTGTGAGGTTTTGTCTCTAGAGGGAGACGATGGAGTCATTTAAAGGGTTCATCTTCTGGAGAGCAGGACGGGGAAACCTACAGACACTCTGAGCGGGAGGGAAATCTCACGACCACTTCACCATCACTGCTGTCAGTCGGGGAGAATAACAGCAGCTGATTGGTTACACTCAGTGATGTCATCATGACTATACAGCTCTAACTACGCACTAATGACCTGTAAACACACACACATCAGGATCCTACCTGTTCACACTCAGACAGCTGAGGAAGAAAAACAACAAAGAAACTGAAACCAGACGGAGCAGACGCCACCTGCTGGGACCAGTAAGAACCAGTATGACAGCCACCCAGTGTGAGTGAGCCGACATTTCAAAACATCAGAGTAACGTTCTCTCTCTAAGTCGACATGATGAGTTCGGTTTGAAAGGAGTGTTGAAGAAGCCGTCCGTGTTAAGGTCCTGACACAGACTGTGGCGCCGCCTCACGCCTCGGACATCCCAGCACGCACGCTCTGCGAATGTGTGAGAGGAAATGACTCCACGTGCCAGCAGGGGGCGACGGTGGTCCGTTGTTATGATACGAGACGATCATCGTCGGTCACCACTGGTATCATATGTAACCTACTGATCGAGAATCATGTCCGATAAAAACATGGCGTTGTCAGCCATTGGCCGTTTTTAAAAAATAAAAGAAGAGGCGGCAGAATCTGCGTCGAGGGAGATAAATGAAACGATGACAGACGACAGATTTCAGATCGATGACGTTACAGCGAATAATTAAATCTGCTGACGAGAAGATGAATGAGATGTTTGAGAGAGTGATGCTGGTTGAGTTGCATTGTGGGTAATGTAGGCTGACTGACCCGTCGGCTCATGGTGTGGCTGCTGCGCTCCTTCAGCTGCAGGTCAGTCGGTAGGTTGGTCCAGATGATGAAGGGCGTGTCGTAGCGCTGCCTCAGCTTCGGACAACTCTTGAAGATGAAGTCGATGATGAAGAACTTTATACCTGCGTACACACCTGAGCAGGAGGAAGAGGAGGAAGGAGGGGAGAGGAGGAGGTAGGAGATAAGGAAGAGGAAGAAGGAGGATCAGAAAGTGAAAGAGGAAGATGAGGAAGAGGAGGAGGAGACTCATCTGAACATGTAAAGTTTCAGTAACTCTGTTAATGAAGCGTGTTTCCTACCGATGATGAATCCCAGCAGTTTGTACGGCAGCAGGCAGGACGAGATGAAGGCCAACCACAGACCAATGTACAACTTCTGGGTCAACTCTGGCTGAACCCACATGAACAAACTAGACACATAGACACACACACACACACACACACACACACACACACACACACACACACACGGTTTAAACTCTGGTCCTGGTTTCTTCGGACACTGAACCAAAGTGGTGCAGACAAAACTCACTTCTTTATTTTCTCCAGGATGTTCGCCATCCTCCCGAACAGATTCTGTACGAAAGAACGAGAAACAAACGCATGAAGAGTTGTTGTTGTTTTCATGTTGTTGTCTTACATCACCTCCCTGTCTCACCTGAGCTTTCTGAGCGACGTCCAGAACCAGCTGGAACTTCTCGGACACGGTCAGGTCCTCCTTCGGCGGCTCCTGGAAAACAGAGAAGGAAACAGCTCCGTCATTACTGACCCTGCTGTGACTGTCGTCACAGTCGGGGGGGGGGGGGGGGTTCTCACCACGGGCTCGGAGACTTCAGGTACGATACTCCACTGGATCCTCCAGCCCCTGAGAGCAGTGCATCATGGGAAAAGAGATCATTAAACCATAACATTAACAAAACATCTGCGAGTTAAAATGTTGAAAAAGTCAGAATCCAAACACAGAATCATCCGTTTTAAACGGCGTTGAAGGACGTTTTCAGATTTAAAGCACATCAACCCGAACGCCGTCCGTTCTTTTTTCTTCTTTTAAAACGACTGATTTCATTTCAGACTATAGCTTTAATCCTGTTGGATTGCTGTTTTGAACAACCCAAAACTGGAGTCTCAAACTTTTTCAAAAAAAGAAAGAGGGCGGGGCTTGCACTGACCTGGCGATGAGATAATTTAAAGAGAGGCGGAGGATGGCGAGGAACAGGAACATGGGGATGGCCCAGCCGTTACACGCTGCGTACATGTAGACCTGTATCAAACACACACACACACAGTCAATGTCAGAGGTTTGTTGGATCGTTAGATTTTCCCTTCATGACATCACAAAGGGCAATAGCCCCTCCCCCAGGTGGGTGACCCTCCCACAGCTAGGTGTTTGTTCTGCCCTCTGAGTCTGCCTTCTCACCGTAAACAATAGGACATGGAGCCAGAAAGCAGAGAGTACACCCGAGCCCTTCCAGAGAGGGGGCGTGGTCAGACACAGCTCATTTACATATTTAAAGCTACAGACACAGAAACAGCCTGTTCTGAGCAGGGCTGAAATAGAGGGGTTTATAGACATGATCAAATACAGGATCAGAGTGGATTTACAACAACACACTTCACACACATGTTGAAGAGGAGCTCCGACACTGATTTAAACTTCTTGACGAGGAGGAGGTCATGTGACCTTTAAGGATATATGTCAAGGTTAAAGATGCAGACTGTGTGTGGGACTCACGATGAAGGCGATGCCCGACGTGTAGACCGAGTACCAGCTGGATAAGGCAGAAAGGTTCCTCATGAAGTTCGTCACAGGTTTGAATCCTCGTTCTGGAAACACCACAACAGATTGACCGACCAATCATAGACGAGACACGAGCGTGTCATAACATTTCAAGTGTTTTTCCCTGACTGCAACAAGTGTGTGGACGGTTCTGCTGTGATAGACTTCCTGTATCAGAGTCATTAGTTCATACTCACTGAGCCGTCGCATATTTTCAGTCAACCTGCAAACCAGAAACCAGATTTTCATTCAGACTGAAGACAAATAAAGCTCTAAAGTCCTCGTGCGGTCCTGAACTCTCCTCCTCACCTCTTGGCGCTCAGCGGCTCCTCCGGCTCCACCGTGTGCTCCTCCGGCTGGAATCGAAAGTCCTCGATGTAAACGCCGAAGCGATTGTAGAGCCATTTCAGGCAGCTGTCGGATAAAGTGTCCTTCTGTTTGTCTGAGGACGAGACGAGGACACAGACGAGCAGAGCGTTAAAGAAATGTGATGCAGCTGGAATATCTGAAGATCTTGGAAGAAGTTTGACTTCAGACGGAGAAGCTCTGTCAGCTCTCTCACCTGTGCTGCTCGCTGCAGGTGCAGGAGGGGGCGGGGCTCTGGGTGCCAGAGACGGTGAGTCTTCAAGGCTGCAGAAAAACAAAACGAACAGTCAGGTCCAGAAACACAAACCGCATGATGTCTCAAACCGGCTCCTAAAACAACACGTTTTAGTTTTTCACCTTGATCTCAGGGCGTCGTTCACCTTCTGCTCCAGCTCCACACATCGGCTGCGCTCCTTCTCCAGCTCCTGCCTCAGCTCCTCCACGCTGGACTCCTCTTTAAGTTTCTTCAGCTCCTCCTCTGAAACAAAACGGATTCTTTCAATATCTGACGGTAGAGGCTGCTGCAGGAAAGTGAGCGTGAGATGTTTTTCAGATCTGAATCACGAGTCGAAATCCAGAAAGTGTCGTATTATTGCAGAAAACAGACTCGACTTAAACCCTTTGAATATTTCAGCGTCAGAAGGCCGACTCATCAGCGACACCTCGCAAAACAAAACTGATTTATTCATGAGAATTAAATTAAACACCTCTTAAACCCAGCTGAAGCTTCGAATTCAAAATAAAGAAGTGAAAGATTGGGACCCTGTCCCTTTAAGAGCTGCAGAGCTCATAGGTCATTAATAAAGAGGCTGCATGCTTTATTTATAAGTCTTATTAAGAGTGAAATCATCGTTTATAACGATCACAGCGTGGTCCTCTGACTCACACTCAGTCTTTAAAGAAGGTCCACGTCAGTTTAAATACTGATAACACTGAAGTGTTGTTGGTGCAGATTTGGTCTCTCACACAGAATAAATGTTTCCGAGCATCCTTTTCGTGGCTCTCTCGGTCTTTGCAGATTCCCATCAATAAATGAGGTTTTCACCATTAATGTTTGACCACACCGGTCATTATCATAGTGCCTCTCAGCCCATCAGTGAACCAATCAATATTTATGGGCGTGGCCTATGGCTGGATGAAACGGCAGAGTCCACAATATGACACTATAATGAGCCCCAAAACTTACATAAAAAAAAAAAAAAAAAAAAAAAAAAAAGACTCTAAACTGCTGGAGTGTGAATGTCGTCTGTCTTTACAAAATCCTCCATTAGGAAACGAAAACACGCCGTGTGTTCAGTCGTGCTGGTTAGTAAGAGGGACAGACAGCGAGAACTTAAACTATATCACTATTATCTGACTCCATCTCTCGTTTGAAAATAAAAATCAATTTGTCTTCAAAGCTTGCTCTGGTGCAAATCTTTATTTAAAATCATGTTTCAGTGTCCGAACACAAAGTGACCTCTAAAACCCTTTAAGGGTTAAACAAGACGCTTATTTAGTCATTATGTTCAACATGCATGTTTGTGTGTCAGTAAAGTTATTAATAGCAGAGTGTGTGTGTGTGTGCGTGTGTGTGTGTGTGTGTGTGTGTGTGTGGGTTACATAAAGCTGACAGGCAGATATTGATGGATTACCCAGCATGCCGTAGTGCTGTAGGACGTTTAACTCCACACTAATGAGAGGAGCGACAATGACCCAATCCACATAATCTCTTACTGCACACATGAACAGGAATGCCTTTCTTTCTTTCTTTCTCTCCCTGTTTGTTTGTTTTAATAATAATTTACTTTTTTTGAGCAAGAAAATTAATTCACTGTTTTCCCCCCTGAAACGATTTGACTCGATCAGCACGTCCCAACAAGCACAAAATGACACGACGCGAAACACTTCGGACTGGACGTGAAAACGTCAAGAAACAGACGAGCTTTAAACGGCACGGACGGAGGCGTCATGTTTCGCCACTCTCAGCTCAGCGTTACAAACAAAGAACAGGACAGGTCAGACTACTCACGTAAGAAATGTTTCTCTAACAAGGCGATTTCCAGGTGACCTTTGACCTCGTTGAGATCTGTCTTGGTGTCATCTTGGAGAGCTGCAGAAAATGAGCCCGGACCAGCCTGATGGGGGGGGGAGCACACAGAAATAAAAAAACGTTAGCGACAGTTGCTGAAGTGATAAAAAGGAAGCAAAGTAAATTATACACATTTATAATTCATACAGATAATTAATACATTTATTCTCTTTCTCAGGTTTATTTCTATCGTTCGTTTCGAGGCTCAGATTTCCTTTTGTTCCCGGGTAGCAGAGAGAATCACTCCCATGATTCCACTTATGTTCTAAGTTTTGATTCAAGGCCCCCTGGTGGTGGAACGTACGCACTGCGTGTTTGCAATGTCAAAGAGCTTTTAGCATTATAAATATTTAAGAGTTGAGAGTTTAATGTGAAGAATCTAAAGTATGGAGGAGGAGCTTTAAAACGAGCTACACTTCTAATCCCGCTCATGTCGGAAGAACCAGGTCTGAACCTTTAAACAACGCAGGGTTCAAGATGAGGAGACCATCAGCGGCTGTTTGCACACAGACGGATCAACAGGAAGCGTCTGACAGGAAACCTTTGGACTCTCTTGGCGTACCTGAGCGTCACCCTGCTGCTCGCCCTCCGCCTCCCTCAGCTCCTCGGCCTCTCTGCCGGAGGCCTGAGGCTTCAGCCCGACGTCGTCTGTGCTCTCTGTGTCCGACGTGTTCGGAGACTCGGCCAGGTCCAACTCGTCTCGTCTCTGGCCTCGGAAGCGGATCCTGTCCAGGTGCCTCCGCATGGTCGGGCGCTGCGCTCGTCCAGTCGACGTCTACCTGAACATGACCGGTGTTGTTGTTGGCACTGCAGAGACAGGAAGTGGGCCAATCAGAAACTCTCAGGAGCTGAGGTCACTTTGATCCTGACTGAAATACAAACACAGACCAAGAAGTCTTTTCTCTTTGGGAATGCTCTGAAGGCTGAGACGACGACCTTAAGCATAACAAGAGTGTGAGGCTTCTTCAACACTAATATAAAACTTTATTTATACACCCGAGCCACCAATGCAAACACACGAGGGGCGACACTGAGCTGTCATCGACCTGTTTGTTCAGGGAGGAGGAAACGCTCCTCCTGCTCGTCGTGTGTCAGCTGCTGCGTCCAACAGGATCCAGATCTGGAAGAGTTTGGATCACGCTTCACTGAAGGTCGAGGTTTGTAACGCCACATAACGGGACAAGACGTAACGAAACATCCCGACGCCACGACAGAGCCATTCAAAGACGATGACAACGATGATGCATCGCGAGATCTGATCACCTGAACGACGTGAAGCTCAACTTCAGGACCAATGTGTTAAGTTGCTGAAATTGGCCAACTCAGCCATCCTCCATCGGGCTGCGTCGCTTCAAATCGACACTCACCCGTGACTTCAGGGAGAGTCTCTCTCCTGATTGGCTCTCGTGGTGGAGCGCTGACGTGGGATAAAAGCTGAAGGTTGTCGTTCATTCTGAGGATCGTCGAGCTGCCCGACTGGTCTGACGGCTTCTAATGATTTCTACCTGTGTGTCTTTGACTGACTGCTGTCTGACACTCTGCAGCCCTGACTGAACCACTGAGTGCTGCTTGACTGATTTAAAGCTCTTTAAAAACAAACAGAGGCTCTCAAGTTTCCCCTCGTTGACTTTTTGACTGCGTGTTAAATAACGACAGGGACGACTCATCGGCTCGCACCGACGTTTATCAGCTGTGTCCGATCACTGACGACGTCCTGCAGGGGGAGGAGTCATAGTATCCATTAAAAACACCTTTAATCCTTCAGTCGACTTGTATGAAGGAAAACAAAGCCGAGCACCGATTAAGGAGGTTGGATCGCAGGGATATTAATCGATAAATTGACGAGTTTAAAGTTGTTCACTTTGATATGAATAATATGTTGTTCCCATGTTCATCGTAACTCGCCTGTTTCCTTATATATATATATATATATACACACACACACACACATGTATTTCCTATTTACTGCATATATCTGTTTACATCTTTAGTCCGATCTCTTTCCACTTCTTTTCTTTATCTAACTTTATAATTTTGTATTTTAACTTTGTTCTTATATCTTGACACTTTATTCTCTTTGGTTAAATGTTTAGTGTAGCTGCTCTTTAATTGTCCCCCCGGGTACAAACAAAGTTGTTGTTTTTTTAATTGAATGACATTTGTAACAAGTTGGATTGATTGATCTTTTTCACACTGTACATAAAACTCGCACGTGTCCATTTCCTGTTTCATAAATGTGATGCAGGATTCAGGTTTGTTTGGTCAGAAGATCTGGGTGCATTTAATCTAATTTAATTTAATTGCTGCATGAATAAACAGCCAATCACAGCTGCTGCTGCAGCTCACCCGCAGACCTCGAGAAGGGTCAACAGGAACCGGACCAGACACCTGGGGGTCCAGGTTGAACCCACGGGACTCCCTCAGAGGGCCGAGGTAAAGAGCGTAGGGAATGAGGAGGGAAAGGAAGGGCGTAGGGAACGGGGAGAGGATTTCTCACCGTGAGCTGAAGCAAACTTTCCCTCCTTCTCTGTTCCCAGCAGGTCCGGATCCGCTACAGACCGGCTCCAAAACCAGGTCAGGCTCCCCTCTCAGACCCGCCTCCTTACTCTGTCCCAACAATTCGGAAAGATCTTGAGGGTTAAAATAAAAAGGGTAAACCCGTCCGAGCTCCTCAACACCTGAAACAATAATCACTGCTGTGGGCGGGGTCGCTGGTGGCAGACAAACAGGGAAGTGACGTCATTACGCTAAGCTCTGATAACGAACGTCGCGGGTCAGGAAAGCGGAAGTAGAAGGTGGGAGTTTCGGATCTTTTCAGTGAGTCTAAACATTTGAACCGAATCAGTAATTAAACTTAAAATCAGTTCTTTCGCTTTAAAAAAATACTGACGTCAAATTTAGAAGTGTTGTTTTATAGACTGATTATTATGCTCTCGTTTTTTTTATTTCAATAAATGTATCTCAAATGCATTTAACTTGGGGCTGTCAAACGATTAGAATTTGTAATCATAACTAATCAATATATTTCCATATATATATTATTATTTTTAATGTTTGTGCTGTCTTCAGCTGAGAGTACATGACTTGCTGTTTCAATTCAACCCTGCCTGTATTACTATACTGTATTGTCAGGTTGCTATAGCGACGGAGTCCTTCTGGTGGTTAATCCTGTTATGAAGCTTCAGAGTTACAGATTATGGGCTGTAAACTAAACTGTAGTAACAGCAATATCTTCAACACATGTGTGCATGTACATAATATAACAGATTACATGTTTAATGGCAGTAGTATTGTAACGTTAAGAGGAACACGCTGGTAATAAAAAAAGATGTGTGCTTTTTTTTTTTTACTGCAAATTAAATATATGAACATAAGGTAAAGAGTCAGAAAAAAAATTATAATGCTAAACTCCTAATTTTGCAAAAAAATAGATCCCTCTAATGAGCTTTAGAGTGCCTTTACATGGCCTTCTTCAATGAAGATTAGACCCGTTCAGAGGAGTCGGCTCTTCGTGACTACTCGTTCACTTTCGGCACATAAGGCGGAACCCGAGCATGAAGTTCTCTGTTTCTACGGGCAGAAAGTAGTAAGTTTGATAGCAGTTTCCGTGGTAGCGTTGGTGCACATACTGGTGGATTTACCTGTTGAAACCTGCAAATTCTAATCCAGCTCGTGTCAGTTGAGAGCAGAACATGGCCTCCACCATCCAGAACACTGAAGTCAAGCAGGTAAGAGACTCACCTGAGCTGAGTTATGGAGGACTTTCTCAACTCAAGAGACAGTTTAAAACATAGACAACACCCATGCACTTATTTAAATAAACACACTTCTGACCTTATCAGGACTATACTTTGTGTGTATTTATTTTAAAGCCTGCAGTCTGTGGTCCTGACACACAGTGATACGTCCATCCTGTGTCTTTGAGCATTTCTCTCTATGTTTCCCCCCTCTACACTATTGCAAAGTAATAGAAAATAAATATGATGAGTGCAATTTCAAAAGTCCCATTTAAATCTGTAAAAAAAAATATTTTAGTTGTGAGGTTCCTTCACTAGTCAGGGTTAACATGCACATTTAGTGGGGGGAAATATGTTAGTGCAGACTTGTGGAAAGTCTACAGAGAAAACTCAACTTTTCCCAGGACAGACAAACAACGTGATCGTCCATGTTGGC
The DNA here is from genome assembly GCF_947650265.1 of Symphodus melops. Taxonomy (NCBI): domain Eukaryota; kingdom Metazoa; phylum Chordata; class Actinopteri; order Labriformes; family Labridae; genus Symphodus; species Symphodus melops. Next base: position 27,235,376 of record NC_136696.1, on the reverse strand, counting down.
TCTGTTTTGGTCTTTCAATGATTTCACATTGGTGCTTTATTGTTTCTCTGATGGTTCGTTGTTGGTTTTATGTCCTGTCTGGTTTAATTGTGTCATACAAAGTGCAGATGAAGATTTGCATTGTGTCCCGTCCCCCCTGCAGAAAGATGCTGATCGTGCGGTGGTTGTGGCCGTGACTTCCCGTGAAGTGTTTAAAGATGGGCCTGAAGATGGCCGTGACATGTTGGACACAGACGAGTCCTTCCTGCTGCTGAAGGTCAGAATCAAAAACTTCATGGACATGAATCGATCTTTAATCCTGCAGCTGTTTCAAGCCCGATGCATCATATTTCTCTGAACACTAAAGCTCTGTTATTGGTCAGACCTCCTGAAAACAAATCAATGAGTCATCGCCTTTTCACCAGGTCACATGATTATAATTATCTTAGAGTGAAACCACTTTACCACCTGTTCCTTTTACTGGCCCGGTGTGGGGGCCCTTCAACCCGTGTTCATCCACATTATGTCCATCCTCCTCTTCCTTTTTTCACTCCCAGACGGATAATTCCTCTTCCTGTTCCTTCGGGGACTCTCACTGACAAAGGTTGCTTTTCAAAGCAGACTGAGTGCTGGGTCAGATGGGGGTCCGATGGGGGCCCCTTTAGGGAGGTATCCTACTGTCATTGCAAAGTTTGCACATGTTGAGCCACTCTTAACGCTGTAAAAATCTGCACTAAAGCAGTTAAAGCTCGTCTCTTAATGAAGCCTGTCCCTGATTAAAGCAGAGTCATTTCAAACACTGAAGAAATTAAAAACTGTACGTCTTTCTGTTTTCAGTTACTGCACAGAGTGAATGAACGTTTGGAGGAGGAGACTCCCGGAGAGCCGCTCCTGTTTGACGTCATCCTGATGACCACGGACAGCCGGCGGCAGCAGCAGAGCTCCTGCATCGTCAGCAGCGCTCAACATTACGGTAATTTCACTCTGAATATGAAGTCGCAGCATCGGACGTCATGTTGATTTAACACGAAGCACCAGTCATTGTGGTCGTTTCACTGTGTGACCACTATCAGCTGTGAAGACGAGCAATTGTATTGTTTTCAAATGTTTTACAATAAAGTAGGGCGGTTGAGTTTAAAAAAAAAAAAAAAGCAGCTGAAATTCCTCAACCATATTCAGCAGACAGAAATGTAACTGTCATTACACCAGCATCACGCCACATTAGCCTTGTTGATGGCCGCGCTGACTTCCTGTCATGACGTCACCGCCGCTCCCTTCTCAGGTCTTGAGATCGGCAGGTTCTGTTTCGCCAACGAGGACGATTTCGCCGAGAGTTTGCAGAAACATAACGTGCAGCTCTTCTTGACGACGGACGGGAACGAGGCGTCGCAGGCAGCACAGAAAGGTGAGGCCTTCGAATGTGTGATGAGGGGAGTCACACATCCGTCAGATACTCCTTTAAATACTCCCGATCTTCCACCTAAACCAGTTTCTTTAACCAGTTCTGTAAGAACCGGCTTTAATCTTTTTATTTCCTGTTTGGCCAATCAAGCAATCCACCATCTTTAATCATTCTTTTCCATAAATGTTTATTTTCTCCTTTTTTCTTCTTCTTTAATCTTTACTCTTCCTTGTTGTGCTTTATTTTATATTTTGAGTTTTCTGCTCAGCTATTCTTTTATTTGCTCGGACAACTTTAATACTTTGTTTTATATGTTCGCCATAAGAGGAGCCACTCGTCAAACCCCTCCAGATTTAATCGACTTCTCCAGCACATTTCTCTTCAAAAGATTTTTTATAATAAACAATCATTAATTCTTAAATTCTTCTTTTTTTTTTTGGCCACATAGTTTTTTGTTGTTTTTTTTGTATCACATTTGATACATCAGGCGTTTTTGACCGTGATTTCAGAGGAATTGTTTTTAAGAAAATGAAATTCAACCATTAATTAGAATTAAATCATCACAATAGTGTTTGTTGGTTTTGTGGTCGGCTTCATGTAGATTATATTACATTTACTGTTCAGGGACAAAACACCTGGTAAACCTGCAGTATGAAATGTGATCCAGACATTTTTTAACAGCATTTAACTGTCATATAAAAAAAAGAATTATGAAGTAATGATTCATTGTTTGGATACAGAAGATACTCACTTTAAAGAGTGAGTAACAATATAAATATTATTCTTTCCATGACTTCTTAAAAAAGACTTTTCTGCTAAAAGTGTGTGGATGAGTTCATGACGTCGGCCATTTTGAAAAGGTCAAAAAAAGCCCTTACACTTCCTGCAGTATAATGATGATCCACTAGGGGGCAGAATGTATCAGATCAAATAAAACAGGTTTATAAACGAAAGTTTTGATCATGTTGATAAGACAGAGTTCTCAGAAACTCGTGTATCAAATATGATTCAAAAGGCTTTATGGAGATAACAACCACTGGTCCAATCAGAAGACGAGAAAAGAACGACACCGGTCCACTCAGCGTTTCTAAAAGTGTGACGTTGAACCAGCGTGCGTCGTCGATAAATAATGACTGACGACATACGGAGAGGTGTCCGGCGCTCTTCATGTGCTCTCCTTGTCTTCGTCTCCAGGTGTTCTGTCGGCGCTGCTGGACCAGCAGGTGGCGTCCTCTCCGTCAGACCAGCTCAGAGTAATGTTCTGTGAGGACGCCGTCATCCAGCCGGACTTTGGGCGAACGCCGGCGTGCAAACAAGCCTTTGAGGTACTCTGAGAAACGACCTGCGGATGAATCCGTGTCACCTGAGACCTTCACGTTGTTTCTTCTCTCGCTCTGCAGAGTTTCACGGCTCAGGTGGGTGAGATGAGGCGGAGGTTCGGGATGAGCGACAGCCCGCTCAGCTTCATCCTGGTCACGTTGCACGGCGGCAAGGACAGCTGCGCAGACTCCCTGTTGACTCTACGCTCCAGCGGTCTGAACGTGGACGAGGCGTACTGCCTCGCCGGGGCCCCTCGAGGTCAGATCCTGTCCACGCTGCGACCTCACATCACGATCAGCATCAGCTCCAGCGGCCTGGAGAAGTGACGACGTGGTGACGGGATGCGCGGTCTCATGATCTCACAAAGAACTCGACTGAAGGCGTGTCCCAAATCAGCTGCTGCGTCTTTCGGAAGACGCATTACAGGACTGCTAACGCCACTGCTAACGCCATCAGCTGTCCTACGTCCATTCTTCAAATGTGGCCAAAAACCCGTTCTTCTTTTTCCAGGAAGTCTCCATTCAGTGCATCCTTCGTGGTCCGATGTATCTCAAGATCCAAGACTCCATAGCAGCCGAGTAATACACTTTTAAATGTAAGTAAGGGGTCCAAAGCACCAAATGAATGATGTATGTTAGTGTCAGTGCAGCTGTTGGTTGCTAGGAGACAGGAGCAGCTGTTAGAAACATCTGGTGACCCTGACAGGTGATCCACCTTAGAGCGGACAGTCTTGGATGTTTCCTCTGAATGGAGACACAGCTGCTGTCTTTAAAAAATAAAAAAATAAAAATAAAAAAGAAGCTGCCAAAGATGAAACTGAAAGATCAACAGCTCATCGAACAAATCGTTGCAGCTCAAAATGTACCAAAGTGAAGCCCCGCCCACCACTGAAACTAAAACCACAGGATGTCTCTGTTACACATGCACGTGCTATGGAACTGCAACACCTAGCTGGGGGAGGGGCTACTGCCCTTTGTGATGTCACAAAGGGAAAATCTCCTAACGGCCTGTTTGAGCACACATTTTCATAAAAGTGAAGACGGCGGGGGGGGGGGGGGGTTCTACTGGTTTGTAGAAAGACTAGAGACACATGTGAATTTAAAGCTGTTAACCAGGTCTGTTTGTAGCTGCATCAGTTTGATTTTGTTTAATTTTCTGCAGCACCTGTTTGTTTACTTCCTGTGTTGTTTACATCCTGTCCATGTGCTGGTTCCAACAGTCTGAGAAAGTGTTTGTTGACTTGTCTTTTTTTTCTGAGGCACTGTATGAAAAACAATCAGATTTAAATCAAAGAAATCCCATTTAAAAAAAAAAAAAAAAAAAAAAAAAAAAAAAAAAAAGCTTTATATCTTATGCGCACAAGTTGAATCTTAAGTGAGAGAGTTATTTCACATCTGTTGTCTTAATATGTGGTTTAAAGCATTCATGAGGTATTAAAAGGGAAAGTGGAAATATTGTTGTTACATGTGTTTTATTCTGCAGTGTGTGAGGAATACCTGCAGGTGGCAGCAGAGTATTTAATAAAGTCTCAGAAGTCCCTGAAGGTATTCCAAAGGTCCTTCAGTAAGTTCCTGTAGTCTTCAGGACAGAGGTCCTTTAAAGGCTCTGATGAGTGGTGTGAGGTCTGATCAGCCGTCATTGTGACACAGAGTAGAAAAAGAAGAGCTGCAGCTGGAGAGTCGGTCCTGCTCGATGTGGGAGAGGTCATCGGGAAGGCTCCAGGACTCTTTAAGCAGCAGTCCTCGGGGACTTACAGGGGGTCCTCCAGATGTTTCTACGGAGACACTTGAGAGGTCTTTCACAGAAACTCGGTTTCAGGTTGCCTGAAATCGTTTGATGACGTAAATGGACTTCTGCTTGTTGAGCACTTTGAGCCTTCAGGCTCAGGTGTCCATCAGTGTGAGCTAATTCATCCATGCACCGGCCGACGAAGCAACAGGAGCCACTTGCACTCCAAGTGTTTTACAAGGGCACATCGGACATGTGGTCGCTGGAGTCCCTGACCTTCCAGCTGAGAGACGACCCACTTTACCGCTGAGCCACAGCTGCCCAGTCAATGTCAAAGAAAACGCAGAAATAACTAAATGATGCTCTTGAGTGATGATTGACATTTTCACTACAAATTAATCTGTTAGAGAAATATAAAATCAGCTCTGAGGTTGTTGGTTTTTTTTAAATCCCACTTTAATGTTTCAGACTTTGTGATTCCTTAAAGTCCACCATGATAACTTCAGTCTCTCCTGGTGGTCCCTGTCCCTGTGGTCCCTGTGGTCCCTGTGGCTCAGCTGCCTCCTCACGTCACGTGCAATCTAAAGCCTTCACTTTTTAAACTACAGGAAGTAGTCTATTTGAATTATGAATATTTAAATGTTCTTTAATCATAAATTAAACCTCACTTGTGAACATCCAAAGACTCATGACGTGAACACGTTCTGACTTTTCATCCCTCAAACGTGACGGACGTGATCGTCCAGATCTCAAATGTTTGTATATTCAAAAAATGTTCAATAAAAAAAAAAAAAAGGATGAACGTGACAAGAAAACACACAAATAAGTTTCTGGATAAATTGTAGTTAATCACTTTTATGGTTATTTATTCATGTTTGTAGAGATTTTTATGTGTTTCATCTTTTATGTTAACAAAGGAAGAACTTTTATGGCTTTTTTTATGGTTTGCAAAAAACAAACAAACTGTCATTTTTAGACCAACATTTACATACCAGCAGGGATGTATCCCATCTCTCTTTTCTTTGTTTGCCTGAAAACAGACGGGAGGTGTGTCTGCCCCCTGAGCTGTGACTGTCAGGTGATCCATCATCACAGCAGAAAAGGACAGACGGTGATCACAGGAAACAGTCGATTCAAAGATCACATTGCTTCAATGACCTGATTGGTGTCAAGTGGAAAAAGACGTGTAAACTTAAAGAGTCCTCAGAGTTCCTGATCTGTGGGAAGAACTGTGTTTACTTCTTCTTTTCTAAAGCGTGAGAAATCTTCGTTCCCATCAGGATGCGTTTTAGATGAACGTATGTATTTAGATTTTCCCAGACCAACAAAGAAATGTGTAACAGGTCACAAAGCAAACTCTGGACTGTCAATCACAGCGCTGACGTACAGAGACATTCACACCTACAGACACGTCAGAGTCCGCAGGTTGACCCGACGAACATGTGTTTGGACTGAGGAAGCCGGAGAGAACCAATGCATGCAGAGAGGATCCTGTCAGACTGGGATTCGAACCAGCAACCTCCTGTGAGGAAACACGAACTAGTTTCAATTCAATTAAGGTCTGAAATCCGTGCATCTGTTGTTTCTATTGTGATGAATCACATTGTTGTGTCATTTTAAGGCCCGGACACACTAATGTCCAATCGGCTAAAAAACTAAAAACCTACGGTGGCCGGCGGGCAGCAGCGGCGCTGACCACACCACAAAAACCCGAACCACTTCCTTTTTCTCTGCTCCATGGCCAAACCTTCCATCTACCAGAAGCTCCTTATTTTATTCTAAAATAAAAGAGGCACACAGCAAATAAACTACTCTCAGCTTAAAATTTCAAAATAAAAGCCTAAAATTTTTTTATCATGCTAAAAACTTTGGATTTCAAATTTTGGATTAATCACAATTAAATATTGAAATTTTGCGATCAGTCAATTTTAATGTTTGACAGCTCTCAACAAAATCCATCGTTAAAGATTCCTTTAACCAGCCTCATATGTGTAATAAGGTTTGATATTTAAAGCGAAACAGCAACAAAACAGATACATCAAATAAAATTCAGTTATTTAAATAGTTAATCTCTCTCTCTCTCTCTCTCTCTCTCTCTCCCTCTCTCTCTCTCTCTCTCTCTCTCTCTCTCTCTCTCTCTCTCTCTCTCCTCTCTCTCTCTCTCTCTCTCTCTCTCTCTCTCTCTCAGCTCTTAACAAAAAGACAGAAAGTCTGCATCGTGACATTAGACCTCTGTTCGTCATCTCAGAGAGACAAACTGATTTCCAGCGTTTGGATTTGTAACAGAGTGATTCTGGACTGACTGACTCTTTGTGACAAACACCAGCTATAGCTTGAATATGTTTCATCAGTCATACGTCTGAGACCAGCAGTCGGTCTGACTGAGCTGACTCCGCCAAGGATTTATTGACCTCCATCACTCTCAGGACTATTTATAGCCTTCTGTTGACAACTTGGTTAACTGATTATATTCACCCTTTTAATACATTTCCAGTGGAGTGTTTTATGGGAGTCGAAGCAGTAAAAGTGATTAAACTGGAAATCAAAAATTGTTTTTTTCCCCTGGCTAGATTTGACAAAAGGCTCCTCCTGAGAAAATCACAACACTGATAGTGTGCCATTTAAAGATGAGTAGTGATCCCACAAAAAGAATCTGTTCAACGTTAGTTTGAGATTCTTATTCTGCCTCTGCTGACGTATAGTCTAGATGTTGACTCTGAATGAGGATCCCTGCAGGTTTCTGTCTGGGGGGGGGATTCCTCCTCTCTGCTCCGGTGGCCCTCAGCTCAGATCGCTCCACACTGCAAGAAATCTCATGCAGACAAACTTTTCTCTTAGCTGTTGTTCCTATACAGACACTTTTCACCACTTTTGGTCAGATCTGAATAAAATGTCTCAAACCTGACTGTGAGATTATAGTTCAACCACGAAAGAATAGTTTCTCCCTAAATTACTCCAAAAGATCCAACAATTTGGAAAATTAACTTGAAGCTTAATCTTTGGCAACTAAAAAAATAAATGTCTGTGCTGGACTTTCTCTTCTCCTTCATGGCGTCAATTCTTCGACTCTGTCATTGAAAGTTACCATACGTCATATTCACCTTTTCAACCAGTGTAAATAAGTGTCAGAGCTCCTCTTCATCATGTGTGTGAAGTGTGTTGTTGTAAATCCACTCTGATCCTGTATTTCTTCATGTCTATAAACCCCTCTATTTCAGCCCTGCTCACAACAGGCTGTTTCTGTGTCTGTACCTTTAAATATGTAAATGAGCTGTGTCTGACCACGCCCCCTCTCTGGAAGGGCTCGGGTGTACTCGCTGCTTTCTGGCTCCATGTCCTATTGTTTACGGTGAGAAGGCAGACTCAGAGGGCAGAACAAACACCTAGCTGTGGGAGTGTCACCCACCTGGGGGAGGGGCTACTGCCCTTTGTGATGTCATGAAGGGAAAATCTCCAAACGGCCTGTTTGAGCAGGCAGAAGACGTCATCATTGGGGGGTTTGTAGACAGACACATGGAGGAGTTTGTTTTACAGAATATTTGACCTTTAAAATGAATTTTTAAAATGCATCCTTATTGGGGAAATAATGGAAAATTTAAAGGAAAATATCAGATGATTCTTGACATTGATTTGATCAAAACTGTTCTATGGCATTTTATATGTCGTTTTTCTTCTCTGTGACATTTACTGTCCTTTAAAATCTATTACCTCTTCAATAAAACTGTTGATATTTTCTGCAGCGGTCGCTCCTCTCTCTCTCTCTCTCTCTCTCTCTCTCTCTCTCTCTCTCTCTCTCTCTCTCTCTCTCTCTCTCTCTCTCTCTCTCTGATACACAAACACTCAAGCGGTCAGACAGACAGATAGGTGGACAGACTGTCTCCTGCTGGAGCTCAAGGACTGAAGGACACGCTCCCTAAAGCGCAGCTGATAAGCGGCTTTAATCGGCTAATTTTGCCCCGGTGGCCTTTTAGCAGGCGGCAGGTAAACACACCGGAGCTGAAACCACCCGCAGTCCGACACACTCACCGCGATCTGACCCCAGAGACGCTCCGGATGGTCGCCAACTCAATAAACTGTGCTCGTTGATTCAACCGAGGAGACATGGATCTCCTCAACTTTCCAACGCTTTGAGGATTTAAACGCGCTCTTGCTCCTTTTCCTTCTTCATGGCTTAAAGAGTCCTTTCTACAGAGCAAAGCCGACACTTTTTCTGCATCCTTTTAAATAATCATGAGCTAATATGCGTTAGAATTTGTGAGGAAGACCAAACTTCACCTGTTTCCATCCAAGTTTTACGCGCTGTTTCTCTGCGTAAAGTGCGCACCGGAGCGCCTTGGAGCTCAACTGTAGAGTTTGAGTCCCCAAGACGATGTTGCAGTGCGGGGAACAGGGTCTGGCCCGGCCTTCATGAGATCCCGCTGGCCGCGCTGCTGTGGCTCGGACCGGGACGGAGCGGAGGAGCCGCGGCAGAGATGGCGGTGAACCTGAGCGCGGCGGCGGCAGCGGCAGCGGCAGCGGTAGCCCCTGAGGCGGTGGCGAGGGAACACAACCTGCCGGCGCTGGTGTTCGGGGTGCTGCTGATCGTGGTGATCATCTGCGGGAACATGCTGGTGTGTCTTAGCGTGTTCACCGAGAAGGCTTTAAAGACCACCACCAACTACTTCATCGTCAGCCTGGCCGTGGCGGACCTGATGCTCGCGGTGCTCGTGCTGCCGCTCTTCGTCTACTCCGAGGTGAGATCAACCGGAACACAATCTGAGAACAAATTAGGTTGAGAACTGGCGATTATTATTATTTTTTTTTTTTACTTGACACGTTCAGTTTACAGCAGCATCCACATCCTCACAGAACCCCAAAGTGTAGACGGGGCCCCCCTTAAAGACCTTCTTAAGATTTGGAGTCCAGAAGCAGATCTCTGCAGGGTTGATGATCAAAACTTTCCCTTTTTAATTCTACTCCTGAAAACTTTCTCCCCTTGGAACTGTGAAAAGTGTGACAAGGCCCAATCTTAGTTTGTAGCCTCATCAGAGACCCCTTAATGAATGAAAGCATTATGTAACTATAACAGATCAATCAGAGATAGCTCAATAATGCGTTGCTTTGTAACTCATCCCCTCAACATCACGTGTGTGTCACTAATGTGAGGCATCTCCACCTTTAGTCTGTTGACCAGTTAAAAAACCTGCTCCTGGTGTTAAATCCATAACAATGTGTTCACTCTAAAAGTGATAATGTGCAAATACAATTTTTCAAGGCGAACTAAAAATGCAAGAGGAGTCATTTTTGTTTGTCCTCCAATCGATTCATTAAAAGTTCATGTTGGGGGACAATTTAAAGTTGACCCCCTTCTTCAGGCTCCACTGACTGTGTGACATTTTATTCAGCTGACTGTCAATCTGCATCAACAGCTCCGACCCATCACTGATTCATCACTTCACATGCAGAGTGTTTGACAGTTTAGCTTATTTCAGTTTTTTTTAATGATATAATGATTAAATAAATAAATAAAAAAGTGCACTTTAAGAGAGAATTTAAGGGTTTATTTAGGGTTAGAAATAAGAACACAAAGACAACCTGTGATTGACCGGCTGGGATCCAAAACAGGAACACTGGTATAAATAATAGATGGGTGGATGAATGTTTTTCATTCTGGACTTTGAGTTAAGACGAGTTTAAACCATGAAAGCTTCTGATCAGTTATTCCCTTTCAATCATCGTGGTACATGTGGAGGTTTTTAAGGTATTTTGAAATGACGTGACTCGACTCAGGTTGTTGTCGATATCTGATGCTCAGGTCTTGTGACATTTTGATCGTTTTTAAGATCTTAAATCGTCCTGCAGGAGAGAGTAAAAGAAAAACGAGATCGTTCAAATGATTAGAAAAGTCTGGAAAAAAGAGGGAGAGATAAGAGGAAGAGAAACGTTCATTTAGTAGTTTAATATACGGACAAGATTTAACTTTGCTGTCAGCCGTGTTTTGTCTCAGAGGTGCATGCAGGCCCGTCTGCAAAACAAAGGAACCCTCCCAGGTTCTGATTTAAATCCTCACATCGTGCAGGTTCCTCGAACAGCGGCCGCTCGGTGACTTTAAATCATTATAAGAAGAGGGAGTGCAAAGATACATAAGATGTGTTTTTGTTGCTTTAAGATGTAATGGTGCCTATTAGATTAAACTGTTGCTTAATATGAGAATGGACCTTTTTAGGGTTTTTCCCCCCCATGTGACCGGGCCCCTGAAAGCTTTCTCTTTTATCCCCCCTTATGGGCCGTCCATGCATAGGCGTGAAACATCCAAGTTCTCCTCCAGCAATGAAGAAAAACGGTGTTTAAATGTGTGTATGAAAAACATATGGATGAATTAAAGGACGGAGATTTACTCAGAGAAACTTTTTGGATTATGATCGCGTCGCAGTGAGGTCACGAGACGACCTGCAGAGAGGAGTCACTTCACGAACCGAAGTGTGAGGATGTCCTTGTTTTATCTCAACCTGCATTATTAATGATATCATCCAATCAGCCTGCAAGACAATAATGAAAATACTGAATTTCACACAGACCACTGATTTCCAGAGTAGGGGCCCGTGGACCCTGAGGGGGCCCGATGTTATGACAGGCAGGGGTGCAGAAAGGCTAAATAAAAACACTGCATACTGTTTTGCAGAGAGCTTGTCAATAGACGGCTGCTCGGGGCCCCGGACCACTTGGGGGCCCTGATGGCTCTCAAACTTTTAACCACAGTCACCCAAACTGTGCAAACTGTGCAGTGACAGGAGGAAAGGCCCCATCTGACAGCGCTCCCTGTCGTTGCCTTGCTAAGCATTAATGAAAGTCAACACAAAGAAAAGTGATGATCCGTCTCAAGGAGACAAAACAGGAAGAAAAGGACGCAGAGGAATAATCGTCAGGACAACGGCAGACATAATGGGGATGAATATATTTATTTCCTGGGGCTCCAACAGACTCTAGACCCACCGGTGGTTTTGCACTTGCACATGTTGTGAGAGGACTCGAAGGCTGAAAATGAAAAGACAACACGCGTCACAACTACTGAAACAAAGACCAGAAAATATGAGGAGTGGAACCGTGCCCTTGGTTTCTCCTGTTCACTGAGACACCTGAGTGAAGAAAGGCTGCTGCCTCAATCAACACAGAACACAGAACAAAGCTTCACATTGATAATGAACTCAGCGTGTCTGTCTCACAGCTGCAGCCAGGACTCGAGACACGAGCCCACGCTCGTCATTTAAAGGAAGAACGTCCGACTCTCTGATCCGGCAGATGTCTCCCTTGAGCACCAGCGTTAAACCACCCCTCCGTTCTCCTCTCACATTCATTACGTTTTTGTTGTACTTATAGATAAGCTCTACTAAAATACTTTGTTATTGTTGTTTATAGTTTTTTAACTGTATGTTTTGTATGGATTCGATTGTTTAATTTGTTTATTTTTTCTATCAATCCATCAGTGTTTAAACTTCTGCACGTTATTCAGAAGTTTGATTTAAAATGTGTGTACTGTCCCTTTAAGCCGCATCTGAACTTCAGCTGACCTTCTGAAGAAGCCCCGCCCCCTTATGTCACATTACTGAGCAGACTCAGAACCACTTAGGTCATACCTTGTTTATTTCACTTTTTATTTCACCGTTTTTTTTAAAACTTTTTATCAACATGTTTTAACTGGAACTCAACAGGAAACAGGAACATGTAATAAATTAACGTTTGTTGGGTACGGTGTATTTCCTGAAACAGTCAGTCTTTGTGTCCCACCACACAGTCTGTTTTGTGAGGCCCCTCATCAACAATGGACCGGAGGGAAAACAATGAAAACAATAAGAAGGGGGTCAAACTTTGTGGTGTCTTTTTTTGGCGTGTCAGTTTATTTCTCCATCACAGATTTTACCCTCACACCTCCGTTTTGTTATGGAAGCTGTTTTTGTTGGATGAATACAAACACATCGCTCAGGCTGGTCGATCTGATCCAAACTAACTGTCTCATATGTTTAAGAAATAGAGACGCGCCCATTTATACAGATACAAAGCAAAGTGTTTTTTTATTTGTGATGATAAAAAAAAAAAAATTCCTGTTACTCTTTCGTTTGTTACTTTTGTTACGATAAAGGAAAAAGAAAGATATTGGATAAAGAATCCCTTTATGAAGTGAAGGTTAAAGTTGTGCACTCTCACACTGAGACAGCACAAACCATGCTCAGTTTGAGTCCACACCATGTAAGTGTGTCGTGTCCTCGACAATACAATAACACACTGAGGTGCAGAAGTGCTCACCTTGGGAGAAGCCCGATCCCTGCTGTTTTAGCTGAACTGGGACTTCTGATAGCTGTGGGACATTGTTTGTCTTCTACTTGTTTTTGTTTGTGTTCTTCAGTGGGACTTGTCTGCAGGCCAAGACAAAGCTGTGAAAATACATTTCTTACATCTTACAGGTCGAATCAAAAGGACAAAAGACTCGAAAAACACAGAGAGAGAAAAGAGAGAAAGGATCACGTTTGGACCGAACGTCTGTGAAGTTTCGTGTGAAAGTAAACATACCCGACGTGTTTCTGTGTGTTTCAGTTCGAGGGCGGCGTTTGGACCCTCAGCACCACCGTCTGTGACTGTCTGATGACGATGGACGTGATGCTGTGCACCGCCTCCATCTTCAACCTCTGTGCCATCAGCATCGACAGGTCAGCGCTCAGCTGCACACATCTGTTCAGCACGACTCCTTTCTTTTCTTTTTGTTTGGTTTTTTATTTTTGTGTCGCTTTAAATAGCTTTAAAGGAGCAGTATGACACTCTGACACCTAGTGTTTCAAACGTGTACTGCAGTCCAAATTCTAAAGCTGGCTAAACACTGAAGCTTGAGCTAAACACTGAAGCTTCAGCCAGCTAAACACTGGCTAAACACTGAAGCTTCAGCCAGCTAAACACTGGCTAAACGCTGTAGCTTCAGCCAGCTAAACACTGGCTAAACGCTGTAGCTTCAGTGTTTAGCCAGCTCTGCGTCGGTCTGTAAAGCTTTCTGCGTTCTAACCTCTCTCCATGTTTCAAAAGCATCTCCAACATTGATCCTAGTTTGAGCAGCTTTCTGCTGCTGCTGTGAGAAAGCTTCAATAATAAACTCCTGCAGGGATATCAGAGGAAAGTCTGTGCACTTGATTAAAAGCATGAGGCCAAATATTCAGCCATAACTCAGACGCCAAGCGGCGTAACCACAGATTTAATCACCCCGAGGTCAGGGCCGTCCAGAAACAACCAGCTTATTAATCAAACATGAGCGGGGCCTCCTGCCGAGACTTTCAGGTCTCCATCCGAAGGCGCTCAGGGTCAGACCGTCACAAAACAAATCACACTGAAAAAACAGCACATTAGCTTCGTCTGTTTCCTGTAAAAGCTGCACAAGAAGAAAAATCAAGCAAATTTTAGAGCCCCAAAAGAGAGACGAGTCTGCGGTGATGAACTGTCGGCCCTCGCTCTTTGCTCGTACGTTTTCACTAAATAAGATTATCCAGACTCTCAGATGATGTTGAAGGATGAAAATCGGAGCTAAAAAAATCCTCAATCTGACGTCCCAACTCTCGGAAAATATGATTACATCAAAGAGTGGCGGGGGCAGTGAGGCTAACGTGGACTGATGGTGATGATCCGAAGCTTTTTGAGGCAGCCGGCAGCAGTTAGAGGTTAAGCTGGACGACAGAGTCTGAATTATTCAACAGAGCGGACTGGAAACAGATCCTAAAGGTCTGCAGAGAGTCCTCCACCTGCTGCTGAAGGGGGAAATCTTCTGGTCTCCGGGCAGGTTTAACGTTTTTACAACAAACTGAAAGATGACCAGCTTCCCCGAAAAGGAGCAATGACATCAGGGTTGATGGTTTCTGAATGAAGGGACGGTAATTTTTATATTTGATCCTGAAAGTCAAAAAGATCACTTGTTTTGTTGAACGTTGTCGAGGCGAATTCGTCTTTTTAACAGTTTTTTATTGTTGTCCATCTTCTCATTTTAAAACAGACATTCGCGCCTCACAATCTGTTCACATGAAGGATTCGATAAAGAGCCGTCACGGCAGATATTCTCGCCTGTCAATCAAAAGTGAAACTAACGACATGATTAACTACCGATTTTAGAATAATTACTGGAAGGAGTCTTAAACGAGATCAGTTCCACTTGTGATTCTCTGGAGCTGCGAAAGGTCAAAGTGTCTCCAGTCCCAAAAAAAATAAAAAACAGTTGGAGTGGGATTCCTTCGGGAACGCTGAAGAAGAAAGAGTGCTCTGATTCTGTCAAGATTGAGGTTAGGAAGATTTATACAAGACGGGAAAAATAAGCGCGTGCTCATCCTCGGAGAATTGAAATTATTAACATGATCGTGTGTCTGGATATTTTGGGTTTATATTACGCATTTAATCATTTGTTTTATTGCATTTCTTTTTTTTAAATTTATTCTTTAACAGATTTTTTTAAACAGATTCCCAATTTTTCCTTAATTCTTCATGTTTTGTTTGCAGAAGATGTGAAAACATAAATTATATGAAACTATTGTCTTTATAGTCGTCAACACGAGCTCGAAGTTTCTGCTTCTTAAAGGAAGTGTTTCCTCGCCCCTCGTTACTTTGCTAATTAAACATCATACAACAACGTTTACATTCAAATTTTAAATTAATAAAAAATTTTATATTTTTTTGTTGAGTTCTTACGTCACCTCAAATATTTCCAACAGTTCTCAAAGAGAGAGAGAGAGAAATCGGTGCGAGCAGGTCGTGTCTTATCGTTGCGGCTGCCATGATAGCAAACATGATATGTTTACCGTTGCCGTGGAAACACCGGATGTTACGTCAAAGACCGCTGCATAGAAAGCGGTAATAAAAACGTCACGTAAATTATACTCGGATACATTAGCTCGTCTGTAACCATATTCTCTTCCTCAGGTGGTTTTTATGGGCGGTCGAGGAGCAGAGAGAACTCCCATGATTCCCCGCCAGCCTTGACGTCATCTCTTGTTAACGTTTTGATTGAGAGTCTACGTACTGCGCCTTTAACGTTGGATCTCTGTAAATATTATATAACAAAGCATCTTGAGATAAGGTCAGGGCTTCAGGATCATAATACCAGATATCTGAAACATCTGAAGAGACGATCCATCCTCTTCACAGGATGAACTCCATTTATGTCATTCAAGAAAAAAAGAAAAAATGCTTGTTTTTCTCAATGATTCATTTTCAGGTTGATCTTTAAACTCAGATATCTGCTAACAATGTCGAGACACCACTTTTCACTCAGTGGAGGCATTATTAGACAAATAACTGAAAAAACAGTCAAACCATCCAGAGGAAGAAAAAAAACTCAAATCCTTACAAAATTCAGATTGATTTTCATCAAAGGTCGTCAGGTCAAAGTCACTCTGTTTTTAAGTCAAAAAAAAAAAAAAAAGCAGAAACATGAAGTTATGTTTCTCACACAGTCACACAACCCTTCTGTGTTAGATACAACACAGGCAACCTTCATCTTTTAAATCCAATTAGAAAGTTTTTAGAATTGTAACATTAGGGTTGTTTTTTTTTGCAATTATCTTGTTTTTGTTTTTATGCTTAAATGTCTGGGTTTTTTAAAAAATTTGACGGATTTGAGAAGAACGGCACGTTGATCTTATGTATGCTTTTTTTATGATGGATGCGACACTAAACTGAATGTTGAATCAATCGTCTGATCAGCATCAAAGACTTTCTTGGACTTGTTGGCTGCAGTCTGTTACAGATCACAAAAGCTCTTTGCAGCTTTTTCACACCTTTCTCAGAAATAACAAACAAACACGGACTAGAGCGCCTTTCTGCACTCTGTTTATTTTAGTCAAAAAGATGATGCAACTTTCAAAGCAGATTTTAAAACCAAAGCAAACGTTTTCTTCATCCCTCAGCTTAACTTCCTGTTTCACCAGCACAAATCTGTGAGACAGAGAGCGACAGACAAGTGCTCATTAACATCCAAATGCTGTTTTTTTATCCTTCAGTATAACGAGCCAATGCAATGACATTTCGTTCTTATCTGCAAAGTTCAATAAAGAAAGACTAAAAAAAAAAGATTCAAGTGGGATATGCATCGTACGATATGGTTCTCCTTCAGTCGTATTCTGGCTAAAACACGCCATCATCACCCCTCTAGAAACGTCTAAGTGGCGTCTGTAGTCCTCAACGCATGCGGGTCGGGTTCGAATCCAGCCTGTGGTTCCTTTCCCGTATATCAATCCTCGCTTTCTCTCTCTGATTTCAATCTCTGTCCACTTTCCTATCTCTCCAATAAAGACACAAAAAGCCCAAAAATAAATCATAAAATAATAATAATAGTAATAATAATAGTAATAATAATAATAACAATAATAGTAATAATAATAATAATAGTAATAATAATAATAATAATTCTAATAATAACAATAATAATAATAATAACAACAACAACAATAATAATAATAATAGTAATAATAATAATAATAACAATAATAATAATAATATTCAGCCTTTAAAGGTAATACACTTTTAAAATCTGGTTTTTAATCAGGAGTAATTGTCTAAGTTTTTTCTATAAATAAACTTTTCTGTCTTTTTTGTTATTCGTGAGGATGTGTTGATAATTAATTGAGTTTTTGAAAATGTCTCGTACCGCTTTCACTTTGTTCTTTAAAGCTTTGCATCCGTTTGGTGTTGAATACATGAGCGTCTTCAGGCTGTGAGAAAGCTGTGGCATAAAGTCGAGTGGAGAAACTGGCCTGTGAGCTTTAAGCAGCACTGAGTGATTAACAGGCTTTTTTGTTGCCCTGAGTTTCACCTCTCAGGCTTCACACACGCTGCTCTGTCTAACGATTGAGTAACACCTACTGACGTTTCTCAGCACTTATTACACATCTATGGAAAAGTTTTCTGTGAATATTTGGTTGAAATTCTTGACAGGACATTTTCAGAAATTTCAGGTGAAAGTAAAAAAAAACAGCAAAAAAAATAAAAACATTACTAAATGTTCTGCGAATTTTATAAAAATGTGCTTGAAATGTTTCCCTGATTAAAGGAAGATTCCTTAAAAATTCATGAAGATTCCCGACAAAGCTTCACAACATTTATCAGTGCTGAATAAAAGTCAGCGGAGGAAATGTTCGCTTCATTATTATTAGGTTAAAAACTCTGATGGAAATTCCAGTCTGTTTCTCAAATTTCAAACTTTCCTCAACCCCTCTCGAAAAAAAAATCCTCTCCTCTTTAAAAAAAGTCTAAAAGAATTTCCCCGAAAATTTAGAAATTTTAAATTGAATAAAGGATGAGTGACTAGCAGTGCAAAAGTTAAGAATATTTTGAAGACTTGTATTGTTTTTTTGTTTTTTTTATATTTTTAAATTTGATTTCAAGTTAAATGTTTTAAATTATAATTAAAATATCTGGTTGTTAAAGGAAACTCTTTTATAAGGGGAATAATTCATATGTTTGTTGAAGTGGTCAGCGATGTCATTTTGGGAATAAAAATGTGTGAAATCTGTTTCAGGTTCATCGCCGTGTTGATCCCTCTGAACTACAACAGGAAGCACGTGGACCTGCGTCAGACGGTGCTTTTATCGGCCACCTGGATTCTGGCTCTGGCGGTGGCGTCGCCCGTCATGTTCGGCATCAACAACGTGCCGGGTCGCGACCCCACGGAGTGTAAACTAGAGAACGACGACTACGTCCTGTACTCGTCCGTGTGCTCCTTCTTCATCCCCTGTCCCATCATGCTGTTCCTGTACTGCGGCATGTTTCGAGGCCTGCGGCGCTGGGAGGAGGCGCGCAAAGCCAAACTGAGGAACAGCATCCAAGCTTGCCGCAAACTGCAGGAGGCCGCCGCTTCGCTGCCGCCGCTGGCCTCTTTGCCGCCGCCGCTCCCGCCCATCATAGAGCGGGAACTTACGGACACACCAGAGGATCAGGATCGACCCTCGAACCAGACGGAGTACATCGACGGCCCCGTGCGGACAGTTAGCTTAGCAGAGATCAAGTTCAACCCTGAACCTCGAAGGAGGAAGACGGCGAAGATCAACAGCCGAGAGAGGAAGGCCATGAAGGTGCTGCCCGTGGTCGTGGGTGAGTTTTTTTATGCGACTTGCAGAGCAGATTTTCAGATCTAAACAAACGCTCCTCGTAATGATCTTCATTAGAAAAAGACCTGGACCTGGAGGGAGGCTGAAATATAAAATGTCTCGTTAACTTCAACACAAGGGCAGCTGAAGTTTCACCTTCTATTTCACTTGACCTCCAAAACACAACGGTACAAACGAAAGCCCAGGTGGTCACACTTGGAAGATTATTTCCCAAACATTTAAATGAACTTCTTTGATAATATATATCTGGTGTTTGGATGCCTGACCTCTGATCTGTCTGTTCAGAGCCACTGTAACAAAAGGTAGAACTATTAATAGCAGCCGGTGTTGGTTCTAATGCGCAGAAGTGCTTCCCTTTAGCACACAGTAGCTAATCCTGCAGCTCCTTAATCTGAAATCCAATTATTACGCAAAGCTGGTGAGACACAATTTTCAGTGTGCAGGGAGTTCTTCATTAATCTGCGACTGCTCACCTAAAGGCTCGAGAGGTGAACTCAGCGTTTGGCTCGTGGAAGTATTCAGAGAAAACCTGAGAAGAAAAAAAAAAAGGCTTTAAAAATAGTTTGCATGCATTTAAATCCTGTTCTGATCATCCGACAAGTTTTAACCAAAGAAGGTTAAACAGCTGTGGGAACTGTGCCTTGACATTTAATCTGACCAATCACAGAGGAGTATTCAACTAAACAAACAAAATAATGCAACTTTCAGCCCAACCAGAGAGCGAACCTTTTAAGGCGTCTCCTCCGTGAACAGATTACGTCACCACGTAGGGTGAACAGTAAATGGCACGGATTAACAGCTACCACATATAAAGAGGTCCAATTAGGTCCCTTGCTAATCCATAAGTACGATACCGAACCCCCAAAGTGCTCCAAAAACAGTCTGTGCCATCACAGGATTAGTGTCTGCAAGGGAAAGCAAGTGGCGTGACTCGTCTGCTCTCAACCAAGTCTCTTAATTATCTAGAGTGGACTCCAAACACACACACACACACACACACATCCTCCCATCTAAGCTGCAAGATTTCCGGTGTTTCCCTCGGCTCTGCCGCCCACCACCGAGGCGTCCACCCGCAGCCTCGAAAGCTTTAAGATATTATTCTCAGAGCAACAAACGCACGCGACACTCAGCAGGGCTTTGAGAGTGAGTGATATCAGACGGGGCCCCATCAGGGAGGACTCCGACTGTCGTTGCAAAATTTGTACATTTTGAGACAACGCTGTGGTTTAAAGTTTGCTGTGGACGATAATTGCAACCATTGAGACAAAAGCTGTGAGGCGATAAACGTTCATTTCTGCTGTATATTTTTAGCAATTTAAAATGGCGTCTTCCAGAGATTGACCACATTGGTTTTTATCTCTTCTTGGCGATTGGACGAAGCGAAGTAAACGTGAAGTACCGGACTCACCTGATCTGTGATTCATCTCGCTCTCCCTCCTTCTGCAGGTGTCTTCCTGTTCTGCTGGACTCCTTTCTTTGTCCTGCACACGATGCGAGCTCGCTGTCGGGACTGCAACGTCCCGCCGGCCGTGATGAGCGTGGTGACGTGGCTCGGCTATCTCAACAGCGCCATCAACCCCATCATCTACACCGTCTTTAACACCGAGTTCAGAAACTTTTTCAAGAAGTTCCTTAAAGGCTGCTGCTCCAAGAACACCCGCTGAGGCCCCGCCCCCCTCGCCCCTCCAGCTGGTAGTCTTTAGTCTCTGCTCATCGCTCGTGTTTCATGCCTTCGTGAGGATTTTATTTTTCTACATGTGACGGCTGCAGACTTTGTTTTAGCTTCATGTTTGCTGTGAAGACGCCGCAGTCTGCGGAGCGAAGCGTTCAGAGGATCAGTAACATATCGACATTACACAACTGACAAGGAAGCATTTTATATGATGACTTTCTTCCTTATCCGAATAAAGAGGGTTTTTTTATAAACAATTGGCTTGTTAAGAAGTTTGTGTTTGTGCTCTTTGCGTTCGTCACAGGGTGGCGAGAGTCAGACTCCCTAAATCCAAGACTATTCCAGTTATCCAGGGTGGGCTGCATATCTTAGTGCTCACACATACTGGAACATGCAGTTAACTGGGAAAGAGGTGGGAAAAACAAAGTCGAGATTCTTCTCTTCTCAGCCTTAAAATCGATTCACACCTTCCAAAAATCGATTTAAAAAATGTTTAGAAAGTTAAATAGAGCAACAAGAAATTCAGCCAGTCTCAGAGAGGTTTTTTTTTTTTAGAGTAGATCCTGAAGTTTGTACTAATTCATAATTAGACCTTGAATCCATGGATCAATAAATCCAGAATCGATTTGAATCGAAAATCCCAAAAAAATGTTGTTTCCTAAACTGTCTGAAAAAACAAACGTTGTGCTTCCTGCTGCTCGCCTGTTTAGCTGCTCTGATCCAGTGACGGGATCTCAGTGGAGGTTCTGGATCCTGGAGGCAAGAGACCGACCAGGAACCAGACGTGTTCGATTCACACTTTCAATGCAAATTATAATCTCACTCAATAACTACAAAGCGTCTACATCGCCCTGACGTTTATATTCATCGTAAAGATCGTCTTCAGTGAAAGTCTTTGTCTTTGTGGGAAGTTGTGCCTTCTATAAAAAAAAAAACAAAGTGGTCGGGACGTCCTAAAAGTCTCAACACTCAGCAACCTTTGACCTTATTTAACTATTTGAAGAAATTAACAGCTTAATGTCGTTTACAGCCACTTTCAATAAATTCACTTTTCTTACATTTCAGTTTTTTTACGTTTCAAGTTTGTATCTAATTTTTTTTTTTTTTATTATGATGCAGACTCAAGAGTGTCCTCGGTGTCTCCACAAAGTCACCTGAAGTTAAAGTTTTATGATCGGAGACGAGACACAGATGTGAAGCTTTAAAAGCTTCTCAGCAGATGTCAAACTGACTGACTGACTGACTGGCAGGCTGACACACACACTCTCACACACACACACACACACACACACACACACACACACACAATCCCTTCAGATGACGGGACTTCTTTACCCAAATCATCTCTTAAAATTGAACTGATTTCAGTAAGAAGACATGTTTGTCCCCTTTGATGCAGCAGGTCCCCACCATTTAAATGTGTTTTAGAATCATGTCTCCGTAGCGTAGGTTTGACAAGTACACACACACACACACACACACACACACACACACATACTCCTGATAGAAGGTCACAAATATGAAGCTAGCCTTCACGATTGAGAAGATGGTCAGCGGGGGATCAACGCCACAGGTCATAAAAATACGTTTAGAAACGTCCGATGGGAAGGGTCCTCCCTCTCACCTGATGGTAACATTTTCCCTGAAATGGCAAATCTCTCTCTCTCTCTCTCTCCACTGTCGTATTTCTACAATAAGCCCAAAAATAAATCTTCAATTTGGCAAATCAGAAGAAGAAAATGTGTGAGAGACACGATTATTGTTCTGAGGAAGATGTTGAAAAACATGCGAGTCTAACCTTTACAACAAGACGTCTTTCCCTCTGTGTGTGTGTGTGTGTGTGTGTGTGTGTGTGTGTGGGGGGGGGGGGGGGGGGGGGACTGAGATGCTGCAGAATCAAAAGTCAACGCGTCAGAGGTGAGTCATGTAGAGAAGCTGTGACAGACTGACAGTAAACTGTCAAACTAAGAAACAGAAGAGAAAACGACTCTCTGGTGGAACCTGCAGAAAGTTTTCAGCTGGATAAAAATACCAACAGAAACTTTTATTTTATTAATAGAGTAACTAATTAAACAAAACCCTGAGGGGATAAATGTCAGAATAAAATGAAGTTTAGATCTGTGAAAACTCGGCTTTATACTGAGCAGAGTTTAGGGTTTAGGGTTATACCCATTGTTTTTATCATTCATGAGTAGTTTTAGATTTGAACTTTTTTGTGGCTTTTTTTGACTCCTCTTAAGCAGAAGTAAAAAAAAAACAAAAAAAAAAACATTTTGGACACTGATTTAAAAAAAAAAAAAAACATTTATTAAGATAACAAACAGATTTAACTCTCGTTAATGTCAGACTGAGTCCCTGTTAACATCTTGACATGTGATGTTACGTTAGTGCATTTGGGCTGCAGTTCCTTTAAAGTCCACTAGGAGCCGCTCCAGGAAGGGAAAAAACAAGTTTTATTAAATAATACGTTCAGCTCTCCTGAAAACAGAGATCTGATTGTTGGGGGCGGAGCCTGCTGTGCCTTCATTTCACTTTGTCCATGTCCATCGCTGTGATTGGCTCCTCCTCCTCTTGAACAGTGACGCCCCCTGCTGACTGACAGCAGGTGTGCTGATGATCCTTCCAGTCCTGCAGTGAAAAGGAAACGGACCGAATCATCACTTTACATTCATTCATGTTTTTAAACCGTGATCGGACGTCAGCACGACCTTCGATCAGAGCCGACACGTCTGATACTGTTTACACACAAAGAAATGAAACACATAGAACGAGCATGTCTATGATGCAAACAGCTGTCTCAGCTTAAAGTTAAGCTAATAAAATGTCTGCTTCTAAAATAAGTATATACTGTGTATCAGGGCGCGGTCACGATCTGCACCGTCCCAAGCATGCTTCAACCCTGCTCAGGCACGGCACGCTTCATGCACGAGCACGCGCACGCGCACGCGGTACACAACGGGCTTCATGATGAATAAATGAGAGCCATGCTCTCCGATGTTTGGACAAGGACTCGAATGGATGTGCTGTATTGTGATGTCACGTCCAAGAGACTGGTGTATTACACCATGAGAGAGAGAGAGAGAGAGACAGAGAGAGAGAGAGAGAGAGAGAGAGAGAGGGACAGAGAGAGAGAGACAGAGAGAGAGAGAGAGAGAGAGAGGGGACAGAGAGAGAGAGACAGAGAGAGACAGAGAGAGAGAGAGAGACACAGAGAGAGAGAGAGACAGAGAGAGAGAGACAGAGAGAGACAGAGAGAGAGAGAGACAGAGAGAGAGAGAGAGAGAGAGACAGACACAGAAAGAGAGAGAGAGACAGACACAGAGAGAGAGAGAGAGAGAGACAGAGAGAGAGAGAGACAGAGAGAGAGAGAGAGAGAGAGAGACAGAGAGAGAGAGAGAGAGAGAGAGAGAGAGACAGAGGCAGAGAGAGAGAGAGTGTACTCTCGCTCCACAAATAGACATCATTAAACGCTTCAAACATGAAGCACCCTGCTGACTTCGGTGGCCTCCATGTTTTCTTGGGTAAACAGCGAGCTGCTTGTTAGTTGTTCTTTTAGAAACGTGGGTCAGTTCAGGTCTGAGGTCCCACCGGATCCTGAGACTACAGGCTACATTTTAAAAGCCAAACTAAAAAAAAAAAATCTGAGCCATGAGTCCGCAGCGAGGCGGGTCTTACCTTCCTCTGACAGAAGGCGGAGCAATAGTTGACCTTGTGACATCCAGTGCACTCGCTCATCGCCTCCCGACCGCAATTTACACACATCTGCTGCAGAAGGCAAAGAAGAGGACGGGACAGCTTTAAACCAGCGCCGCTGCACTTTCCTCCTCTCGCTCTCTTTGTTTGTGTCTTACATTGATGATGATCTCGGTGATTTCAGAGCCCCTTTTCACCTCCGAGTCGTCGTGCTGCGGAAACGTGATCTGGTTTCTGAAACGTCTGACTGAGGCCGCACTGGAGACGCACACACACACACACACACACACACACACACAATTATTCAAAGTGTTAGATCTATAGAGGACAGGTTAATAAACGTTTATAATTAATAGAAATTTGCCTTCGAATTTAGGAATTAATTTACGTTTCGTCTCATATTTGTCACTTTTGGAAACATTGTGAGTTTATAGTTCTGTTGCTCCGTTTTGGTCCTGCTGCCGTAAAGCGCAGCTAATTGTTGTGAAATTGCCATGTGGGTAAAAAAAAAAGGAATAATACGAGCGGGACGAGGTCGTCTGTGAGGGATAAATCGTCTTTTGCTTCATTTTAAATCTGCCTCATTTCATCAGTGGATTACGGATTTTTAAGGATTTTTCAGCATAATTGTCACTACACAAAGAACGAGTTCTTTCCATGTCCTCTCACCTCCTTCCTGATCGTTGGGACTTTGCTCGCCATCGTGTCGGCCGCTGAGTTCTTGGCCTGTTCAATCAGAGCCTTCAGCTGCTGGACGTTACTCAGCAGCGTGTTGGACAGCTCCTCCAGGTACAGCCAGGTGTTCTTCTGCCCCTCGCTGACCACGGGCCCCTCCCCGCCCACGGGCCCGACCTCCAGCCCGCTCATCAGCGCCCCCGACGGAGACGTCGCCGCTGCTGTCGTCACCGTCATCTTGGCGTGAACGGGCTGAGGCGACACGGCCAGCGCCGGCAACGCCGTCAGCACTGAGGAAGAGGAGAGAAGGAGGAGAGTCAGGGGTCTGATCGATGGACAGGTGACTGTGATGTCATGGCTGAGTAAAACCGTAGACGTCATCGTGACGTCTTCCTGCCTTTTAAGGTGAACGTGTGAAAGTGAGCCGAGCAGGCGGTCCAAGGAGAGACGTGTCTGTGGATCCTCCACACGTCCACCGCTGACCTACATACACGCCGCTTTTAACGTCTGTGCAGAGATCCACCGAGGAAAACAGACGAGTCCAAAAAATAACCGGACATCCATCTCAGGCTCTGATTGGTCCCTGCAGGGGAAACGTGTGCGTGCGCGCTCTTACAGGTAAATAAAGCTCCGTTTATCTCGTCTCTGTGTCGAGATGCACAAAAGCAAAACGAAGCAGCCCTGTGAAATCCTGGGAAGAGTTTCGGATTATCATCGATCCATCTTTATCAATTTATCCAAATGAAATGACACAATATTTATTCATTCATTCTCGAGGAGGAGAAAGTGGACCCAGAACCGATCCTTGAGGGACGCCTTAACTTTACGAAGGAGACACAATTTGTCAGCTTCACACAGAATCACCCGTCCCACAGGAGAGATTTAAAAACGCTCCGTCCAATAGCACGTCACCATTTCATTGTTTTTAATTTGATTAGAGCTGAAACGATTCCTCGAATAACTCGAATAATTCGATAACAAAAATTCATCGAGGAACTTTCGTTGCCTCGAGGCTTCGTTAAGTTTTTTGTTTTTTTTGCGTCTTTTTTTTTTACTCGATTACTAAAATATTCGATAGCTGCATCTCTAAATTTGATATACGCTCATCAATCGTGTGGAAGGCGGCGCTGAAGTCCCGGAGTACGAGGACAGACCACGGCAGCCGAGAGCGGAGCTGTGAAACTTCCAGAAGCAGACGGAAACTTTTCAAAACTCTCATCATTTTCCATTATTGAAGTTTCTGTCAGATCCGAGCCTCATCTGAAAACTGCAACTCACCCAAATGACACGATTTGTTTTCCCAGTCTACAATTGTGCATCATCATCATCATCCATTAATGCAGGTCCACAGCTCCTGTTCATGTGTGTGCAGCATGTTCAACCACAGAGAGTGAAGATGTCATCTCCCCCTCACAGGATCAATAAAGTATATCTCCTTCTTCTTCTGTTATTTCAGAGACATGCTCCTCTCTCTCACACACACACACAGAGACACACACACACACACACAGGAAGTGTGGACGTGCATTAATGGAGAGATGTCAGAGTTGGCCTGCTGTTGGGGGGGTTCTGTGTCCTGCATGAGGACAACCCGGCAGAACTCAGGTGAACCTGGAACCTCTCCAGAACCAGAACCACTTCCACATTTAGCCGCCCTAAAACTCAGCCTTTTATATGCATGTTTTATCTTTCATTGTTGTGCCGTGATATTTTTAAAGATAGATTGGACAGAGTCAGAAATCGCGGAGATCGACATGCGGGAAAGGAGCCACAGGTCGGATTTGAACCTGGGTCACAGAAACCACTTTAAGCTGCGTGTTTTTAAGTGTACCAACAATAATGTGAGTAAGGTCTGAAAAAATGCTTTTAATTTTTGACCCTTATTTTGAAGTATTTCAAAGTCACGTGTTGTGATTCCCTAAAATATATAAAAGGTCTGTTCATCTTCAAACGGGATTATCAGACAGACACAAACAGTGAGATAAAAAAAAGCTGCAGTGAGTTTCGCAGCTCGCTGACAAACTGACCTTCTTTAAGTTAAGACTCAACTGAGAGAAAATTAAATCACGTCTACCTCTCTGATATGTCACCTCAGCACCCTCTAGTGGACTGATAGTGGAACTGTGTTTTTCCTTCAGTGAGAGCAGCTGTGAGTGTTTTTATTTTGACTGACAGCGGCGGTGGGCGGTACCTGCTGTGCTGGCGAACACCTCGCTCTGCGCCGAACCTTCTGAGATGATGGCAGCAGCGGCGGCGGCGGCATCGTTGGTCGGAGCTCGGTCAAAGGTCAGCGTGCCGGAGGTGGTGAACTGTCCCGACGGTGACATGGTGACTGTTGGCGGAGGACAGCATTCATTAAGTCTTTAAAGGCGTTCTGTGTTATTAGATTCTGATGACTGCGTCCTCACCGGACGACGGCGGCTTAAAAGATGGAATTAGAAACTCAGAGTTTGTAAATGGAGAATGTTCGTCCTCCTTCCTCGAGGACGTGTGGGAGACAGACGCTTGGTTGGTTGGTGAAGACATGAAACTTTAAACGGGTTGTACTGGCTGCAACACAAGTGGTCGTTTTTTTGCTTCGGACATTTAAAACCAGCAGTGATGTCACTGTCTTAAAAGCCACCAGACTCCATTTAAAAAAACAGTAATTTAATGAACACAGGAGTTACTGTGTGTTATAACAATGCAGAGCTGGATCAGTAAAACTCAACTTTGTTATTGTGGCAGTTTTATGAAACATCAGCGGCCAAAATGAGAACTGTTTTAACAAAGTCTGCGTGGTCTTGAAATGCGATTGAACCTAAAAGGAGCTGAAAGGGCGACGCAGGAAACGTCAACATGGAGGGACTGAAGGCGGAGAAAGAAGGATGATGAAGGAGGACAAGGAGGACAACAATGACGGAGGGATAACTGTGGCAGCAGGAAGACGTGTAAAGGCTTCAAGCTCTGCTGCTGCAGCCGGATGAAACCCGACTCCAGAAAACCTGACATGAACAACTCTCTAAAAAAAAAAGTAGGGATAAGAAGAGGTTAAAAAAAAAAAGTCAAATCTCCCTGAAACTTTTGCAGCGTTTCGGAGCGAGCGGTCACAGAGGCTCTGCTTCAGGCTGAAGTCACCTGACGTACATGTGGCCCCCGGCGTCAGGGTGATGTTTTTGGCTGCAGGAAGTTCCTTCTTGGGAGGGCTGACAGGAAGCTCATTGTCCTTCTTCCGTCTCTTATACGGGACGAAGAGGCGAACTGGACCGGTCTGGATCAAGCGGAGAGGATACGGAGAAATAAAATCAACACATGGAGGAGACGCACGCATTTAGTCCAAAACAAGCAGCAGCTTTAATCGGAGGAGAAAACAAACAAACTCACCATGCTGATGTTTTCTGACACCACAGCGTCTCCTTCCTTTGAACACTGAATCAGAGACACAAAAACTGTTTTAACCACCTGATAGACGCTTCACCAGCCCGGCCAATCAAAACCCCAGGATGAACTAAACCAATCGTCACCATATCGTTCACTCTCTCTGTCGAGCGCTCAGGACTCACCCCCGTCAGGTCATCACAGCAGGCTGCACAGGTACAAGAGGCAGCGTGGGGGTTGAGGATACGCTCCTACACACAAACACACACACACACACACACACACACACACACACACACACACACACACACACACACACACACACACACACACAGGAAGGAAAGAAGCAAATGTGTGTGTGAGTTAATCGAAGTCAGTTTTTCATATTTAACGCACAAACACGGCGACAACATGACTGTTCTCAATAAACACAAAAAGCACTTTTTCAACACCGCGTTGTGTGTCCGTCTTGGGTTGGGAAGTAAAGTGCTGTATGTCTGTCCTGTCTCCATGACAACAGTCTGTATGACCGGTGTAGGTACCAGATCGGCTCGGGGCCCTGCGCCTGCTAGTGACATCACACAAATATACATTACCCACGATCACAGAGTGTTTCTGATTGGTTGAGCTTGCTGTTACCATGGTAATATTCCCCCCCCCCCGCCATCAATTTGGAAAAGAGCGCCGGGGAAAGCGCCTTTCTAAAAAGTCGAAAAAAGCTGGGCGCCGTGCTTTTTTCCTGCTGAGAAAAGAAACGGCAGGTGGACACGGGGCCTCCATTAAAAAAGCCTGAGCTTCATCTGACTGCAACAAAAATCAACCAGCCTGCATCGAACAGGTGAACGGTTTACTTTAATCATCGAGACTACAGGTGTTTAAGGTATGTATAAGGTGTATGAGGCACCAGAGCGGTGGTGTCGTTTTTGTTTTTGAAGAAGAAGAAGAAGCACGTCGTACCTGAATGAGGCAGAGCAGAGGTCTGCCGGCGTACCTGATGCTCCTCTTCCAGTCTTTGCTGCTCGCTCTTCCTGCGGCGCCTTCAAACTCAGTGGGCGTGAACCACTGCTGGTTGTGTCTGATGCAGCGACCTTTCCCCCCTGAACACAAAACAGTCAGCGTGAGTGATTCGCCCGGCACAGCGAGGACGGTTACGTTTCTACTGGTCATGACGTGCTGATCACCTGATCCCAGTCTGTTCTTGAAGAGCACGCCGCTCGTGTTCCTGCAGCGGACCGGCAGCTCGTTGTTGTACACCGACGGGTCCCAGTTGTATTTGGAGCACGAGTCTTTGTCCTGCGGTGGAGTCAGCGGGGTGGGCGGAGTCTGTCGGCCTGAAGACGAGGAAACAAACAGACCCAGATCAGACACAGAAAAACCAGGACCCAACTTATCACTTTGTTCTCTACTGATCTGTGCTGGACTACTGGGTGGGAACAAGGCTTCAACACTCACATGCAAAAACACACACACACACACACACACACACACACACACACACACACACCAGTATGTACCTGATGCGATGGACGCAGCAGACTTGAGGCCAGCAGCTTCCACGATACTTCCGTCAGTGTGAACAACGATCAAAGTGGCTTTCTGGGTACTGAGACCCTCACCAAGCTGCAGGGTGGTCCTCCCACTCTGTGACACACACACACACACACACACACACACACGTCAAGACACACACATTAACAAGAAAGAAAAAGTTCAATACCAAGGACTGTGAGCAACAGTTGGAGGTGTTGAGTGCGTGTTGTGATAGCGTGAGCTGCGTGCAGATGGAGACACTGTGTGTGTGTGTGTGTGTGTGTGTGTGTGTGTGTGTGTGTGTTTTTCTACCAGCATGTGTTCGGGGAGACTTCCTGACGTGGCGACTGTGGTGGTGAAGACGTTGTCCTCTGCAGAATGAACTCCTCCCACCGACACTGCCGTCACCTCTGATCAACGAAGAAGAAATGTAAATATTTTGTATTCACAGAAACGTCACCCAGCATAGATAAGAAACTATAATGTATCTGGGTTCAACTCTAGATGACCTTTTCTATTACATACCAATAAGTGTTGTTGTCAGAAACTAATGAATATTGTCGCTGATATCCTTGACAGTAAAGCTCCCATGATGGTTTCTTCTTCAACCTTTCAGGCATCAACTAAGTCAGAGTTGAATTAATCTAGTGCCCGATTTAAAATTAAATTCCAGACATGATAAATGTTTAATTTTTAGTTGCTAAAAAATGTGTAAATTATTATTTTAGAGCTGTTTGGCTAACAACTGGGGCAACCTGGCCAGCTGAAGGAGCCCAATATATTATTTCAGTGTGTTTTTGTGCATTTTTATTTACAAAGAGCATTTAACAGATACTTACATTGTTAGTTAATTTTAAGTGCACAGATCTCACGAAAGTTGGAAGGTTTTATTCTAAATTTAACTACTTTTTTTTATTTTTTTTATTTACCTTACTTCACAATAATGGTTCAAATGTGCAATTTCCAGTTTGTATTTGGTTTTTTTGGAAGGCATCTCGCGACCTCCCAGTGTCTCGCGACCTCCAGTTTAGGAGACCCCTGCTCGATGCTGTGCTAATTCCTGGCTAACACTACAAGCTTTAAAACTCCACATTTTACATTTGGGGGAGTCGCTAAATGTTTCAAGTCAGAGCCGAATTTGAGACAAAGGTATAAGTTGATATATAGTACATTTTGATTGTGACATTTGCTGAAAATAACCTGACGACAGGCTGCGATTCTTAAAAATGCAAAATATATGAATGGAGTTTGGTTTCACACAAATCCGGAGAAACCTCAATGTGGTAATTAAAGCTATTAGAGATGTGATATTAGAGAGGTGAGATGTCGCTGTAGTCGAGGATTCATTAGACATGTGTGTCCTCAGTGAAACATGGAGGACAGCTTGTTTACATGATGACTTGTTTGTGTTTTTAGCGCCACCCCGCCGTGCAGCGGCCTGCACGCAGCTCAGGGCTTAAAGCACGCCTTGCCTGCGAAAGCCGCCTCGGCCTCGTCAGAGTTCGGCAGGGATTCGGCTCCCATGTCGATGTTTCCCGGTTCGGCCATCACCGCCATCGTGGTAACTTCGGCCTCCGATTCGGTATCCGAGCCGTCCCCCGGCTGAATGCCGATGGGCGGTTCAACCAGCCCGAGTGCCTTCGTGGCCGAGTCCGCTTCGTCCATTCTTCCGCCGAACGACAAAAGCCGAATATGAACGAGCGACGGAGGGAAGGAGCGCGCGCCGAAAGCCACCGTGTCCGGTACGAAGCAGAGATTACCTGCCGATGTTAACGATGACTAGTTAATGA
Organism: Symphodus melops; assembly: GCF_947650265.1. Lineage (NCBI taxonomy): Eukaryota > Metazoa > Chordata > Actinopteri > Labriformes > Labridae > Symphodus > Symphodus melops. The sequence goes on along the minus strand of NC_136696.1, from coordinate 27,204,125 downwards.
AAAAATACTCCTCGAGCGTTCAGGCGGGTAAAATCCGAAACAGGACGGCTGCATTTCATGAAGTCTGTTTGATGCACCGGAGACAGCCGAAAGAAGCCGAGCATATCCGGGGCGCCACACAGCGGCCGTTAGCCGCACTTATACAGAAAGACACGTGAGATGAAACACCACAAAGACGTTAGAAAATTAAAAGCTAAAAAATGAATTTGAAAATAATAAAAAAAAAAAAATATGATGCTTACAGTGTTTCGCAAATGGGAATAGACTACGTGACAAATATAAAGAAAATAAAAGTTTCACCACAACAAACCAATACAATGATTTCAAGGAAAATCCATACACTGCTGAAAGACAAATGAATCAACAGCATTTTGTTTTCTATGCAACTTCATAGCACACTATTTCCAACTTGAGGATTTTCATTTATTAGCTTTCATTTTGTGCTCACAATAAGAGACTCACAAACACATCCTTCAAAACACACTTCAAACAGAGGATAACAAGTCTGTGACCACTCTTAACCTTTATTGTCTTTATTGTTCTATTATTGTCTTGTGTCACTTGTACCTTTTTATTTATAATATGTCTGTCCCTGTTACCTGTGGAGGGACAACAGATGGAAACGAGCACTTCTGCTAAAGTCTGACGTCTTTTACAGCTGTAATTGTAACAACTGATCATTAATGTGCACTGTCCCTAAAAATGTATGAATGTACATATGGATGCGAAATACATCGATTTATTCCTGTTCTTTCACCAAATGTTTTCCTGGGAAAAGTTCTTTGCTCAAAGAAATTCTTTAAAAAATCCTTCATCACGACCCTCATTTTAAATATATTCTTCAATCAATCAGATTTATTGAAAGAAAAACTGTGCAGTTTGGACCTCAGATGTTACAAAGCGAAACAGTATTTTCCTTCCAGGCACACATTGGCGAACAAGCGGCCTCGACAGAGACAACTCCCAACAACCGTGTTTTTAAATGTAATTATTTATTTTCATTTAATTATCAAAACAATATCTTGTTTTTTTCTGTTAAAGTATTATGAAAATAAAAATAAACTCCTTTCTTAAAGTTTTGATGAATTCAAGCCATAAAGTATTCTTAGGCATACTTTAAATAATCCCTAAAACAACGCCATAAAGGGAGCAATCACCCTCCAACATGAAGCCCACTAAAGAACCCTTCACTTGATGCTTAGACACATAAATAGTCTGTAGACAATTAACACAAACACAACTGGAATGTAAACGGGAAGGAGTTTAACTTTCCTACATGACAAAGCCAAACTGTAATAATCTGATGGAGAGGACGGGCGTCAACACTTTTCATTTCATGTTAGAAATAAACAGTCTGAACCCTCGAACACACTGAGCATTACAACTGATGTTTAAAGGATTCAAATAATAGAATAAAGTTTGAGTATCATTAGCCGTTAATCAAAATGTAATACTGGTTCTTTGACATGTTTTCACTTTTCTATCAATCCTCAGTTTCCTTTGTGAATGGATATCTGAGATGAGAGCGTGTGTGTGTTTAAGTCTGCATTACTCATTTTTCAAATCTCAAAATCTGGCATTTTTTATTTTTTTTTTCACAGCTGCTCTGGCTTTTGTTCAGACTGCAGGGAAATCAGATTTGTTTCTCCGTTCAGGCTTTTTCAGACAGACTTTCTACAACTCCACAGTTTGGGTTTGTATGTCCAGAATTACATTTTTGTGTATTTGGTTTATTGTCGAGATTTTCTCAAATTGACCCCCCCCCCCCCCCCCCCCCCCCCCCCTTGCAGGAAACAGGATTTGGGCGATGGCCTCTTTGATGTTTCACATTTTGTGGCGCAGGTTTAAAGGTTTGACTCATGTGGTCAGTTCTTCTCCACCTTCAGCATCCGTCAGGCTTCACCTTCTCTTTGCCCACATTAAATCCTGGCAGCAGAAGGAAGGGAAAGCGAGTTGTTTCAGCATCTTTGGGGAGAAAAACTCATGACAGTGTCTCTGCTGACACCCCCTGCTGGCCACCTCAAGGATTCAACATGTTGTCTTGACTTCTTCCACACTAACAAAGTCTCCTCCTGACACCACACGATGATGACGTCACAGTCTACAGTCTCAGCTCGGCTTATAGCTGTCAGCTTTGAATCCTGGAGACCATGTAGTAGAGCAGGAAGAAGACCACGACCAGGCCCACAGAGACGTAGCAGAGGATGCGTCGGTTTTCCCTGCCGGATCGGACCATGGTGGAGAAACGCTTGACGCTGCCGCTCAGCAGGCCTGTCGCACTCAGGAAGTTTGAGTCCTGAGAAGGAAGAAGAAAGTAATTCAAGGCCCTACAAAACTTAACCAACGAGAGAAAACGTGCACTTCTGTTGAAGCTGTTTTATACTGTAGATGTTTAACCCTCAGTCTCTCTCATCTTTAACACTATTTTTTTAGTTTCTCACATGCTCAGAAACTCTTACAGCATGTGGAGATATGTGGAAGCAGGTCAAAAAGACTCAAGAAACTAATATTTTCCCATTTTTATTCTAAATAATCTAACTTTTTACAAAGTCAGCTCAGACATGTTATCATTGTAGAATAGGTTTGTCGTGATACCAGACTTGTTAACTTGGAATTTATTCTGGTAAAAACACAAAACAAAGAACATCTTAAACACATGTTCATTATATTCTTCTATCGTGCTTTAGAGAAAAAAAAACTCACCATGCCGTCCAGATACTCGTTCTGATCATCCACCTCTCTGTCGATGTCAAACGCAAGCTGTTGGATTTAGTGACAAGGATTAGAAGTTTATTTTTTTAGACACTTGCTAGTTAAAGGTATTAAAACATTATTTACATCATCTCATATTTACTTTAGCACACAGTCTTTGCTTTGGCATATAGGACATCCTGTTTGGATTCATATCAGAGTCATAAATATCCACAAGGAGAAGAAGAAACAAAGTGGCCACTTTGTTTCAGAAGAAACAAACAAAACAAGATCAGACATTAAAAAAGACAGACGGCGAGATTAAGGTGTCTCTTTTTAACAACTCACAGATTTCAGCCGGGAGACTTTGGTGGCCAAGTTCTCGGCTATCCGTTTGTTTTCAGCATCCAGCATGTCATTCACAGAGTCATGTCCTGGAAAACAAACACGCGGTTAAAAATATGTTCCTGTTAAAAGTCCTCAGTAAGTTCTGCAGTTGATCCATACCTTCACAAAACATGAACATGAATTAACTCAATAAACTAACCCATTCAGTAATATGAAATGTAGTGGTTATCATTTTTTTTGGCTCATGACTAAACTTAACCCAGACATCCAAACACATACTGAAGATGTTGGCTCAAATTAATTTGTTTTCTATTCTGTTGCAAGTTAACATTAATTCTATACAACATTGAACCTTTCTCATGGAGGAAAGGCTGGGATTACGTTTCTGCACAATGGAGGACAAGAGATTCTTGTTTTGTTTTGGCATTGAATATGTCCCACAGTAGTCTGTGTTTCATGTAATATGTATTTATATAGTGCTGTTCAAACAAGGCCATTCAAAGTGCTTCACAGACATAAAAACATAAATACATTAAAACAAAGCTGAAGGAAAGAATGCAACAGAAATTAAGAAAACATACACCATAAAAAGACAAAATAGTAAACGTTAATAAACGTTTTTTTTTTAAAGCGACGTCACGATAACCAACGGTCCCATCACATAACCTACTCATTACCTATAAGTAAATAATTTTTCAAATGCCAGGCAACACATTTAAAACTAAAAAAGTGGTAAAATTCAAATTATAAATAGATACAAATATATATCTAAATCTAAAAATACAGGAAACGTTAATAAAACTTTTTTTAAAACGTGACGTCACAATAACTAACGGTTCTACTTCATGGAAATCACGCGCTGGGTTTAAAATTTCACAGCTCCTTCAAATATCTGCGCATCTACATAAAAAAGGTAAATTCATACATATATTTGCAGAAGTGTGTTATTTTTTTTTAGGTAAATTTACAAGAAATACGTTTTTTAAAAGTTTGGGATAGTCAAATAGATTTGAAACAAACAAACAAAACGGCGCTAATGTAACTGCGCCACCTAACGCCAACGGTTAGCAAACGTTATTTAATTTACGTCTGTCGAGTGTGAATGACTTGCAGGAAAAAAGAGAAACTGTGTAATCAGCATTTTATTGAAAAAAAAAACAGTTGCTAAACAAGTATGACTAACAATAAATATAAACCCTCTTGTTTTAAGTGATGTTTTTCAAAGTAAGCTTACCGTTTAAAACCGGTTAAATGTAATAGCATTTACGCTAATCGTTTTCAGACCGCGCAGGCGCGTTCACGTACCATCACAAAAATTGGGAAAAATGTGTTTCTGAGCGTCAATTATTTTTTCTTCCTCATGATGGCACAACAACCGGATAGTTATGTAGCTAACGGTAATGAGATGTCCTTGTATAATCTCGTTTAAGTGAAATAGTTTTAAAATGATCTTTCGGCTGGTTCATGAGATCTTACAATACACTTGTTTACCTGTTTTATTATATTGTAACAATCTAATATATCCCCGATCTTATGCGTTGTGTAGGCTGGTGTTTAAAGTTTCTATCTGACGTTTTTAGTAACTTTGATTTCACTGTGTGCACTTGTAAATGTTTAAAATCTCAATTAAAGATAACTGGAATTGAATAACACCTTACATTACACTACTTATACACGCTTATTTTGCTGTCTCTATAGGGTGTTCCCACCTTATCTCATCTGATTCACAACATTGATTAAATTACAGTATTCAGTATTACACTGCAGGTTTGTTTTCCCTTGAATGGTAAAGGGATCAGACTCTCTACTCGCTAGTCTCTAATTGACAAATACGTACTGACTATACAGAACTAGTCCTACATATTACTGTTTATTACTGAGGCAGATGTGCTGCTCGGGTGGTCCAAGTTTCTCTTCCCACTGTGTTGACGTGATTTTAGTTCAACATCACGAAAAAGATGCAATGCTACGAAGAAGATCAGTGAAATGTAAATGAAAGGTTCAACTGCACTAGTAAGAAATGTTAACATTATCAAAACATGTTTCCCCACAAGTCCTGACGTCAAGCTGGTCAACTAATTGTTTTCCATGTTTCCGACTTGAGCAGGTGTAGATGGATTTTTTTACAACTTGGAAACTCGTTTTTTTCCCGGACGTGTCAGACATCACACGAATGAACAAATCCTCCAGGATCAAGAACGATTTGTGCTTTTGATTTGTGCTAAAGTCACCGACCTGAACTACTCTTGTCATATTTCAATTTACACACAACAGTAAATATCGGAATATTAAACTACTGTATGCAAGCCAACCTAAGTTATACCATACACAAGAAATCACCTTTTCAGCTGAATATATTCGGTATCGGCATTATATATCTTGAGTAAAAAATAATATTCTTAATGAATTTGTACCACACAGCTAGTTAGCCTGTTAGCTTAGCTCAGGTCTGTTAGTGAAGTGAAGTGACTCCAAACTACAAACATGAACCCGGTCTGTTCTGACGTTAAGAGTTTGACCTCCATTACACCGATCTAATATTTATAATAAGTATGTATCACTGGAGACGGTTCATGTCTCCACGTTAACAAGTGAATACGTGTCAAAAAATAAATACCTCTATTCCAGTCCGCCATGTTGACGAGTGACGTCACGATCAGCTGTGTGTGCGTTTACGTTGATCGACGCACGTGACACGGACATGTGGCACTTAATCTCGGTGTATTGACAATGTCTGCCCACTAAGTGGCGTAACACATACACACCAGTCACTGAACAGACAGTTGAGTTAAAGCTTGGTCAACTTGTCCTGTGGAATGAAGCACTTTAAAATAAATGAAGAAAAAAAATTGATCTTGTTTTAAGGTTTGAATGTATCCATTCAATCTCTCACCTGTAAGAGTTATAACGTGCATTTATTTTTGTTGTAAATTAAGATTTAAAATTGTGTTTTAATATTTGGTCACCAGCGCACTGATTGGAAAGTGGTGATGGCGTTGGGCTTGGGCAATCTTTGGCTGAATGTCAAATGATCCTATCAGTGACTTACTCGCTGTATTGGTCTTTTTCAGACTGCAGGGTCAAAGGTCATGATAGCTCCGACTGAAAAAAGCTATCATGCAAAATGTAAATCAGTGATTTCACCCTTTGTGCATCGGGTGTGTGTTTATTTAATCCTCCTGTGTCTCCATGTGCTGTAATCCACCTGTGTGTGCGTGTGGAACCTTACATGACGTCAGGCTGCTCAGTGGGGGGAAGGGAATTAATGCACAAGTTTTTGTGTGTGTTTAACCCCCTGTCTTTGATTTTACATGTTCTACTTATATGTGTTTAGCTCTGGCTGTATAGCTTTTGTGGCAGCATATATAAACCTAGTGTGAGTATACCTGGTCTGTTTAGAACTAGTGTGTGGACCGAGTTTCTGTTGCCCTGGTGTGAGTAGATCTGGTCTGCTGAGACCCAGTGTGAGTACCTGGTCTGTGTGTAGCTGGTGTAGACTTGGACTGTGCCACTGTTTAGACTTGGTTTTGGCTTACTGTAGATGTGTAGACTCGGTGTGTGACTGTTGAAGACCAGGGCTGTCCCTATCGGCAGGAGGAGCTGCAGGAGCAGCAGTCTCTGGCGCTGACTGAAGCCACAGATTGTCTAATTAGATTAAGCGAGGCTTTCCACAGATAATCATTTAGCCGGCTCCTGTTTTTTCCTACGATGGAGTGCTGCTTGTGCTCGTGAGCTTGCTGAAGGTCAAACTAAATTTCTGAACAAGAGGCTGTTTTTTGAGGAATACATCTTGGTCCTGGAGCAGGTGTGCAGACTGCCAGCTGAGGAACTGTGGTCAGGTTATGGGCTGTTTCTGGACCTGGGAGCGTGAAGCTGCTCAGAGTAATCAGACTGCCGCTAATACCTGCTGCTGCTGTTAACAAGAGGCGATGGGGGAAGTTTCTGTAAGTAAAGCCTTTCTTGTCCTCACTGCTGCAGAAACAAAGAGACAATAATGTTAAAGCAGGAGTGAGAATATTTTTTTCTGCAAATCCTGACTATTTGGATTCATATCCTGAATGTATTGTTTATATTAAAGATTTACCTCTTTGCTAATGATAAGTTCATTTGTAACTGATAAACAGAGAAATTAGAACAACATTCTTGCTGTTTCCTGCTGTGCACTGAACTTCTTTTGTACTTTTAGTTTGAAACACTTATGAGGCTGTTGTTCACATTAAGCTGCAGTCTTTATTCATATGACTGCCATGACTTCTGTTCAGCGTATCCTGCTCTCAGAAGCTCTTTCTTTCTCCTTCAGCGGTAAACAGACTGCTTCTCTCTTGCTCAGATTAAGCCTCGACTGACTGATTGACACAGATTACAGCTGAAAGCACAGAGGTCACAACCTGTAAAGAATAAATATAAATGCTTTTAGTTCACATACCAGCAGGTGTGTCAATTAAAAGACCCAAGTCAATCAACAGTTAAAATGTTCAGATTGTTTTTAAGAACGGGGGTGGGCGATCAGAGCAGTGGGAGGGATGCTGATTGGATTGGGTTGCTCAGTTCCTGGCTCTCTTTGGTCCGTGTTTCTTCTCTGGTTGAGGGCATTTCAGTGATACGGCTTGTAACTGATGAGATGAGATGATACAAGCGGCAGGTGCTTAATGTAGCCCTGCTGTCCAGGATAAAGTCACTATAGTGAACACTTTCTGTTGTCTGGTTTGTTCTTCCCCTGCTGCAGCCGTTAACATCTTATAAAGCATGATTGAATCAGGCTGATCTAAGAAACATAAAAACATGTTTTAGTCTCTTTCCAGCTGACTTGAAATCATCGAACTGACACTTGAAGAGGACTGATGTAACGCTTGGAGGAGGTTTAATGCTTGCAGCATCACTTTATTTATGACACTACCAGTTATGTTGCCCACATTTTTTAATTTGAAGATTCTGTATTGATATTGGGGGAAAATGAACGTGAACAGAACGTGAACAGAGTCCAAGTGGACCCTGAGTAATCTCAACCACATAAAAAGAATTCATATGTTGTTACCACGTTGTTTCTCAGGATGTTCTTGTTTTTTCAAACATCAACGGTCTCTATTACTCTATTGGCAGTGGCATCATATTTTTTTGCCAGAATAAGACTAACTAAATACTCCTACTAAATATTAGTCCTTAAAGTCCCTATCTATCTATCTATCTATCTATCTATCTATCTATCTATCTATCTATCTATCTATCTATCTATCTATTATATATATATATATATATATATATATATATATATATATATATAATGTGGAAACAATACTAAGGACATGGCCTTTGTATCCTGTGCCCATTTTTAACATTTTGGTGTCCTTCCAGAGTTTCTAATTTGTTTTCCAAAGGACGTCTAATAAAAGCAGACTTTCTGTCCCCCTACAGTCACGCAGTCCCCATCAGGCCAGATCTGCACCTCAGGCTGACCACTGAGTCTGTGTTTATCTGGAAGGCCCCTGTCGAGTCCCCGTGGAAGGAGACATGGCCAGAAATTCACTTCGGGGGTCGAAACATGGCCGACGCGCCGAGGCCAACCACGAGAAGGAGTTCAGCTGCACCCTACAGGATCTGCGCTCGCTCATGGAGCTCAGAGGCCCAGAGTCTGTAACAAAGATCCAAGAGTGTTATGGAGATGTTAATGGACTGTGTGCCAGATTGAGGACATCGCCTGTCGATGGTGAATATGTTAAAACACTCCGCCATTCCCACTGTCATTTATTTAAAGCAACAGGTCACATGGTCTGCTTAGGCACCAAAGACTCAGAAACATGAATGTAAAACTCCCCGGCAGCCTCTGCTCTTCTCTGCCCTGTGTTAACTTCAGGACAGTTATAGTTTAGAAAAATGCCTTTAAAGTTCACAGCAGCTCGAAAAAAAAGAATCTTTCTTCATGTTTCTGAGGTCATTATTGGGATGTGTTTTCTAATTATCACAGAATTAGTTTAAGCGACTTTTTACAAACTTTCATCAGTGTTGTAAAACAATCACAGAGTATCATTGGACCTTGAAAACATCAGTCATTTGTATGGTGTTGGCAGTGGTAGTAATCTGATTAAGCAGTAGGAATCGGCTCGGGATCACCAACCCACGTTACATGCAGCGTTTCATCAGCAGTGCCATTTAAAAATCAGCGTCCTGTGTAAAATTCATTTCCTCTGAGTGAATTAAATGCTCAGTAAAGTGACATTTACCAAATTACCACCTCGAAAACAGGATGACCAGAGGGGTTTAGTGTTCGACATTTCACGCTAAAAAAAGACTTCATGACTCCACTGGGACTTCTGGTTTTCTTGCCATGATAATGAATAACCTGCAGTTTGTGTGTTTCAACACCTGTATTAAAAAGTCTGTTTTCAGATCAATGACCTTCTATACTTACAACTTGTTTTAAAATGCAGAGCCATACAGACTTTATCTGATGAAAACATATATTTGTTGGTTCTTTATAGTGTTGTTTGTGGCCAAACACAGCCGTTACTCAAGTCTTGCTTTTATTTGACAGCAAGCTTTTACTTCAGGTGATACTGAAGTCAACTTTTGTTCAGATGAGTCAAACTTAATATTAATGATACAGTTTTGCATGAACCTGTGTTACACTGACCTTGGGACAGTTAATTAAGTGCTGACCTCTAATCGGTGGGTGCCGTGGAGTCTGTGCATTTGTGGACTTAGTGTTTCTAATACGTCTGCCCTTTGACATTTTCCTCCTCATCTTTAATTCATTCAGTCTGTCTGTCTTCCACACACGTAAACACCTACAGCATTTCCACTCCAGCTGAGAGAGAGATAGCTAAAATGTCAGGAGCAGCTTGAAATCAGTGGAAAATCCATCACACTGCTTCTCTGCGCTCTGTGTCTTAAGAGTGGCAGCTGGCGGGGGGGGTCCATTAACTTAGTTACCTGAAAGCATACAGCTCCTGAGTTTCATTGTCTGGGATGGATGATTTTCACACACGATGAAGAGGAGTGGTCGGTTTAAAACCTGTTCAAAGTGACCGAGTCAGCTGCTGCTTGCAGTGTGTCCAGAGGGATCTGAGCATGTTCTGACATGTTGTTCAGCTCCACAGAGAAAACCAGTCTGCTCCCTGCTCCCACACAACACCACTCGAACATACTGGAGCAAGACACAAACACCAAGCATGATGCACCTCGTCCCCTTTCTTTAAAGTCACATTTATTGGATTTAAGACTTCATTTAAAACAGACTAAATAATAAACTATTCTACATTTTCAGTAGAAGAATGTTTCCTTTGTTCTGGCACTCATGTGGCATCAGCTTCATACTTTTCCCTGTATGAATAAAAACACATAAATAGATAGTTGAACGAGTTAGAGCGAGCTGCTGTTTGTACACGTATACAAACTTCACATCAAGGTCCAAGAAAAAAACATGAATATTTAACATTTCTTATTGTGCCACATAATCAGTTGAAATACTGAAAATTTAAATCAATGTTCAAGAAAAACATTCTTACTTACTTACTGTCTTTGGATTTATTTGGATTTTTTTTTAACACACTTGGTCAACCTACAGGCGAGCTACCTATTGGAGAGCCCTGCCCTTATGTGCACATTCCTCAAAAATATTACATGCTGTGGGCATCTGTAATTTTTAAATGAAGAGTTTAAGATTACGTTTTAACAAACAGTATGAGTTTGTAAAAATCAGCATAATGTGATCTTGACTCAGCGTCATCGTGCCGTTGGGATGACGACACAAAGTGTTTAATAACTCTTGACCTAGGTTTCAGAGTTATGTATGAAGAGGTTAGGATTAAGAATTTACTTTGACATGAGATTAAATAAAAAATCGCAGGGATCAACAGAGGACATATTTTTGATGCCGTGTTTTTGTCTCCACCTGCAGGTTTAGACGGAAATTCAGAGGACATCGACCGAAGAAAACAGGAGTTTGGACAGAACCTCATCCCTCCTAAAAAGCCAAAAACCTTTGTGCAGTTAGTTTGGGAAGCCCTGCAGGATGTGACTTTGATAATCCTGGAGGTGGCAGCCATTATTTCACTAGGCCTTTCTTTCTACAAACCACCAGATGCTGATAGACAGCGTAAGTTCATTGTTTGTTCAAATCAAACCTTCATCTCTGATTGTCTCAGTGTTTAGAGATCTGTTAATAACAGAGAGCAGTGAAAACACGTTTTCCAGTCCAGAGACTGAATGTTCTCTCTCTGGGTCTTTAGGCAGAGAGCAGAACTTGCACACTTCCTGTTTTTAGTCTGTTACATTCACTTTTCCACCCCGCCAAGCTGGCAGTTAGATAAAAGAAATCACCATACAAGCATATTTTATTGCTGCTCAATATAACGTAAGTTGTGTTTTTGTGTGAGTTAGGAAGATGTTGTGTTCTGTTGGGTCGGATCACTGACAGGATCATTTGATCAGATCAGGAAATGAAGTAATTGTAAAAAACTGTTGCTTTCATTAGCAGTGCCCGGCTCCTGGATCGGCTCCTGCAGATTTTAGACACACAAAACATTCATCTGTGAATAATACATGTGCTTTAATCCACCAAATGTTAAATGTGTAACATTTCCAGACCGTCCATCCAGCAGGTGTGTGTGTGTATCACTGGCTGCTCCTGCTGTTCCTGTCGGCAGATAAATAGGGATTCTTGTATGAGCAGTTATAAGACATGTAGCCAACAGCCCTCTGAAGTGCCCGTCCAAATCTACCCACACTCATCTTGAACCCTGATTAAATGATTTAGCTACATCTCTTTCTTTTTTATTTCTTTTGGGTTTTCAGTCTTTTTGTTTGGATGGGGAGGAAATCAGAGAGACTATCTGTCATGCTTTGTTTGTCTGTATTGACTATAAGTCAGATATCTCAAATATTAAGGCTGCACAGGAAAAAAATACCAGAAATTACTTTTTGATTATAATCCCAATAAAGAGCTTCTTCACAGAAGTAGTACATAGTAGTACATAAAATACATATGTATAGAATATGAACAGGCAGGAAAATGAACTAACGTTGAATTATTCCAGAGCTTGAACTCCAGTCTGTGTTGTCACTTTTCAGACTGCGGCAGAGCAGCCGGGGGCGCGCATGAGGACGGGGAAGCCGAGGCTGGATGGATTGAGGGTGCTGCCATTCTGCTGTCAGTGGTGTGTGTGGTCCTGGTGACGGCCTTTAATGACTGGAGTAAAGAGAGGCAGTTCCGTGGTCTTCAGAGCCGCATCGAGCAGGAGCAGAAGTTCACCGTGGTCAGAGGGGGCCAGGTGGTCCAGATCAAAGTGTCCGAAATAGTTGTTGGAGACATCGCTCAAGTTAAATATGGTAAGAAAACCTGTTACAAGAAGCAAACTACTACTGTCGATTTATTCTAAGGTGCTGAATTTCCCTCGGGATCAATAAAGTATCTATCTATCTATCTATCTATCTATCTATCTATCTATCTATCTATCTATCTATCTATCTATCTATCTATCTATCTATCTAGTATTAAGGCATTGTTGATGTTTGTCTTTGTCATTTCCTGGCAAACCATCAATCATAACAGGCCCCTCCTTCATCGATGACAGCACTGTAATGGTTTCTCAAGATAACGAGTGAAATCCAAAGAAAGAAATATGATGTTAGAATTGGTTATTGTTTGTCCTGCCACACCCAGATGATGAACTGATAAAGTGACATGATGATTGTTTTGGTTCCAGGTGACCTCCTTCCTGCTGATGGCATCCTGATTCAGGGCAACGATCTGAAGATTGACGAGAGCTCTCTGACCGGAGAGTCGGATCACGTCAAGAAGACTCTCGACAAAGATCCCATGCTGCTGTCAGGTACTCCTCTCAGTTCCATTATGTCAAAAAAAACTGTCAAGGTCAATGTGATCTGAGCTCCACTGTTAGATCTGACGGATCTTTGTAGACTCAACGTGAGTGAAATGAGCAAATTATCCTTAAACATAAAAAATACAACGCAGCTTTTCTTTCTCGTCCAGCCTTTCTTGTAACAGAGAGAGGAACTTTCCTTAACTGAAAGCAAGTTCATCACTATCATTTAAGAGAGAGCTTTAAAAGCAACAGTCGAGATGTTGATTCTGTTGATTCTCTCTTATTGGAGCAGAACTGCCACTTGTATGGTTCTTTAATAACCCTTCTCGCCCGTTTTTACCACTGTCAAGTATCCTTGTGTTCCTTTAAAGGCGCTCTATAAATCCTAGGTATGATATCATGATTTGCAGACAGGCACACTTACCTGTAATGGGAGGTTTGTCCCAGGCTGTCTCCTGACATGAACACAACACAGTCCTTCGTCCGTTTTAAACGTGGACAAAACAAATGTGCTCAAAAAGATTCAGAATGTGTCGAGCAGGTGATTTCTTCTCCCAGTCATTTATTATCATCATCATCATCATCATCAGTTCAGCACTTATTTATTGAAGAAGTTCGTGAATGTTGAGATCAAGATTATTAAACAGTTACTGATTGATTTGACAACATCTGGCTCACGTCCATCAATCTTAAACTGTCTTCACACTCGGGCACTTTGTAAAGCAGTGAAGACACGTTAAAGTAGAGCAACAAAGGAGAGATCCCTCCAGCAGAGCATAATCCGGATGTCGTCTGTAAAACGTGGACAGAAATAAAAACGGTAAAAGTTGTCTCTCTCTCTCTCTTTCTCTCTCTCTCTCTCTCTCTCTCTCTCTCTCTCTCTCTCAGGTACGCATGTGATGGAGGGTTCTGGAAAGGTCCTGGTCACTGCTGTCGGTATCAACTCTCAGACCGGAATCATCTTTTCGCTGCTCGGAGCCAGTGAAGAAGATGAAGAGGAAAAAGCAGAAAAAGAAAAGAAAAAACAGAAGCTGAAAGAGGACCGGAAAAAAAAGAAGATTGAGGACAAGAAAAGTAAGTTGAGCATTTTGCTCTTCAGCACGTCAGACTGTGATATCAAACAGAGCTCACTTTTTAACACGTCTTCTTTAGAAGTTGAGGGAACTCTAAAGTTTCATATCGACATGTTTGTTTGAGGCTGTGTATTGTAAAGGAGATACCCTTCATAAACGACCTTATCGTAACCTTTTTACCATTTCTGTTCTGAAGCATGCTCCCAACAACCCGAGGCTCAAACCTACTGAGCTCACAAAATTCATGCCCACTAAAAGTAATCAACCAATTATTATGTGTTAGAAGAAAACAGAATACAAAGAGACAACAGGTAATCTGTTAGAATGAGTCGTTTTGATCCAGTAGTGCAAGTTACCATAGGGCCCAATTAGTTCTGTTACCAAAAGCCCTAAAGTTTGTAGTGTATTAAATATTTGATTTAATAGAGAGGAAACCAAAACACAGAAATGAATAACATCTCCTGGTTTGAAAATATTCAATAAAGACAATGTCAAATATAAGACGAAATAGCTGTGTGCCTCTGGGAGAAACATCGTATTGATGATTAACTTGTGAGTTCTGGAGGTTCTGACTTGTGGTCGCTTCTCGATAACTTCAAGTGTTAGTCGAGGAGATCCGTCCCTCTGTTGTGCGTGCTCAGTTACCTCTCCTGTGTGTCTGTGAATACTCCTTCTGTAACATCACAAACGCAGACAGTGTCTTTATATCCAGTCGTTCAGCTGTGGGAGGAAATTGTTGATGCAATAACAGAGGAAATCAGAGATCAGCACTGCAGTTTGAAGTGATGTGTTAATGATTCACCTCGTTGGATTCTGAATGGAGCCTCGTCACAAGCTTCTTTGTGTTGTCCCTGTGACATACATGTTTCTGTTGCCTGTTTTTCCCTGACAGATAAAAAAGAGGATAAAAGCAAGAAGGGTAAGCTGCTCGTCGATTGTTTCCCTTTGTGAGTGGATGAAATAGTGGTGTTGAACAGTTCGTCTGTACTACTGATTTCCCTTTGGTGCTTCTGAGCGGTACTTTAAAAGCTAGAAACATTTACCCCTAAAAGTTCCCAAAACTGTAAGTGCTTCTCAAGAGTGCGTTTAGTAGCTTAGACTTCACCCTGAATAGAAAGTGTGTTTGTGAGTAACTGAAGCATGTTCAACAGTTTGTGATAGAAAGTGTGCCCGTCCTGTTTGTGTTCAAATAAAGTAAAAGCATTTCTATTCTCCAACAAAAATAGATATTTGGGTTATTGTGGAACTTGCCTGATGTGTCTGCACTATGTACTCATTTAACATTTAAATTTTAGTTTGACAACAAAAACTAAATCTGGAGTATGCTAAAGAGCTGCGGTGATGTTAGACAGATTGTACAGTGATGATCACTCCAGTTTACCTTTCCTACTGCGTTAAGTTATCAGACTGACTTTAGCTTGTTTAGGAGCAAAATGACACACAAGAGGCTTGAGACCATTTTCAATGTGTTTTTACAAAAGTTCACAATTTGACTAAGTCATTTGGAATAAGGAGGAGGATTGAGTACAGCCTTTAAGTTGTTAGACTGTGGGCGGAAATGTTAAATGATTTGACGCCCACGTTTACAAAAGAATACTCCACATCCTGTGCGGAGAATGACAGAATGAGTCTGAGTGATGGAGGATGTAGCCAGGCATGTATTAGCTTATAGGCTGCATAGATTTCAGCTCTCATACTAACCAGATTAGGCCTTTGGAGTTTTTCCTGCGAGCCTACCTGTGAAATCCCCACATGAAGGTGGGCTGAGCCAATGTGTCGACGCATCAGGTGACATTAAAGCGAGCAAGTGGACTGAGGTGGTGACAGTATCATGTGACCTGTGAGCGCTTGTTGTCTTTTCTGAAGTATGTTCTTCTTTTGCTGACGCTACGAATCTGTCCAGTTACAAAGTCATTGATATAAATATAAAAACCTGTCATTTTAAAACAGGGAGCGCGTCCAGCTCATGAAAGAATGAGCAGACGTTCATGAGCAGCCACTGAGCTACTGATGTCAACAAAAAAATAAAATCTTAAACTGAATTCAAATTAGCCTGTTTTTAAAATGTTAGCCTGTTATACCAACCCAGGTTCATGAACTATCCCAAACATTTAAAAACATCTGTATTTAGGTTAGAATCATTCAGTATATTTTACTACTGAACATTTTTGCCATATTAAATCAATAATGATTTTTTTTTTATTTTACAATTTGATTCTGCACGTCTCGATTTGGTGCTCAAAAAAAGTCTGGAGCTGCAGAAGATCATGGCCCATGTTTCCTGGTCCCGGGCAGGTCCTCCTAGCTCCTTGTGGTTCCACTTGGTGGAGTGTGTGTCCCTGTGGTCTGAGCAGGAGGAGCAGGTGCTCCTGACTCTGTTGATGGTGATTAGGAGCAAGTAGATTATCTGCCTTAAGCTCGGCAGCTGCTTTCTTCTCCTGCCTGCTGCTGCTGCTGCTGCCTGGCCTGTCCACTAATAACCTCATTACTGAGCTGGGATCAGCAAGCTCACACACACACACACACACACACTCAGATACCCTCACCCTCTGACATTGAGCTATGTGTCACTTGACTCGAGAGTGCCATAAATTGTTGCCGAGGTGATCTGGATGCAAAAGAGATCATGCAAATTCATCGTAAATGAGTTTTTTATGAAATAAGTTTGGAGCGAGGCTTCCACTCATATGTTAGTTTTATCTATAAAAAGGATTAAAGACGGAAAGAAAGCCGTTGTCACTTGTCGAGAGGAAACATGAAGACCCAGTCCATCACACTCTGACTGACTGTTCCCTCTGTTAACACGAGACAAACAAGCAGCATCATCCTCAGCTCCCTCTCTGTGGTCCTTATAAAGAGTGTACAGAAAGATATTCACTCATCCCATGTGACGCAACTCTGCCAATCAAATCGTTTTCAAAGATCAGCCGACTGAGTGTGTGAGAATAAAGATACACGCGTGTGTCAGCCGACAGGAGTGTTTTAGATCCAGCTTCAGTCAGTCAGAGAGACGGACTCATCACATGCTCTATAGGTCAGAAAAAAACAAGCAACAAAAATGTTATCATCCAGAACTGACAGACAGTTCAAAACCAATATATCTCACATGGTTTAATAATACTGATGCTACATTAACAGTAGCAGTGCCAAGCCTCACTACCAGTCAAAGCGCAGATGTTTGGAGCAGGCATGCCCTTTTTTATCTGGACTGATGAAACAGAAAATCAATGAACTAAGAGCCCAGGAGGATCAATCTCCCACAATCCTGTCCAACGATGTAACAAATAATGTTCCTTCATATTGCTTAGATTTGGGGTCAGCATACTCAGGGGACGCTTGACACAATTCCAGCTCTTATTTTACATCAACAGTTGATTGAAAAGGGAAACATCTGAAAACAGTTTGATTTAATTGACACCAGTTCAACAGCTGAGATCTTTTTGAGTGAGTCAGTATGTTTAACACAGGCATTCATCTGGACAAATATGACTGAGCTATATGAATAATACTGCAAGTTGAATGTGTAAAGGTTTGTGTTCTAACACTTGAATGTTTTGCACGATATGTCTTCAGCGGGAAAAGACATGGATGGAGCACCTGTGGAGATGCAGCCACTCAAGGAAGATGGAGAATCAGAGAAGAAGAAGAACCTACCAAAGAAGGAGAAGTCAGTTCTCCAGGGGAAGCTGACCAAGCTGGCTGTGCAGATTGGCAAAGCAGGTATTTTCAAAAAACAGATAAATATGACCAGACATGGGAATGAGACTTCATTCTTGGGATTTTTGTTAGAAAAATGCAACTTTTCATGAGGAACGATTGGGGTATGGTAACAAACATAACCATGAATAATCTTTAGCTCTGCAGAGGTTTTCATTTTCCCTCACTAAATGTACAACTTCAGAAAATTTAAGAAAACAATTCACACAATCATACACAGTAACAAGATAGTCCTTCAGTAATGTCATTTCTTCAAACATTTAAAGGAGGTTTGTGTTATCAAAGTCGAGTTTCACTGACGCAGTGCACTCCAGCTCTGAGGTTCAATTCAGGAAGTTTAAATGTTTGAGTGAAGTGAAAGTCCGGAGCACTTCATTGCTTCGTTATTGCACATCAAACATTTTGTGTTCACGAGTTCAGCAGTACACGAGTCGTTCTCTTTCTGTGTCTTTTTTCTAGGTCTTTTTATGTCGACTCTCACCGTCCTCATCCTCATCACCCGCTTCCTGATCGACACCTTCTGGGTGCAGGGGGTTTCCTGGGCCAATGAGTGTATGCCCATCTATGTGCAGTTCTTGGTCAAGTTCTTCATCATTGGTGTGACAGTGCTGGTGGTAGCTGTGCCTGAAGGTCTCCCTCTGGCTGTCACCATCTCCCTGGCATATTCAGTCAAGGTCTGTCTGCACGGCAGTGCCACTCTGATTTCTACATCTTTGTTTTTCTACAAGCACGTATACATTCAGTCAGCTCATGTTCTCTTTGTCACATGTTGTTTCTATGATTGTTTGTATCTATTGCTGTTGTCCATGTTGGTTGTACCAGTGACCCTCTCGTGAGCCTATTTGACTTCCTGGACCGAACACTGTTCCTGCTGTCAAGGTCTTTATAAATTCAGAGCGACGCTAACAACCCTGCGTTTCCTACTTTCTCAGAAAATGATGAAGGACAATAATCTTGTCCGTCACCTGGATGCTTGTGAGACGATGGGCAATGCCACAGCCATCTGCTCCGACAAGACAGGCACCCTCACCATGAACCGCATGACAGTGGTGCAGTGCTACATGGCAGGACGCTACTACAAAAAGGTGCCGGAAGCGGACGTGATTCCCAAACTGGTCTTGGACCTACTCATCCAAGGCATCGGGGTCAACTGCGCCTACACCACCAAGATTATGGTAGGCTGTAAAAATAGCTTTCCATTCAGGAAGCACTGTTAGTTAAGCATTTGACCTGGAGTAAAAGATAATTTGGAGAGCTGCCACGTTGGCTCAGGACTCATCTGATCGCTGGCTCCTGGATCAGCCGCCAGGATCAGTGAGGAGACAAACAGGTCACCTACACGCTCATTAAGTACCAAAACATTTATGATCACTTTTCATTGTCAGCTCACTCCTGACACTGCTGACAGTTATTTCACTTTACACTCGTCTTGTTGTTTAACGTAGTTCTTAACCTGAGCTCATGTGATGATTAACAAACAAAAGAATTAGACCACATTATAACTAATTAATTCACATTGAAGGGTTTGAGTGTTATGAGTTAATATGGAGTTTTGTGTTTCGCTAAAGAATACACACTTGTTAAAGTATCATGACATAGACGTGCAGGAAGAACAGCAGAGCTGCTGTTGTAATACTGTATTCTAAAGTTGATCCATCAATAAATCTTTGTATTGTGCCAATTCAGAACAAATTTGATCTCAAGACACTTCACAAACAGAATTGGTGAATAAAAACCACCTTTTAACAGCTGCAGACACTGTGGGAGTTTGGGAGGTGGTGGGGCTGAGCATGTATGGTAGGTCAGATCTAGCCATGAAAGAGCAGAGGGAAATCTGCAGCTTAAATAGACGTCCAGTTGGAGGGAGGTGATGTCAGGTGATTGTGGATAATGATGATAATCAGTGCAGCTCCAGTTGACTGCTTGAACTAGCTTGCAGACATTACCCCATTTGTGTCACGCTCATGATGTTAAATCGATGGTATTGTCACTATTACTGCTACTTTTCATCTTCAGACAACAGAAGAAAACAATGAGCCATTTAAAGTGAAACATGTGCTGTAGATTTAACATCCACTGTGCTGCTGCTCCATTCAGCCTCCAGAGAAGGAGGGAGGGCTGCCTCGTCAGGTGGGGAACAAGACTGAATGTGCCTTACTGGGATTCTCCCTGGACCTGCGACGTGACTACCAAAGTGTTCGCAATGAAATCCCCGAGGAGAAGCTTTTCAAGGTCTACACCTTCAACTCTGTGAGGAAGTCTATGAGCACTGTACTGAAGAACCACGATGGCAGCTACCGGATGTACAGCAAGGGGGCCTCTGAGATTCTCCTCAGGAAGTACGTTTACTCCGGCTGATGATGATCAACCTCTGTGCTCATTCAGATCATTATTACATGACTCTGTGCTTGATAGGTGCTGTAAGATCCTCGTGTCGAGCGGCGATACCAAAACCTTCAAACCTCGGGACAGAGACGATCTGGTGAAGAAAGTGATCGAGCCGATGGCGTCAGAGGGTCTTCGGACCATCTGCCTCGCCTACAGAGACTTCCCAGTCTCTGATGGAGAGCCTGACTGGGAAAATGAGGCACAGATCCTCACCGGCCTCACCTGCATCTCTGTGGTTGGCATTGAGGACCCTGTACGACCTGAGGTACGTGAGCCCGGTCCACAGCAAAACTCACTGTGACCCCATCGCTGTATTCCTCGAGTGTTCTGTCCATGGCACTACAAAGCATACATGCGTTCTCATCAGGTACCAGATGCCATCAGAAAATGCCAGCGGGCCGGGATCACAGTCCGAATGGTGACCGGAGACAACATAAACACAGCACGGGCCATCGCTGCCAAGTGTGGCATCCTGCATCCTGGAGACGACTTCCTGTGCATCGAGGGCAAAGAGTTTAACCGAAGGATCCGTAACTCAATGGGAGAGGTCAGACGGACAGAATGTGAAAATCAGACATCAGGGTCCTCTGACCATCTTAAACAATAGTTATCCTCCCTATGACATTTAGTGTCTGCTAAGAACGGATACATTCACTTCATTCACTTTGTATTGATGTCGTCATGTTTGTCGTTCTTCAGATTGAGCAGGAGCGTATTGATAAGATTTGGCCTAAACTCAGAGTCCTCGCCAGATCTTCTCCAACGGATAAACACACCCTGGTGAAAGGTCAGACACACTTCACACAGTCTTTGTGCTGATAAGACCTTGAATATAATAAATAAAGTAAAGGAAGAGACTGTTCTAAGGCTTCAGTCCTCACTCGATGTGTCAGCGTCTCAGCTCGTCTTCTCTCTGTCGTGTGGACAGGTATCATCGACAGCACCGTGCTGGAGCAGAGGCAGGTCGTTGCAGTCACTGGGGATGGAACCAACGACGGTCCTGCCCTCAAGAAAGCAGATGTCGGCTTTGCCATGGTAACAGTCAATGCCATCAAAGTGCTGCCTGTTGAATTCTGGTCTGTGAGAAGTTTTAGAACTGTTTATAAAACAAGCTGAATTTAATACTGATGAAACAGCGGCTGGGATCGAGTGGATTGATGAGTAATGAGTTAGTGTGTGTTGTTTGGAAAACATTTATATATATATATATATATATAGACATCTTATCAACTAAACTAAATGGTCATGAAGTATGAAAAACAATTCAGCAAGGTCTAATTAATACTTTGATTTATATTATTTATTATTTTAAAGGAAAAAGCAGCCCTCACCTCACTGTAAATGTACTCGGCAATAAAAACGGATTCTGCACTGTTGGATGTTCAGAGTTGATTCTGCTCTATGATCAGTCAACAGTAACAGTGAGTGTACCTGACTTGCACGCTTCGCTCTGCAGGGCATCGCTGGTACTGACGTGGCGAAGGAGGCGTCTGACATCATCCTGACCGACGATAACTTCAGCAGCATCGTGAAGGCCGTGATGTGGGGAAGGAACGTCTACGACAGCATCTCCAAGTTCCTGCAGTTCCAGCTCACTGTCAACGTGGTGGCCGTCACCGTGGCCTTCACCGGCGCCTGCATCACCCAGGTCAGAGCCCCCTGACGCTGCTGCTGCCCAAAAAGAATCCAAACAGTTTGTGTTGTTGTAACCTCTTGAGATATAAAATCACACGAAGGCACAGTTTTTTTATTTCTGATGAAAAGGTCAGATTCTTCAGCTTCAGCTTCAAGGAGCTGCAGTTTGCGACTGAAGTTCCGGTTTTATATTTGAAACTGTAAAAGTCAGAACAGCAACAAGTCCGTCAGAAAGAAAAGCCAAACTCTGGATGTGTGTGCGGCTGTGGTTGTGCTGACAGACGCTGACTGTGTGTTTGTAGGACTCTCCTCTGAAAGCTGTGCAGATGCTTTGGGTCAACCTCATCATGGACACCTTTGCTTCTTTGGCTCTGGCCACCGAGCCTCCGACCGAGGCGCTGCTGCTCAGGAACCCTTACGGCCGCAAGAAGCCGCTCATTTCCCGCACCATGATGAAGAACATCCTCGGACACGGCATCTACCAGCTGGTAGTCATCTTCACTCTGCTCTTTGCCGGTCAGTGAACGCACCACAGCTGCTGATCTTTACTCACGAAGACGTGAAACAATTACTGTGACTCAACATGCAGATATGTAGGAGCTGGTTTTCATTCTCACTCTACAGAAGAGTGTCGATTAAAAGAGCTTTACTTAACCAACCAGGAACCACACTTCTCTGAAAAGCATATTCTTAACTCTAAAATTGTTTTATGTTTATGTAATGACAACTTGAGGATAACAAACAGGATCAGACGTGTGCAGATTTATCTTCAAGGCTTTTTTCAGCTCAGCTGGTCGAGCAGGCGCTACAGATTGATGGTTCAACTCCCGGCTGCCACCATTTCCTCTCTCTTCACTTTTTTCCTGTCCAATTAAAACGAAAGGCCCCAAAATTATCCTCTTTTTTTTTTTTCTTTTTTTTTTCGTATCCTTTGTTCTACTAATCATGAGTGAGGAGAGCCTGAGACAGGTCTGTTCGGTTCAGGCTGAGCTTTGTTGATACTTGTTTAATTACAGATTGACTCGTGAATGAAGTTCTTTACACATGTAGTCCCAAGCAGGATGTTTACCTTTTACGCCATGTCTGAAAAACAGGGGCGAGCTGTGTGTGCTCTCGCTCTTTGGTTACTCATTTTACCTCTTGTGATTCCACAAAGCCTTCAATTAACGGAAAATCTCCCACTCGGACAATTTTACGCCACTGTGGATGCAATGTATAAGTACAGAGACGTGATGGTGGCAGAACTTAGTTAAAGCATAATCCAGACGAGTGCAGGGCTGGAGTTAGTGTTCTTCACAGACTGGGTACATTGATTTGGATGAACACTTTTACTGATCTCAGGTTGATATGACTTTTGACTCCATCTCTTCTCTCCATCCTGAAAATAAAAGGCACAGGGATTCTTTGGGGGATTTGTAGGATATATTTAGAACAGCCTGCTGGTTTGAAAAATAAACAGTCCTTTAACTAGTGGAGTAAAAACAGCAGAAATGTCTCCATGTCAGTCATTCGAGTTCACTTCAACGATGTATGTTTCTAACTTTGGTAAAATATGATGGGTATGTTTTTGAATCTGCTCCTGCTCACAGGTGAGAAGTTATTTGACATCGACAGTGGCAGGAACGCCCCCCTGCATGCCCCGCCCTCCGAGCACTACACCATCGTGTTCAACACGTTCGTCCTGATGCAGATCTTCAACGAGCTCAACGCACGCAAGATTCACGGCGAGAGGAACGTCTTCGAGGGTGTCTTCAAAAACCCGATCTTCTGCTCTATCATCCTGGGAACGTTTGTCGTGCAGGTATTCTATGAGGGGCAAAATAATGGACACACCTGTTCAGGTTAACTGTGTGATGTGCTCAATCACGACCTGCGTGCTGCTTTCTGCTGTAGTTCGTCATCGTGCAGTTTGGAGGTAAACCGTTCAGCTGTGTGCGTTTGAACGTGGAGCAGTGGCTGTGGTGCACCTTCTTGGGCTTCGGCAGCCTCCTCTGGGGACAGGTGAGACACCTTCACTCTGACATATTGTCAAGTCAGCATCTTATCTCATCGTGCCGTTTCACCGACGATCATCGGTCAACAGTTCACAAAGAGGACAGGTGAGTTCAGTCTGACAGAGGTGTGATATCTGTCGCCCTCTTAGCTGGTGTCCAGCATTCCAACCAACTGGCTGAAGTTCCTGAAGACGGCGGGTCACGGCACGCAGCAGGAGGAGATCCCCGAGGAGGAGCTGGAGGAGATGCAGGACTTTGATGAGATCGATCACGCTGAGATGGAGATGAAGAGGGGCCACGTGCTCTGGTGTCGCGGCCTCAACCGCATCCAGACACAGGTGCAGTGCAGCTGCTTCTCTGAGGACCCCCCAACTAAGACTGAGGGGGGCGGGGCAAAATATACAATTTGATGCTCGTAGCTTTACATTTCAATGATGGACATTTTGAGTAATTGAACATTTTCCAAAATAAATGTTCTTGTGATTTATCACGGTGGCATGTTTTATTCATTTAAGATGTTAAAAAATAACACTTGAATTGCGATGTCTGAAAAAGTTAGAGCAAAGACGAAGTGTTTGTATATTTAAGTGCACACGAGCCTGCGTGTCTGTTTTCGTCTCCTCTAAGCCGCCTGTCTTCCTTCTCTCAGATCCGTGTGGTGAACGCCTTCAGGGACAGCGTCTCTCCCTACGAAGGTCTGGAGACGCCCGAGTCTCGCAGCTCCATCCACAATTTCATGACCCACCCCGAGTTCCGCATCGAGGACTCTGAGCCTAAGATACCCATGATCGACGAGGTCGACGGGGAGGACGAGGCTCCCACCAAACGGAACTCCATCGTCATCCCTCCGCCGCTGACCGGACTGTCCGGCCTGCAGCCGCTGCCCACAAACCAGAACAACAACGCCATGGAGCGCATTGTCCCGCAGCATAAGGACGCCCCCAGGCCCGGTCTGAACCAGCCCAACTCAGCAACTCTGCCGCCTTGTCCGGGGAGCCCCCTGCACAGCCTGGAGACCTCGCTCTGAACCCCCCCAGACCTGAGCACTTCCTGTGACCACGGTCCATACGTACTGTTTGTTACAACGAGAGTTGTGGTCGTTCTGAGAGCAGAGGCGTGAAGACCAAAGAAATGGGTTTTTTTTTTTTTAGATTCCAGAAAGCAGAAATGTTCCCAGGTGTGTTTGTGGGCGTGCACAGAGCAACGCCGCGTGCACAGACTGAGGATTTCTTCTTTGATTTAATAGACATGGACTCTGCAGTTGTCGTTTAGGAGAAGAGTGTTTGTGAGTTGATCGATCAATAATCAGTTTCAGATCTGTAAATATCAATGTTGATGTTCAAATGTAGTCAAAGCTCATTTTTAATTTTCAGCGTGTCGGTTTGGTGACAGGCGAGCTGATGTGAGCTGACGGTGATGAGTTCTGCTTAGTTTGGTGTCGAGGTTTAACTTTTTAGGATCTGTGGCTGAAGTCTTTAGAGTCGGCCATCTTTATTCTTCCAGAGACGTTTGTAGGCTGAACAGTGTCAAGTAAATCTCTAATGTCTGATTTTATGCTAGTGTTTTTGTAAAAAGGTTTTTAGGGTGTTGTTTCAAAGATGTTAAACCAAAGGTTATTAAAAGATAAAAAAAGAAAAAAAAGAGGAACAATTCATGGGGCAGGATGTTTGTGACACCGCTACAACACAAAGAGACAAACAAAACTCAGATTGACTTCTGAAGGAAAACAAAAACTACAAACTCCTCAATCTGTCAGTCGGCTTCACGGTCCACTCCTTCATGAGACGCTCGGCCTTTAACTGATTCAACACAGCACAAGACAGGCGGTTAAACCCTTCACATTATAAATCTTTATTTATAACCTTCTCATTAAAACTCACAGCGCATCATAAAGGAGCAGTGTTTCAGCAAGTTTTCTATCTGAAATTGTCATTTGTGGATTTCAAAGAAAAAGTTGTGTTATGATAGTGAGTATGTTTTTCGTTGGGTTATTTTTTTAGATAGTTGTTTTCCCTGAAGTCTCGGAATCCCAATTTTAAAACTAGTCGTAGTCGTTGATCAGGTGAACAGTAAATTGGACTGATATCGTAAAGTGTTTGCCCGACAGGAACAGTGAGCTCCGAGCACCACGAGGTGAGGAGAGGGAGCTGTCAACACAAGCCAAGTAGAATCTGGAGGACTGTTGCTAGGCAACCCAAACATTCTCCTCTGTGAGTAGCTTGTTACACGCAGGCTTATCCTGATTGGTTGGTTTATTCAGACCGATCAGACTCACATTTAACCAAGGGAACCTTTCAATTTAATTTAATCAGTCACATTTTACCAAAAGTGTTACTGTCGCTTTCAGAGTAACATTTTAGAAAAGTAATCTAAAAGAATAAATAGGATTTTTATGAATTCATCTGGAAAAATATACTTTTTTAAAACATTTATTTTAGTGGCAACCTTGAAGAGATCATAATTTTACAAGAATAAAGTGTAAGTGGGATTAGAGGGTCATTCCTGGTTAAACAGTTAAATGCGAAACATATTTGAGCAAAAAATGTGATCACAAAGTTAATGGGAAAATGACATTTTTAGAGTTTATATTAAAAGCCAGGAACCGTGTAAACATGCACATGTTGTCTCACCTCAAAAATAGAAACAACAAACTCGTGTTTAACTTCTAAATATTAGAAACGAAATAATTTCCTCCTATTAAACAGATTTTCTTGTAGCTGTACACTCTGGTTGTTTGCACCCTGAGTTGTTGCTTTATTCTCCCTGATGATGGCAGTGAAGCTGCTGAACAAACACAGAGAGAGCGCCCCCTGGTGGACACTTGGTGGTGAGTCACACTGGAAGCTGAAACTGTCCCTCATGTTCCAGATGTGTTTCTTAAAACTCGTTCATTCATGCAAAATTGTTAGAATGATTTCTTTTGAAATGTTATGTTCACTAGTCATTTAGCAATGATCTATTTCAACATTGATCGAGTTATCTATTTCTACAGTTTATCCACTAAACACGTTGACATTTCTCCCTTTAACTGATTCAACTTTTTAATAATTAACTCAACAGGTTTTGTAAAAGTGATTTAATTTTTTTTTTTCTATTAAATGTTTCAGAAATATGTCCAACGTCGTCTTCTTCTGTCCGTTAATTATTAAAATTACATTTAAGTTTTTATAACATGTCATCATAAATTATTTTTTAATAATGTTCCATTAAATATTAAATATACGATTTCACCCATTAACTATCTCATCGGAGTCAGATTAGATATATGAATGTATTTATCAAACGTTTAATCACTATAGCAATTTAGAAAAATATTGTTACCTAATTCGTATGTACATTTCGAATTGAATTAAATATTTTCCAATAGAAATAGAAATATAAGTTTAATACTTATATTAAAAGGTATTTATCTTCCAACGTTTCAGGAAGTACGTTTAGCTCTACGGACTGCAATCTGACTACAATCCCCACAACTCTTTGTAGTTTTCGTCGCATTACTCCTCAACCAATGGCTGAGCTCGTCAGAGTCACGTGAGCAATAGCGCAGCAGATTTGAATCGTTTGCTCGGTCGTGTATTCGTGTCGCCGTTTGACTGCGAAGAAGAAATAAAGGAATTTGAAGTTTTTAAAGAAGAACTTGAGGTTTGTAGTTTTGATTAAAATGTAATTCTGACTCCTATTAGCCGCTGGATGGACACAACTTTAACACTGAGTGTCTCACTTCAAAGCTCAACTGTTAAATACGTTGTCTGGAGGGCTACGTGCTAACGTTAGCATGCGGGTTCACTGTTACACATGATGGATTTATTCTTCATGCAGACTGTGTTTGATCTTTATTCAGTGTGTTCCGGTTCAGTCTGACTCTCTGAGGAAAGAACAAACAGCGGGATGGGCTCTGGAGCTAACAGAGGTAAGTTCAGACTCCCTGACCCCCCCCCCCCCCCCCCAGTCTGTTTTCATGTCATCACATGATGTCTGAACTTTGTCTCTGAACAGATCTGTCCTTTCTGCTTGATGAGAAATTTGACTTCGATGTCTCTTTGTCACCTGCCAGGTAAGAAGCACATTTTCTTTTTCTGTCAACTTTGCAGAAGAGCCAGAAGCTGCAAAAAAACCCGGATGCAAATATGAGAAATACATGTCAGTATTAATAGTAGATACTTTTTAGATATCATGTGTTGTAGTCTTTGTTCTTTGAATGGTTGATTTTGAAATTGCAGTAGGTTGTTTTTTCAAACCCCAAACTGGTCACCTCTTTTTGTGAACTGTTATAAGTGAGGTCAGAGTTCAGGCGTCAACCTTCGTCACCCTTCACGAGTTTAAAGATTATAAATCAGCTGTGATCTCTTCGAGCTGCTCTCTGCTGGGATGTCAGGCGTTCCCCTCTTCTTCTGCAGCTCCAAAGGAGACGAAGATGAAGACGAGGTGTTTGTGGGTCCGCTCAGCCATAAAGAAAAGTGTGTCTCCGTAAACGTGGCGTCTCGGCTCGACGGTGAGCGGGTGAGCTGGAGTCCGCTGACGGGAGATCTGCTGGACGCCGTCTGTCAGGAAGCTCACAAACTTGCAGACCAGCTCCAGAGCTGCGAGGTGAGCCAGCCGCACGGCGAGGTGAGCCAGCCGCACGGCGAGGGCGGGGAGGAGTTCCTGCAGGACGCTGAAGCCAAACTGGGCGCGCTTGCTCAGACCGCCAGCACGCTCGACCCCATCAAACGCCAGACCTTCTTAGTGCAGGACAGTCCCGTGAAGCAGCTGCCGCCTGCCGTCCAACGCCGCCTGCTGAGAGGAAGCTGCACCAACGCAGCATCATCAAAGCACCCCGCCAATGCTAAGCCGACTTCCTCCATCCGCCCTGCCTCGTCCAGCCGCCTCTCTACCAGCGCCCGACTCAGCACCTCAAGCCCCGTGGTCGGGGTTAAGGCTCTGCCCAGGACGGGGCTGCGAGGGAAAGCGGCGCTGGGCGTCGTGCTGCCGAGCAAACCGGCAGGCCCGACAGCTTCCTGTTCAGCAAGCAAGAGCAGAGTGGATAAAACCCGACTGCAGCCGCCGAGTAAAGCCGGAGAGATGAAACCAGTAAGTGGACCTGCTGGTCTTACACGAGTCCTGAGCCGCCGTTTGATGTTCTAGTAAACGTAAGTAGAACGCGTGTCGATGTCAGCTGTGGTCTGCTTTCAGGCGGTGGGGACTTGGAAGCGCAGTCCGTCTTCTCGTCTCTCCAGCCGCGCTGATTCAAGCGAGGATCTGCTCTCTGACTCGGCGAGCGTCGCATCCGACATCAGCGACTCCTCCTTCAACTCCAGCCTGCTGGGAAAACGCACGATGGCGCCGCCCAGCAAAGTACGACCGTCACCGTTTCTTTTAATCACATTGATTGTTGATTGTTAGAAACGTTCTAACCGTGGCGTTGTGTTTCCTTCAGAGTTTCACGAGGAACATGTCGACTGTAAAAGTTCCTCCTCTCCAGAGCAAGAGAGTGACGGACAGGAAGAACACGTCTTCGTCCTCTTCGTCAGTGTCCAGCTTCAACTCCAGCATATCTCTGTCTCCTGCTAAAGGTATGCTAAGTGCTAACAGTCAACTCAACGACCCCTAAAGGGGAACTTTGACCTTTAACTTCACTCGCAAACAAACGTTTTATCCTCCTTCAATTAAGAACTTTGATTTCGGGAAAAATTCGTTGATATTCAGAAGTGCTTCACGAAGGCATCAGAATAAAACGGGCAGCTCATGAAGTCAAAAGATGAACAAAATAAAACCGTTCAAGGTCGTGAGGTTTTTCTCCTCAGATCCAGGTTCAAGTCTGACCTGCAGCCTTCTTTCACGCTCGCCGTTTTCTATCCAATGTCTCGTCATAAAAAGACCCAAAAATAAATCTTTAAGAACAACATGAAACTGATTGAAGTTACAAACAGATTCTGTCATTGAGGCGGCGCTCACACTGGGCCTCGTTGCTAACGGTAACGTGCTGAAGCATGATGTGGTGTCGTGTCTCCTCTCAGGTAAACTGAACTCTTCTCTGAACCGGAGCCTAAGTGGCTCCACTGGCCCCGCCCCCAGCAGCATGACCAAACCATCCAATCCCAGCAGACCCAACCGCTCGAGCGTGTACGGCACTGTGCGACCGGCGTCGTCCAACGCCGGCCGCCGCTCGCTGTCCGCTCAGGCGAGGAAGCCCTCGGAGGTGGAACTCCCCAAAACCACAAAGTGCACGCCGCTGAAGAGAGCCGAGGCCACGCCCCTCCAGGTGACGCCCGCCAAAAGAGTGTCGGAGAGGACCGGCTCCTCCACCCGGCTGCAGAGCGGGTTGAAGACTAAATCCAAACCTGAGGCTTTAGTGCTGCCGACACCCAGCGGAGGTTTCAGAGGAGCCGCTCCAAAAGACGGTGAGACGTGAAGTTAATCTTTAATCGTTTGTGTCTAACGAGGACATTAAAGTGCTGCAAGTCGGATCTGATGGTGAACTGTGAAGCACGCGTGTTGCAGCTGTGATTTCATCTCCCTCCAGCTCCTGAAACGAACACTTTACTCGACTTTTACTCAAACCAAAAAAAACTTCTCGTGCCAAGTAGTTTCATTGCAGAAAAATCCAGATGAAGAATTTTCTATAAAACCACTTTTTCCTCCAACTTTCTTTAACAAATCCTCTTTGTGATTATTTATTTATTTATTTATTTTTTTACATTTTTTTTAATTGGCTTTTAATTTTAGACGTTGGTGCCTTTAAAAAATAAACTGAATTTGCAGTTCACGGTCTGAGTCGAGCCAACTACTTGAACCTCCTAATTCAACACCGTGCTTTTCCTCTTCGTCTGTCTCACTTTGTGTTTCGTCTCCAGACGCCTCAAAGACGATGAATCCAAAGAGGCCGGTGTCGACGAGCACCGTGGAGAGGTAAATGAACTCGCACTACACCGCTGTCAACGCAGTCCTCTTTATTCTTATCAAGAAAAAAAGAAGAATCAAAGTGTGCTGATTGTACACGTAAACAGCTGGCTCACTTTATGCCGTTAAGTGGATCTGGTGACCTCCAGTTTGACCTCCAGTTTCACCGAAAAACAAAGGATCTGTTGAGCTTAGAGACACAAATATATTCTTACACAAGGACAAATTTGTTCTCTACACACACAGAGAGAGAGAGAGAGAGTTTTAATTCAGTTAAAGTCCACATACAGCTCTAAGCTTAATCTCATTTAAAGTACGGAGGAATGTTTATAGAAAGTAGACGCGTCACGCAGGTGGAAAAAAACCACCTGAGCACGGTTCGAGTCTCCCGCCCAGATCTCTCTTACATCTTCGGCTGTTTGATGCACTTGATGGCGGCCTCTCTGACCCTGATGACGTTAAACACTTTCTCCTCTGCAGTCTCCCTCAGAGGGCCTCTGCCGCTCCTATGACGCCCTCTGCTGGCGGCGGCAGGGTGTTGCAGATGAAGGCGAGGCGTCCCTCTGCCCTTCCCACCCCTGTGAAGCGCAGGATGTCCGTCGTTCCCCCGGCCACGCCCACCAACCTGACCCTGCCCTCCAGACCGTCGGCCACCTCTGAGTCAGACTCCGCCCCCTGCTTCAGTGCCGCCAGGAGAGAGAAAAGCTGCAGGTGATAATTACCTGTTCACTTTGACGTCGTTACATTTTAAAAATCCAACTTTGGTGAATTCAACTGGAGACGTTTTTACTAAAATGCTGGAAAGCACGAGAGCTCAGAAATGTTCTAGAAACCTCCGAGAGTGCTAATTTGCATTTTTTGTCGTGTAGCCCCTCCCCAGCAGAAACTCAGGAGGCGGAGCTTGTTGTTGCCCCTGAGGTCCCGACCTTCTGTCTGGAAGAGGAAGAGGAGGAGTCTACTGCTGCCCCTCCTCCCAGCCTCTCACCTACCGACCAATCGGAGAGCGTTGAGCCTGTATCTGAACCAATCCAGGTGGAACCAGCACCCAGCAAAGACCTGATAGAACTGGAGTCCTCAGAGGAGAGCAGCACAAAGACACAGGAGGTCAGAGGCGACGCAAACGCAGACCAGACTTCTGCTTTACACACGAGGTTGAACTTCACCCTCCTCTCTCTCTCTCTCTCTTCAGGTCCTCCTGTTGGATCTGCCTGCCCTCGTTCTGCAGCCTCAAGAGAAGCTGCTCATCGACCTGACCAACACCCCCAACTTGATCCGGACCAGTGGCAAGACCTGCACTTCCTCTCAGGTAACTGACCCACATCAAGGACTCAACCGGTTTAAATGAGTCCCAAAACGTGTGTTTGATCATGTCTATAAACCCCTCTATTTCAGAACAGGCTGTTTCTGTGCCTGTAGCTTTAAATATGTAAATGAGCTGTGTCTGACCACGCCCCCTCTCTGGAAGGGCTCAGGTGTACTCGCTGCTTTCTGGCTCCATGTCCTATTGTTTATGGTGAGAAGGCAGACTCAGAGGGCAGAACAAACACCTAGCTGTGGGAGGGGCTACTGCCCTTTGTGATGTCATGAAGGGAAAACCTCCAAACGGCCTGTTTGAGCACACGTTTTCTGAAAAGTGGAGCAGGCAGAAGACAGAGGATGGACTTTTGTCATCATTGGGGGGTTTGGAAACAGACTACTGACACATGTTAAAGGAACATGGGGTATTTGTGACCTGCTAAATACAAGAAGAGGGTCATGTGACGAGGAAGTGGGGCGTCGGAATTGGTCGATGTTTCCTGCCTGTAGGAAGGTTTATAATCTTTAGTCTGTTTCTGATGTGTTCCTTTCTGCAGCTGATCGATCTGACCTCTCCGCTCATGAAGTGGAGTCCAGAAGACAAAAGAGAGAACAACGCCCCGCTCATCAACCTGTCCTTCTAACCCCCCCGGGCCTCCTGGTTTTCTTTGTGATGAACTGGACTCAGTAGGTTTCTGTTTTCAGGAACTGTCAAAGCTAATCCAGCACTGTAAAGCAGCGGAGTTTTAATCAGAGAAGTCCGTCACTGAATCGGATTATTGTGTGTTTGAAATGAAAATAACGAAAGTTCTCCTGAAGTCTTTCTGCACCTGATTGTACTTTTATTTGTGTCTGTCTCGCTGCTCTTATTGATGTCTGAATAAATGTTTTTATGTCACGGCTGAAGATGCGTCTTTGTGTTCAGGTAACCGACACAGCGTGAGTATGTGTTTTGAAAACGTCAAACAGGAAGTGTTTGACGTTTCAGTGCAGTAGTGTTTTCCATGGAGTGAGCCTTAACATTTTCAAAAAATAAACGCCCCTGAACTGCTACCTTATCGTGGTGGGGGAGTTTGAGCACTCGAATGACCCTAGGAGCTATGTTGTCGGGGGCTTTGAGCCCCCAGCAGGGTCACCAAAGGCAAACAGGTCCTAGGCGACGGGTCAGACTAAATGAAGTTCATAAAACCCCTATGATGAAAAACACAAATAGGCCTGGGGTTGGGGCCCGCAGGAGAGCGCCTGGGGGCCGGGACTTTGCCCGTGGGGCCCGGCCGGGTTCAGCCCGAAAGGACGATGCGGGCCCGTCCTCCTGTGGACCCACCATCCAGAGATGAAGCCGTAGGGGTCGGGTGCAGTGTGGCGGCAGTCGACGGCGGGGGCCTCGGCGACCCGATCCCCGGACGCAGCTTCTGGCGTTTGGGACGTGGAACTTCACCTCACTGGGGGGGAAGGAGCCTGAGCTTGTGCAGGAGGTTGAGAGGTACCAGCTAGATATAGTCGGGCTCACCTCCACGCACTGCTTGGGCTCAGGAACCCAGCTCCTTGAGAGGGGCTGGACTCTCTACTTCTCTGGAGCTGCCCGCGGTGAGAGGCGGCGGGCTGGTGTGGGCTTGCTCATAGCCCCACAGCTCAGCCGCCAGGTGTTGGAGTTCACCCCGGTGAACGAGAGGGTCGTGTCCCTACGCCTTCGGGTAGGGGACAGGTCTCTAACAGTCGTTTCAGCCTACAGCCCGAACGGCAGTGCAGAGTACCCAGCCTTCTTGGAGTCCCTGGGAGGGGTGCTTGACAGTGCTCCGACTGGGGACTCCATTGTTCTACTGGGGGACTTCAATACTCACGTGGGCAACAACAGTGAGATCTGGAGTGGGGTGATTGGGATGAACGGCCTCCCTGATCTAAACCAGAGTGGTGTTCTGTTATTGGACTTCTGTGCTAGTCACAGTCTGTCCATAACAAACACCATGTTCGAGCACAGGGATGTCCATAACTGCACGTGGCACAAGGACTCCCTAGGCCGGAGGTCGATGATAGACTTTGTGGTCGTGTCATCTGACCTCCGGCCGTGTGTTTCGGACACTCTGGTGAAGAGAGGGGCTGAGCTGTCAACTGATCACCACCTGGTGGTGAGTTGGATGCGCTGGCAGGGGAGGAAGCCGGTCAGACTCGGCAGGCCCAAACGTGTAGTGAGGGTCTGCTGGGAACGTCTGGCTGAACCCTCTGTTAGCGAGGTCACTCCCACCTCCGGACGAGCTTTTCACAGATCCCGGGGGAGGCTGGGTGCATTGAGTCCGAGTGGACCATGTTCTCCACCTCCATTGTCAAAGCAGCTGCTCTGAGCTGTGGTCGCAGGGTCTCTGGTGCCTGTCGTGGCGGGAATCCCCGAACCTGGTGGTGGACACCGGAAGTAAGGGAGGCCGTCAAGCTGAAGAAGGAGTCCTATCGGGCGTTGCTAGCGCATAGGACTCCTGAGGCAGCTGACGGGTACCGGCAGGCCAGGCATTCCGCAGCCCGGGCGGTCGTGGAGGCAAAAACCCGGGCCTGGGAGGAGTTCGGGGAGGCCATGGAGGAGGACTTTCGGTCGGCCTCAAGGAAATTCTGGCAAACCGTCCGTCGCCTCAGGAGGGGGAAGCAGTGCTTCACCAACACTGTTTACAGTGGAGGTGGGGAGCTGCTGACCTCAACTGGGGATGTAGTCGGACGGTGGAAGGAATACTTCGAGGATCTCCTTAATCCCACCTTCACGTCTTCCACTGAGGAAGCAGAGGCTGAGTTCTCAGAGGTGGATTCGTCCATCACCCAAGCCGAAGTCACCGAGGTAGTTGGCAAGCTCCTTGGTGGCAAGGCTCCGGGGGTGGATGAGATTCGCCCTGAGTATCTGAAGTCTCTGGATGTGCAGGGGCTGTCATGGTTGACACGCCTCTGTAACATCGCGTGGAGGTAAGGGACAGTGCCACTGGACTGCCAGACCGGGGTGGTGGTGGTCCCTCTTTTCAAGAAGGGGGACCGGAGGGTGTTCCAACTACCGGGGAATCACACTCGTCAGCCTCCCTGGGAAAGTCTATTCCAGGGTTCTGGAGAGGAGGTTCCGGCTGTTAGTCAAACCTTGGATTCAAGAGTAACAATGCGGTTTTCGTCCTGGCCGTGGAACACTGGACCAGCTCTACACTCTCCAGCGGGTGCTCAAGGGTTCATGGGAGTTTGCCCAACCAGTCCACATGTGCTTTGTGGATTTGGAGAAGGCATTCGACCGTGTCCCTCGCTGCGCCCTCTGGGGGGTGCTCCGTGAGTATGGGGTTCGGGGCCCTTTGCTAAGGGCGGTCCGGTCCTTGTACGACCGGAGCAGGAGTCTCCTCCACATCGAGAAGAGTCAGTTGAGGTGGTTCGGGCATCTGGTCCGGATGCCCCCTGGACGTCTCCCTAGAGAGGTGTTCCGGGCATGTCCCTCCGGAAGGAGGCCTCGGGGTAGACCCAGGACACGCTGGAGAGAATATGTCTCTTAGCTGGCTTGGGAACGCCTCGGGGTCCCACCGGAAGAGCTGGAGGAGGTTTCTGGGGTGAGGGAAGTCTGGGTGTCTCTGCTTAGACTGCTGCCCCCGCGACCCGGCCCCGGATAAGCGGTAGAAAATGGATGGATGGATGGAAACAGGAAGTGGACGCAGCCACTGATATGTCCCCCACTGGGTCGTGAGCCCCCCCGTTTGTGAAATGTATGATCATGATCATTATGTTTTTCTTTGTTGGCATCTTGGTCAGCAGGCTGCCGTGTTTATGACTCGTCCATCGAGGTAGCAGCCCTGCTCTTCACCGAGAGACAAGATATTTCAAAATATGATTATTGTTGACAAAGAGTTCAAACTAAAAACTGAGACTTGATGGTAAAAATGTATCTGAGGGAATAACTCCAACTTCACGTCTCCTTTCATACAGTCAAAGGTATTTTCTGTCGCCCTCTGCTGGTCATTATAAAGAAAGCAGGTTGAAAGCTCATCAGCGTTGACTTCTCTTTTCATGAATATTCATGCAACACGCCCACCTTTGCCTGGTATGCAAACTGCAGGGGATCCTGTGCGTGTTGGACCTGGGGTCTGAGGTGTTGGAGCAGCAGCCTTTCAAAGGTCTTCATAACGTGTGATGTCAGAGCGATTGGTCTGAAGTCGCCTGGCTCACTGGGGTTTTTCTTCTTGGGGACAGGGGTGAGGCACGAGGTCTTCCAGAGCACAGGAACCTTCCCGAGCCGCAGGCTCATGTTGAAGACGTGCTGAAGTGGCTCCCCCAGCTCAGCAGAGCAGGCCTTTAGCATCCTGGGACACACTTTATCCGGGCCTGCTGCCTTCCTGGGACGGAGTCTCTTCAGCTCCTTGCTCACCTGGTCTCTGGTGATGGTGGGGGGGAGGGGGGATGGATTGTCTCTGGAGATTGTGTTTGTCCTGGTGGAGGTGTTGGGGGGAGTGAGAGGGAGGGAGGGGGTGTGTAGAGGGGTGCTGGGGGGACAGGCACTGGCTGCAGCGACGGGGCAGTCAAACCTGTTAAAAAACAAGTTGAGCTGGTTTGCTCTCTCAGGGTCCCCGTCTTCTGCGTTGTTGTTTTTCTTCTTGCAGCCTGTGATGGAACATGTGAACTAATGAACATGTGAACTAATGTAAAATAAGATTGCATCAAAAAATTCAAATCCTAGATCTTGATGTTCTGTTTTTTCCCCAACAGGTGATCAAATCAAACTTGGAGCCAGTTGAGCCCTGAAACCAGCTGATCGTGTTTCATCGCTTCATAATTAAATCAAACAAATGTAGAGACATTAAATCTTAAAACGCATCTCTTGAAGCTTTCTGTCTTTATCTGTGTGTCTTTACAGACTTCATGTCAGAGGTCTGTGTGATGATTTCATGTTGAGGATGCATATTTTCTTAATATATAGACTCACTTCTAGCCTTCATTAGCTATAATCTGTCGTTGATATCGCCTCCTTTTTCAGCCTTCACACCACTACTGTACTATCTGTCTGTGATGTCGCGAAATTCTCCTCAGCTGTCCTTTCCATTAAATTCAAATATCTCAAAACAATACATGTTGGTGAAATTATCTCTTTTTTTTGCATAAACTACAGTATAATTACTTTTCTTTTTTTAAATCGTTAACAAAACAGTGGATGGTTAAAAAAGTTGTGACTCTTGTCAGCTTGAATCTGTTGATTTAAAAGGCTGCTCTGACACACTGATGAACGTTTGAGGCTTCACCTCCTCCACTCCTCCATCTGAAGAAGGAGGTACAGTAGGAGACGAGACAAGGAAAGAAAATAAGGATGCAAAAATCAAAAGAGGCTCGAAACTGTTGGTGTCTGCGGAAAGAAGACCTGCTGCTCTCCTGTGTACTTCTCTTAAGATCCAATAGGGGGCGACACATCCTAAGTGCTCTAAAATATGGTAATGCTGTGCCGTTCAAACTTTTAAATAAAGAGAATCATGCTGTGTAACAGGAAGCAGAGTTGTATCCTCGAACGTCGCCAGACAACGTATGAAAGAGGCAGAACAATGGGAGGCAACCGGTTTTATCCCTCCCAAACTTCACACCTATGTGTTAGGTGTGGCAAAGCCTTCTGGGAGTACCTGCAAGGCATGCTGGGATAAAGAGTCTTTTGTCATGGTTCTCCAAAGGGACACAGCCTGAACTTTGTCATCCTGGCTGGACCCAACACTGTCCTTCTAACTCCAACTTCACGTCTCCTTTCATACAGTCAAAGGTATTTTCTGTCGCCCTCTGCTGGTCATTATAAAGAAAGCAGGTTGACAGCTCATCAGCGTTGACTTCTCTTTTCATGAATATTCATGCAACACAGCAGGGGAAAAAATTGAAGAGTAAAATGTTTGTAATAAGCTCTGTGAGGAATAACTGGAATAGGTAAAGTTAGTGGAAATAAATTAAAGAATGAATGGGTCTGAAATTTCAATGTTTTGTGTTGGGGGGGCATTTTACCTTTATTGGATCAGACAGCTGAAGAGAGACAGGAAGTGTTGGCAGGAGCGAGCAAGGGGATGACGTGCAGCGAAGGGCCGAGGTCGGATTCAAACCGGGGATGCTTCTAGACTCAGGGTCTGATGGGGTGCAAGGCAAAGATTCACAAGGGCGGCCACTCCAACCAGCGTTCATTACTAATATCTCTTAAGTGTTAATATTTGAAAATTAAAAAAAAATTGAGGCACCACAAAACCCGCCAGACGTTCCCAATAATCTTTAAGAGTCAAAACAACAACAGACGGACCAAATTGTAACTTTAACTAAAAATAACGCCGAGCTGAATCCCTCGTGCTGTTTTTTTTTTTTTTTTTCAAGGAAACAGTAGTTTAAACAATAACGTTTACAATTAATCCACTTCATCAGTCATGGATAATACTTTAACATTCAACAGGTGTTTGTCCCACCTCCACTCCCACGAGGTCACATGAAGTTCCTCCAGTATTGATCGCTTCCATAAATAGATTTTATTTTGCTGACTCAATGTGGGAATCAGCCGCATGTTTTCAAGGTGACCTGCATCTTATCACCGAGCGAAGACGTGGGAGTTTATTTTTCTCACAGATGTAGGCTAGTGAAGGTTATAAAACAAAGCGTCTGCAGCAGGATCCAGGTGTTCACTGTGCTCACCTGCACTTCTGAAACATGGCTCTCTTCAAGCGCTCGCTCGGTGTCCTCGTCGTCCTGCTGCTCTCTGAATGCTGCTGGGCTGCAGACACGGTCAGTAAACTTTCATCTTTTTTAAATAACAGAAATGAAGAAAGAAGAATGCAAAGCAAACAACAACAAACGTGTTTTCCGGTTTTGTGCTGCTGCTTGCTGCAGATGAGATTCAGCGCTCTCTTAGTTTTGCTGCATCTTGATAAGAAATTCTTCTGATGGTCACTTTACACAGCGGCCTCTACCATAAGTGTGAAAAAATGTGTAAGAGACATTTATCATTTCCTGTCCTCTTCTTAATGAGGTGACCTTCCTGACCTAGGATCTGTCTGTGTCTGAGCTCCTGTGGAGGGCCAACAAAGACGTTGGTGAGAAAATATATTTACTACATTATTTATTAATAAATTAAATTAAATAATAAATGTATTATTTTTTAGCTCTGATAGTTTGTGACTTCAAATTTCACATAAATGAAACATACACTTAACTTATTGGTCAAATATGGGACAAAAGCGTCCTGGATGCCTGACAGGAAGTGTCTTATATGTGGACCATGACAGCTGCCTCAGTCTATGAGACTAAAGTCGGTAGGCCTTCTGTCCCCTTCCTGCAGTGCACACAAAGGATGAGCCCCTGGTCATCGATGACATCGCCTATGACAATGAAAACGAGAGAAATGCTGATCCCTGCACCTCTCAGGGCTGCATGTGGCCAAAGTCAGCTGATGGAAAAGTCTACGTGCCTTACACCATCGCAGGACATTTCTGTAAGTAACATTATTCCACCTGCTCCGGAGAATTGAACTCGTGGTCTTTAACTTCCTCCACATATAGGAGCAGAGATACTGCTATACCCCTGATCACAGCCGTGTTCTGATCCACACGGTGTGCGCGCGCGCGCATCAAACTGAACCTGTCTGTGTCTTTCTCAGCTTCTCGTGAGCGCTCCATCATCGAGCGGGGTCTGCTTTCCTTCCGTGACGTCTCGTGCATTAGATTTGTCCCGCGCAACGGCCAGAGGGATTACCTGAACATCCAGTCCGACAATGGGTGATGTTTTTATTAACTCTAATGCAATGCAAAACAATGACCATCATTTAATACCAGCTGTTAGAAAATGGCAATGTGAAAGATATCTACTGAGGTAAATGATAAAATGACGTCACCATTAGACATTAAGGAAACATGTTGCTATGTTTAGATTTCAGCTCTGAATGCTCTGTTTAATTTGACCAGAGAATTGGAGAGAGAGAGAGAGAGAGAGAGATCAAAATGGCAGCGCGACCACATGTGGTCACGTGATGGCGGACACAGAACACAGGTCTCCTAACCTGCTCTATTGTCTAGAGACGGAGTCAAACTCTGTCTCTACCTGATCTACGTTTCTGCAGCGTCTGGAAAGCCACAGATCTCTATGTGTGTGCGTCTGCCGAAAGGTGCGTGTGTGTGTGCGTAAAGGGAGAGAGCGAGAGAGAGGAAAGAACGCACCTCGAAAGCTCAATCTCAGCCTGGAACTCACGCACAACTCAGAGCATAGTTAACTTCACTACCAGAAGCCAGTGGCCGGATTTGTATCAGACGGCGTTCACACTAGTCTTTCTGAACCCCATGGAGACTTTATTTAACTGAGATTAATACCATCTTCATAAATTCCTGCCTGCTTCTGTCATCTCATGTTTGATTTCACTGTTTGATTGCAGTTGCTATTCGTACGTGGGTCGCCGTGGTTACGCTCAGACGCTGTCTCTGGACCGTCAGGGCTGCCTCTATCACAGCACCGTGCAGCACGAGCTGCTCCACGCGCTCGGCTTCAACCACGAACAGTGCCGCTCAGACAGAGACCAGTACATCAGGGTCCTGTGGGAGAACATCCAGCCTGGTCTGTTTTTCAGCCTCCAACACATAAAACCATCTAAAGTTACATTTAGAAGAAGTGGACACAACTGATTAAAACTTCTGATCAATCTGCTTTTTTTTTTAATTAACTGTTTCTTCATTTTGTCTGTGAAATACGACCAGCGCAAGGTTAACAGTAAATCATTGCATCTGTGACACAGGACGATATTAAAGGCAGGGACGGGAATTTTCTCCAGATTCACTTTTTTAAGATTTTATTTGAAATTGTTTTTAGGTCCTGACAGAAATTAATAACTCATGTTCTCTGAAAATGGCCGACGTGCATGTAAGTGAGGGGCATGGCTTCAGAGGAAGCACAGAGGGTGTGGATGAAGATGGAGCACGGAGGGAATGCTACTTTCAAAATCATGCTAGTTTCAAAAACTGCCTCTAACCTGCTGATATTTGTAGGTTTATAGTTTAAATTAAATCTCAACACAAAATGATCCTCCTGCTTCCAGCTAACAAAGAAAACAAATTGTTATCTAGTTCGGTGTCCCTGAATACAACGTCCAAATCTAACAGGGCAAACTTTTTTTTTTTTTCGTCTCAGGGTTGGCGTACGCCTTCGACAAGATCAACACTCTGAACCAGAACACCGTCTATGACTACAACTCGGTCATGCAGTACCACAGGTTGGCAAGGCTTCATTTCATCCTGCATCTCTCGGGGCTGCTTTCCACGAGTCCAAATAGATTTTCCCTAAATAGTTTTGTTGACAAAGCTGATAGCGGACCAATCATTTTCGACTTCCCAAAACAACAAAATAAATGTATAATCTTCTGCATCGTGTATATTTCCAGGTACGCCTTCTCTTCGAACAATAAACCAACGATGGCTCCGATCCCCGACGCCAACGTTGAATTCGGCACGGCCACCCAGATGAGCCAAAACGACATCACCAGACTGAACCGGCTGTACAGATGTTAAACAAGAGTAAGTATCTGACTCTCCTTTTTCTGCTTTGTGCTCGTTAGCATCAGAGAGAGTTCCCGACTTATGTTTCATGCTGGGTGCTCCAAGGCGACATCGAGTGCATCCGAAAGAGACGCACGTTCTTCCTTTAATAAGCCGCAGAGCGATCCTTGTTTGATACAGGAGAATGAACATGTGAACTAATGTAAAATAAGATTGCATCAAAAAATTCAAATCCTAGATCTTGATGTTCTGTTTTTTCCCCAACAGGTGATCAAATCAAACTTGGAGCCAGTTGAGCCCTGAAACCAGCTGATCGTGTTTCATCGCTTCATAATTAAATCAAACAAATGTAGAGACATTAAATCTTAAAACGCATCTCTTGAAGCCTTCTGTCTTTATCTGTGTGTCTTTACAGACTTCATGTCAGAGGTCTGTGTGATGATTTCATGTTGAGGATGCATATTTTCTTAATATATAGATAGAAATTCACTTCTAGCCTTCATTAGCTATAATCTGTCGTTGATATCGCCTCCTTTTTCAGCCTTCACACCACTACTGTACATCCGTCTGTGATGTCGCGAAATTCTCCTCAGCTGTCCTTGCCATTAAATTCAAATATCTCAAAACAATACATGTTGGTGAAATTCTCTTTTTTTGCATAAACTACAGTATAATTACTTTTTTTTTTTTAAATCGTTAACGAAACAGTGGATGGTTAAAACAGTGGTGACTTCTGTCAGCTTGAATCTGTTGATTTAAAAGGCTGCTCTGACACACTGATGAACGTTTGAGGCTTCACCTCCTCCACTCCTCAGAAACAAGATCTGCTGCTCTCCTGTGTACTTCTCTTAAGATCCACTAGGGGGCGACACATCCTAAGAGCTCTAAAATATGGTAATGCTGTTACAAGTGACTTCGACAAACAAAGTCCCTACAGTATGTTTGATTACCAGCTTCGAGGTCAAACTGTCTAAATCAGTGATTCCACAAGTGTGGACTGTGGCCCTCTGGTGGGCAGTGAAGGTACTGTAGGTCGAATGGACTGCATTACTGTAGGCCAGTTTTAAAGGTCACATATTCATCATGTTTTTCTAACACTCACATGTCCCTAGTTTGTCTACAAACCCCCCAATGATGAGAAAAGTCCATCCTCTCCGTCTCCTGCCTGCTCCACTTTTCAGAAAATGTGTGCTCAAACAGGCCGTTTGGAGATTTTCCCTTCATGACATCACAAAGGGCAGTAGCCCCTCCCCCAGGTGGGTGACACTCCCACAGCTAGGTGTTTGTTCTGCCCTCTGAGTCTGCCTTCTCACCGTAAACAATAGGACATGGAGCCAGAAAGCAGTGAGTACACCCGAGCCCTTCCAGAGAGGGGGCGTGGCCAGACACAGCTCATTTACATATTTAAAGCTACAGACACAGAAACAGCCTGTTGTGAGCAGGGCTGAAATAGAGGGGTTTATAGACATGATCAAATACAGGATCAGAGTGGATTTACAACAACACACTTCACACACATGAAGAGGAGCTCTGAAACTTGTTTACACTGAAGAGGAGGAGAATATTTGACCCTTAAAGAACTTTAATGTTCCTGTCATGAAAATAAAAATGAGGAAATACACAACACGTTTCTGAATGAGGCCATCCACTTCAGAGACTCAGCCTCCAATGAAATGACATTACAGCTGGCTAACAGGATTGTCTCCGACCC
Source organism: Symphodus melops (assembly GCF_947650265.1). Lineage (NCBI taxonomy): Eukaryota > Metazoa > Chordata > Actinopteri > Labriformes > Labridae > Symphodus > Symphodus melops. The sequence goes on along the minus strand of NC_136696.1, from coordinate 27,161,087 downwards.
GGCTCCCAGTCAATCCTTCAATTATATATGGAGCTGAATCCCAGATCAAAGTGTGCTGAAGGCCTCTGGATATTAATTTGATGTTTGAATGCCGTGTCAAATGTTTGTATATTTGTATCGTGTCTTTCGCTGGTCACTGTGGTTAGCCACGCTGTCATTACCCTCGCTAATGAGATACGCTACGCCTATCTGTGTTAGTGCTTCGATGCAACTCTGTGGATACAAGATGAGTGCGTGAAAATCATGAGAAAACAACCAAGAATGTCTCATTATTAAACGAAATTGGTGTTCATAAAACATATGGATATGTTCACCAAAGGCTTCAGTAAACACAATCTGTTTCGCGTACATTGGAGGGGCACTCCAGACTTTTAATTTGCTGCCTCACACAGGAGCCACACACAGTCAGACGAGCCGTGAAACAAGCCTCACATAGATGTCCGTGATCCCAGCATTCCCTCTTCGCTTCCCGTTGAGCCGTTCCCATCATCGGCTCATCTCCGGACGTTGCCACACAGCCCGTGGAGGCTGATGCGAGTCTGGCAACCTGTCAACAAAAAGAGGCTCCATGCCCCCCCCCCCCCTCCTCCCTTCGTGAAGCAGTAGGACGTGAGAAGTCCGTCTGTGCTGCTGCATAAGGAAGTAGTGTTCACTAAAAAAAAACAGTGACCACCACTCTCTCCATCTCCTCATCCTCGCTCTCTCACCACCTATGAGGCATCCAAAAATCCCTTCTTTTTTTTTTTTTTTAAATTATGTAATATGTTTGCAAAAGTGTATCTGTAGCCGCCTGTCTTCTGTGATTCAATGAGTTCACTTTCACAGATGCTTCTCTTGGATTTTTTAAAGCCTGCAGACAAACAAGTCTTTGTCTGCGTGAAGTCAAATTCAGTTTGTTAGGAGTCAGAAACGGAGAGGAAACAGCCTGTTAAACGCTGTAACATTAGACTTATAGGATTGTCAGCAGTCAAATGAACACAAACACCCACAGAGAGAGAGAGCTTGTTAAAAAAAAAAAAAAAAAAAGTGCGCTCTGACCGATTTAGCTCCGGACCCAAACACACAGTTAAAACAAGGAGAGTCGTTTCCATGCGAGGCGAGCGGCGTCTCTAATGACAGACAACGAGGTGAACGGGTTCAACAAGAGGCTCTCCATGTTTCTGCTTCTTTCAGCCACATCCCTCTCTTCTGATTCTTCACCTTTCACTTCAGCTTTGTCGCCTCAAAAAAGGGGAAATTCATCTCGCACAAAGTAAAACATTTAGAAGAAAAGTGCAATATGAGAAAACCCGTGCACATCGTCGTGGCTGCAGAATTTGCTTCACTTTCATACAACAGAAGGACAAAGACAGGTGTCCTTAGGCTTGTTAGGTTTGTGTCGCCCGACGTGTCAAAATTGTGACTAAATGTTAAAACGACGCAACTTCAAGCGCTTTGATTGGACCGCTGGGCAGCAACGTGTTGAACTGCATTTACAACGTTTCTGTTTTAGTCGCCTTTTTCATGGTTCTGCAACATGTCAGCTCTGACCTCAATATGAAGTGCAGCGGTTCAGTTGCCATGGTTTCCTAGACTTTTCTTTATCGTCATCGAAATCTTGAACTTTGTAACTTAACAAAGACATTTTCAAAATAAGGTGCAGATATAAATATAAATAAAAAGAAAGGCTCTGTGTAAAATGACTATATAGATAAATATATTGTGTGTGTGTATATATATATATACTATATACAGTATATATATATATAAATATATATATGTGTGTGTGTTTTTGATGTACGTTATATTGTTTTGTCTTCCTATAAACAAGCTTAGAAGAGACAGAACAGAAAAACTAAAAAATATAACGAGAAGAAATCAGGGAAAGAATAGAATAGAAATAGAAGAATTAAAGTTTAGAAATCAGGAAAAATGCCAAGTAGGGTTTTGAGGCTGAGTATTGCAGAGCTACGCAGTGGTGTTTAAGTACTTGAAATCCATCTTGAGACCAAGACCGGTCTCGAAGGTCTTGAAGGTCTTGAAGGTCTCTGTCTCCTCTCAGAATCCAAAGTGTTTTTACTCGCTCTCGTCTCTTTAATCCCCCGGTTACAGAAACAACCATCTCAGTGAGTGACACGCCTCCTGCACAGAAGACGAGGAGATGTTTCTGTTCCTGGTCTTGACTCAGTCTCACCCCTGTCTTGGTCTTGGTCTTGTGTGGTCTGCTTTGTGTTTTTATCTCTGCAGCGTTTTCACCGTGTTACTCTTTACATCTGTGTCACAGACGTTTTAATGATCACACAGAGTGTCAGTACACCATCCTGACTTCCTCAAATAAACATCAACCAGCAGCTTAACGACAGAACGAAGAGGAGATACGTGTTTAACAAGAGCTGTCAGTGAGTCTCCTTCATCCTCTTCATCCTCTTCATCCTCTTCATCCTCTTCATCCTCTTCATCCTCTTCATCCTCTTCTTCACACGTTTAAATAAAGCGAGCGAGCCTCGATGTTCATAAAGAAGCCATTCACCTCTGTGAGAGGCTGTACAGAGAAAAATGCAGCCCTCCCATTTGATTGACTGCAAGAGGCTGTTTAAACACACACACACACACACACACACACACACACACACACACACACACACTGCTGCCTTTCCTTAATGGATAGCAGGAGGAGATGCCCAGAACCAGTTGAAAGAAGGCCTTATGAGAGGGGAAACACACACACACACACACACACACACACACACACACAGATTGCAAGAAAAGGAAACTACACAGCAAGATAGAAATAAAATGTTTTTACTGTTGCATTGTGTTATCAGCAGCTTTATATGAAAACGTAAATCAGAATAGTTTTGACGCCCTCTGCTGGCCGATGAGAGAAGCTGCAGGACACGCTGCACTTATTGTCAGCTGTTGTTGTTCTTACAATAATCGAGAATGCCTTACGCATACATTTATTTATTTTTAATGTAATTTGGATTTGAGTGACACCACGTTGTTACAAACTGTAGAAATCAGTAGAAGGAGGAAGTCCAGGTTCCTGCAGCGAGACCAGGTGGGACTGTGAGTGAGTTAAATATGAAAGAAGCCAGTTTACAACAGCCGGTTTTAAAAGACACATGTGACACCTGTGGGAGTCCGCCCGTCTCCATCACTGTAAGAAAACCTCCAAAAGTGCTCTAATTGTGGGCCCTCCTTCACCTGCTGCTCACCTGAGTGTGGAGGGGGAGGAGGAGAAGGGGGGGGGGGCATTCAGAGGAACCAGGTAGGAGCTTTTGTGCCCCATTTCTGTTTTTACTCGTGCATGTTTCGGTTTCTGGGTTTAGTTATTTTCGTTCTGTGCTGGAGAGACCTGGTCCTCTTATTTTAGGTCTTCTTCTTTTCTGTAGGTGTCTTTCTATTTAAGGGGGGGGGGGGGGGGTTTCCAGTTCCTCTTGTTTTATCATTTCTCTGTGATTTCTTTGAGGTGAGGGCGATTTTTATATATTTTGAATAAAGATCGAAGCTGTGTGGCGCCTCGACGTTGTTACTTATTTATAACACACCCAAAGAAACTCCTCACAAACACTTCACACCACACAAAGCTAAACTGAGAGCGACCTATTTCAGGCACATTTTAAACATACAGAGAAGAGACATTAAAACTGAGTTTGTAAACTCTCTGAAAGTTTCTCCTGGTTTGATATTTATTGATGTTCTCTCTGCTGATTTACAGCCTTCTGAACTCACAAAATCAGACCCAACAAGTTCAGGTCTGTAAGCTGCCGACGTGTTTTATATCAGAAACCCCCGGTGACATTTATAACGTTATATTTTCTAATAGGGAATATTTACATTTGCAAATGAGGTGGTTGTGTACAATTTCTACATGTCCATGCTCGACCATGTATACCGCCTTTACAGATATGAAACCTGTATGTATAAATACATGAATAAATATATGTATTTAACTGACTTCCATATTTATGAGTGCTGCCATGTTAATCTAAAAATAAGTTGCATACCATGAAAGAAGGAATCCCACGCAAACACGGCGCGTGCTATCAAATCTTTATTTAAACTCCTGAGAGGATTTATTAGACGGTTACATAAATACTGACGCCTCGATGTGACCTTCAAAATAAAAGCGGTCCATCATCATAAAGACTGACTTTTTGTCTCCACTGTTATGTTTGCTCCTTAAACCACAGATGTTATCGGCAGGTGTACAAAGACGTGAGGGCGCTGCTGCAGACTCATTATGGTGACTATCTGATGTGTAAGTGTGTAAATCAGACTTTAGCCGTGTGCAGAGGTCACGGTGCAAAACTAAACTAAACATCCAGATTGAAGCAACGTTTGGAGACGAAATGTCCTGTGATGATGAAACGACCTCCATGCTTGTTTAATGCTTAAGTTGAAATCATGTTACATTTACATTTACAACCGTTGGGTTCCCATCGTGTAATCCACTCACTTCCTGTTCATCACCTGACCAATTAACACCCACTATACATCACGATTCATCACGATGTAGTGTCGAAATTAAAGACGTAAAAAAAACTCATACATTCATGAGAATCAGTGACAAAATTGGCGCCTGCACTCGTAAATCAGAGAAACATCATCAAGCGTTCCAAACTTTTACCTGCAGCGTTCACACGTCAGCTCATCCTGATTCTCGAGGATGGAAACGAGAACCCGAGCTGTTTATATCGAGGCAACTTCAGGAGCTACCCACCCGTGTCAGAGAGGAGCGGGGACGACATGACGGGATAAAAAGAGTCCGCTCTACGATGTTATGATGAGAATATTTGCCTTTTTTTTATCGATGCTACGTGTAGCTCAACAGAATGACAACATCAGACACTCGATGCACCGTGCAGCAGACGCAGGAAATAAACGTCACCACCCTCCCTCGTTGCCAATTCTCCGGATAATATCCTGCAGCGTTTTCACACCAGCTCACTGGGTTTCTAGCAGGAGAAACTCCAGGTGAAGTCACAGGAAGTAACCTGGATGTTTGTGCTCAGCGGCTCTATTAAAGTCAGGAAGAACAGATTGGGACATTTCTGTCACATGCAGTCAAGCCGGATGCTGTTGGTACATTTTCAGTGTGAGAGGAGCTGAAGTCAAATGAAGGTGTGTTGCCTTTGTGAACAGAAGAGCATCATCCCCCCCCCCCCGACCAAAACTGACGCCTCAGCACTTTTTCTGAACTTGAAATTTGTCACCCTGAAGAAAAAGCCTCAGTCCACTTTCAGCCGATCCCGCCTCACTTTCTGTGTCAGCAATTTCCCGCGGCGTGTTTCCAGCGTGTGGCCGCTCATATTTGGATCATTTCGAAGCAAAAAGGGGGGGGGGAGGGGGGGAGGAAAGCGAAACACACAGGCGTCTCTGTGCTGACCTCCCTCGTCCACTCTGAGAGGTCTTTCAGGTGGACTCAAGCTTCCAGTTGTAAGTCAGGTCTGCACTCTCAGAGACTGTTAATGAGCTGAAATGAGTCACTTTCAGCGAAGCGTCTACACAAACACAGAAGGACCCGTTTGGGATCTGCATTACTCTTTTAAAAGAAGGAAATTAACACGATTCTTAACTTTTTGTGAGAACAAAAAGGGACATTCACGACTCGACTTAGCATGCAGCGTTGAACACGCTGGTGAGCAGCAGCCCTTTGCTGGGTTTTATTATTGATTCTGTGAGTCAGCCAAACACCATATTCATACACCAACAATCCTTTACGACCCAGACCGACATGTCCCTTAATAGAGACTCATTGTGTGCCGTAGCCTCACACATGAAGCCTTTATTTATGTGCCATATTTACTCAACACTTTTAACAACCTCAGAGCAGGTTCAGCCGGACGATCCTAAAACGAACTGGAAGGTTTCAAGTTCAAGAAGGGTTCAGGTTTTTTTTTTCCATCTCTGGCGGACTGAATTCGTCGCTCCTGAGTGCGGCGGGAGCGATACAGGAGGATCACGCTTAATTATTCGAGACGGGCGTTGACGCGCTAATCACCACCGTGGACGCGGCTTGGTTTTTGGCCCCCCTCGGGAGCAGCTCGATCAGCTGACCTGAGAGAGCGGGTGGGCGGGGTTAGACCACAGAGAGATTTAAAAGAAAATTAAATAATTTTAAAATGGATCCTAAATTGTTGTATCGTATCACTTTGTAAATAAAATATTTCTCTTTTTGTACCGTTTTCTTCAGCTATTTTTCTTTTTCTGTTAAATTAAATTAAAGTCGTAACCTTCAATCTGAAACAACTTCCACCTGCTATAAATCCAACAACCTATATGCAAAAAAATAAAAAAGAGCAAATTCAGATCTTGAAGGTAAAAAGGTTTGTGGGCGTCGTGGCATGAAATGCTCCTTCAGGAATGTGCGCGTCTGACGGCTGATCGACATGAATGATGGCGAGTAAACGTGATGTGACCATCTCATCTCCCTCCGCAGCTGCTCGATAAACATCGAGTCTTCAAATAAGCATCACATCAGACTGAATCGTCTGTTAACACTTTCACCTTTGAAGACGCGTGCGTCAGCGAGTGCAGCGAGCACACAGCCAGTATTTACACCTCTGAATAGAGACGACCAGGAGACACGCCTTTCTCCACCTCAGGCCAACATTAGCATGTTTAACTTTAAACTGAACACACACAGACTCGTGCAGCACACACATGTGGCAGTGTACACGCAAAGTGGAATGGGCATGTGCAAACACGTGCTAACGCTGGCATGACTCGTGATTTTTGGCTTTTTTTATTGGCTGCTTTGCAAAGTGACAAACACTGACACATTAACATACTGACTCCAGATTTCGTAGCATAAACAGTCGAGGCTTTCTGAAGCTTCGATGCAGATTGTGAAAATGTCTGCATTAGCCCTTTATGTACCTTAAAACAAGCTAACAATGCAAACCAAACCTGTCTACGCCTAATGTGTTCAATTAGCTTTTCAATGTCCTCTAATCTGACCTGTTAGCACGCGAGCTAATCTGTGTAGCTTTGTTTACACAGTTTTCATGGGGTAAACTGTGTGTTTTCACTCAGACTTTATCCAGGTGTCCAAGTGAGTCACTCTTAATCTTTATACTGGGATAAATATACTATACATGACATTTTTACCTGTAAGAAGAAACAAAAAACCTGAGTTTGGTTTTTAGCTCGATTGCTGGATTTGATCTGCAGCCAATTTTAATGTAAACTATTTTAAAGGTCACATATTCATCATGTTTCTCTAACGCTAACATGCGTCTCTAGTCTGTCTACAAACCCCCCAATCATGACAAAGTCCATCCTCTCCGTCTTCTGCCTGCTCCACTTTTCAGAAAATGTGTGCTCAAACAGGCCGTTTGGAGATGTTCCCTCCATGACATCACAAAGGGCAGTTAGCCCCTCCCCCAGGTGGGTGACACTCCCACAGCTAGGTGTTTGTTCTGCCCTCTGAGTCTGCCTTCTCACCGTAAACAATAGGACATAGAGCGAGAAAGCACAGAGTACACCCGAGCCCTTCCAGAGAGGGGGCGTGGCCAGACACAGCTCATTTACATATTTAAAGCTACAGACACAGAAACAGCCTGTTGTGAGCAGGGCTGAAATAGAGGGGTTTATAGACATGATCAAATACAGGATCAGAGTGGATTTATAACAACACAATTCACACACATGATGAAGAGGAGCTCTGACACTGATTTACACTGAAGAGGAGAATATTTGACCCTTTAAGGATTTTCAGTTTATGTTTTGCAAACACAAACATTCTGCATTCAATCACAGACAAATAAGAAAGTCTATTTGGGTCCTCTGTTCTTTTAAAGATGAAATGAACCTCAGTCCTATGGACACTTTTTAAGTCCCAGCGAGTCGAATGGCATAAAAAAGGCCAACAAGCTCCACAAACTCCCATCATCAGGTCTTTGGTGAGCTGTTGTTAAAGATGGGGAAAAAAGCATGTTATTGTCTAAACACCTAACTATGAACGATACTGCTGGTTCTTATTTGTTTATAGCAGCATGTGACCTCATTCAAACGTTTTTGATTAAAATGTAAGAAACACTGATGAAGGAGCAACACAGGTTACTTTCTCCTTCTGAACTTCAGCTCTGATATTTGAGGCGGTTTGTATGACCTCACCACCTGGCAGGAGAGGACCACATCTCTCTCTCTCTCTCTCTCCCCCCACCTCCCACCTCTCTCTCTCTCTCTCGCCCTCTCTCTCTTTCCAACATCTAAATGTGTGCTGGAGGTTGAATAAAGCTTCTTTCTGCTCTCCTACGCAGGCAGGAGTGAGAGGCCCCTGGAGTCGCTGGCACCGGGAGCTTTGGAGCATCAACGGTACGTTTACGTCTCACTGCTGGAGCCCTGAACGAGGAATATTTGTGAAAAGGGGAGAAAAAAAAAAAAAAGAAACTTAGGAGAAACTTTTGAGTGCTCTTCATCCTCAGGTGTTTGTTTGAAGTAATGTACTGATGGTAGAATAAATGTAAAGCTTTCTCATTATTAGGCTGCTCTTTAGAAAGTGAATCGTAACTCCAAGAGAACTTGAAGGTGATCGCATCCTTGATGAAAAACGTCAGGTCGGATTTTGTGCTCAGTGTGCAGAGGGAGGTTTGAATTTCAGACGTTTTAATGAGCTGGCTTCATCGAGGAGTGAATGGAGTCGTTTGTGTTGTGACATTTCTGCTCTGTGTTGTGTGTTTTTTTTCTACGCTGGATTGCGAACGAGCGATGTCGCTAAAGAGGGTGTGAAAGATCTGGACGTTAAATTAGGACGAAGGAAATTGATTTGACATCCTGGATGTCTTCCCTGAGTGTAGAGAATGAATGAACTCGCATTGCTGAATCATCAAGTCTCACGTGCAAGTCGACTCCTCGCCTGAATTATTCGTGGTATGAAGCTCGATGGCGTGTGACCACTTTAATCAGCAGGTGACTTTCTTCCTCCATCATTTCTCTCTTTTTCTTTCATCTTATATCTTTAAGAAATGTTTGCTTTAAGAGGACAGGACAGCGGAAGAGAGGGAGCTGAATGTTTTGAGGTGACAGTCGGGGATGACACGGGTCCCAGGGTCGGATTCGGACCGACGGCCGCTGCGATGAGGACCACAGCCTCTGTCACGTGTGGCGTTTGACATGAATCTGTTTTAGAGCCCGGAAATGCAAAAGACGAGAGAAAAAAAATGGAGGAGATAGTTAGGAGAGGATTTTTTGTTTTTTAATATAATCTTGTAAATCCAGAGATTTCTATCGTGAGTCATTGAAAGAATCTGAGCTTTGTCGGGAACCACAGATGACACAATATGCATCTGTGCTGACATTTTGCCTTTATTTTATTTTATTTAAAAGTATGATCTCCTTATTTCAGCCTCATACATCTTTAAGGTTCCCCTCATTGAGACACACAGACCCCCAAAAAGAGTCCAATACTTTGCACACACTGAGGCAGTAAGTGGTTCGAGATCACTGTCTTGATGTGAACAAGAGGAATGTTTGATCTTTAGAGTAAGTTGTAAATAATTCTTCATAATTGGACGTTTTTTTAAAGTTGGAGTTAACTTCTTCTAACTACTTCAGATGTTTAAGAGCCAACGGTTGGAGTCAGACCCAGGTACGCTTTGACGAGGTCCTGGAATCACTGCGCATCCAAATATTCACTCCGTTTACGCAGCACGAGAAACTACTTTACAAAAGTTTAAAACGAAAACAGGAGAACGTTTTTAGTGTCTCTTCAAAGTTTGTGATTCGAGTTACGAGTCGTGATTAATCAGACAGAAATGGGACGAAGAAATCTGTGAGAGCAGAAATCTTTGATCGAGCCTTCAGCGTGATATTTGGCACCTTGAGACTTCAACAACTTTAGAAAAGTTTGATATTTAACGTGCACACGTTTCTGAAGCGTGTCTTTGATGCATTAGTGCGCCGAAAAACAAGCGTGAATATGAATGTTTCCACTTTACTGTAGATGGGTGTGTGTGTTTGTTTGTGGATGTTTGTGTGTGTGTGTGTGTGTGTGTGTGTGTGTGTGTGTGTGTGTGTGTGTGTGTGTGGTCAAACACAGGCCTTACAGTAAGTGTTAATACTGACGCAAGCGCACACACTGCTGAGCGTTTTCTCTCCCAGGAGCTTCAGACGTGATCTGTGTGTGTGTGTGTGTGTGTGTGTGTGTGTGTGTTTGTGTGTGTAAGCTATCAATGTCAACTCTGTTCCTCTGCTGAGGGTCTCTGGAGGTATGGAGGAGTGTGTATAGAGGAGTGTGTATGGAGGTGGTGGTGGGTTAAGGGAAAGGGGGGGGGGCTCCTCTGGATGCCAGTTTTGTGTTTACCTTGGCAGGTCTGCTGCCTCCCACCCCACCCACACACACACACACACACACACACACACACACACACCGTCCCTAAAAGCCCCGGTTCTTGTCCGTCGTTGGAACAGACCGAGGCCTTATTGCGCCCTACCTCAGCTGGGAGCAGGAACATACCACAGCGACCGATCAGGGGAGCAGCAGCCGCCCCTCTGACTGAATGAACACACTGTGGAGAGAAAAAAATAACTATGAAGTGGCCACAGTTTAAATGATGCATGTAAAGAGAGACACATTTCTTCTCAATTATCGGAGAGTGAGGAGTTCAGAATTTGGTATTTGCTCGTTTTCTCTGTGTTTATGCGAGCTGGATTGATTGCTAATTTTAATTTTGTTTATTTCTTTCACACAATTATAAAAAAGCAAACCTGTAAAAAGCTTCAATGAAACCAGACAGAAAACATGTATAGAAACATTATTAATGTTTGTCTCTGCAGCCTGAAACCCTCTTTGATAAACTCTGAATATTTAAAGCGAGAAAAGTTATTGAATACTTTTAAAAGTTTGTAACAGGATGACAAAAACAAAAGACGCCATCAGGAAGAATGTGACCAAGTCAGGCGGGATATTTACGCCTCACAGGCAGCGTGTAACCCACAGAGGCGTGATGCTGGGGTCAGGTTGATGCCCTTGATTTGCCTTCAGTGGAAATGTGTCACATGGGAGGCAGCAGGGCGGGACAGCGCTGTGGTCGTGTTTGTCGTGTGTGGCGCTCCTACTGTGTGTCTACAGTGCACGCGGTGGGACTTTAACCCCGGTCCTGGGACGCTAACATGCTGGGGTTACAGATGTAATATAAAAGTACAAATGCGTTGGCACAGGAATGAGTCTTAATACTCTTAATTCTCGTTCGACCCCATGGCGGATTTACCTCCGGGTTGGTCTACAAAAATACGACTGGCGTATTTTACGACACGCAATGTGAAAAGGGATAATTATTGTTGAGGACGAAGAGGTTCACAAAGTTTTTTATCAAAAGGACTCTGATGAAAAGACAGCAAGAGATTTTAATTTAAGAGAGGATGGATGAGCTGCTACTTACACACGATCAGTCAGGACGCCAGGGGTCGCCAAAATCCCCCAAACTAAAAATGTCTTCACTGTTCCTTTAAGTTTGAAAAGAAAATAGAAAAAGTCAAAAGATCCAAAAGTAACAAAAAGAGAGTTGGCAAATTTTCTGAGAGTTTGAGTTGAACAGCGTGGGATTCTCACCGGGCCGAAGTCTCCACATCCATTTTCTTTTTTTTTTTCTTTTTTTTTTGCTTCCGCCCAAACTGGGCCAACGTCCAGTCTCAGACAGATCTTAGACAGAAAGGCAAATATTAGTCCTAACATACTGTATGTCCTGGATCTGAGGAACTCTGAGAATGCTAGCAGACCACACACACACACACACACACACACACACACACACTCATACAGTGAGTCGTTGCCCAGAGCTGTCCTGGTTTCTTCCACTCCATTAAAGTAAAGAAGTGATTGTTTTTTAAGCTGAGTCATTCTTTTGGCTTTTTCACCGGCCTGTCAGCCGTTGATCAGTCACACACTGGGAGCTTCATGTTTATTGGCTGTAAATGTCTCTTTGTGGTTAGCGAGAAGCAGCCGGGTGCGTCCTGCAGCCCGTTCTTGGGCTGGTGAACGCAGCACAATGAAGGTTCAGTTTGGGTACTTAATTGCAACGGTTTTGTTTGTGTGTGTGTGTGTTTGAATTTTCTGCACGTCACAGCCTCGGAAAGTTGAGAAAAAAATAATCAACGTGGTAATGAGAGTGTGACAGATGTGGGTCGGCGATAGGGGAAGCGATATGAAACGATATTCATGGTCAGATTCTTATTTTGACGAGGACTAATTACTCCTGTATAATTGTATAATTACTCCTGTATAATTGTATAATTACTCCTGTATAATTGTGTAATTTCTCCTCTGTGTGAGTTTGTGACTCTGCATTGATAAAGTCAAGATCAACAGAAATGCGAGAAAGACGATAGACGAGCACGTTACACCTGAAAATGTCCTGAGATCGTTTAACTGTTTCATAATGAACGCAAATGTATAAATTCATTTCAACCGACTTTTCAAAAAATAAACATTTGTTGTCTTTTTATGTCTTTATTTAAGAGGACTACAGCCTCTGTACATGGGGACCTTTAGCCGACATTTTCCCATCAGTCGGATTCTTTGAAGTCCAAATAATATCCAAGCAGTCTGACGTGTGATTGTGATGGTCTATCAGATTGTTTTGGTCTTTACTCTTCAATGGTCACTTTGGTTGATCTGTTTATGCTTTCTAATGAAACGTCCTCACACATTAAAACAACCCTGATATGAAGTCATTCTCCTCGTCTTGCACGCTCCATCAAAGCGAACCTGATAGAGTGTGTTCAATAAAAGGACAAGTCCAGATAATGTCAGGAAACCATCCTGAGGTTTTTTATCATCAGAGTCAACATGCTGCTGGAGATGCCGTGGTCTCAATCTCAGCATTACAAAGGTTACTTGCTACCACTGACGATGCTTACGTACTGATGTGTAGGAATCACAAAGTAGTTTTAGCAGAGAGGCAAATTAAGACAACGTTCAAACACCAAACAAACAATCAGACTCCTTAAACCTTAAACTTTGATGTGGAGTTCAGCTTCACATGAAAACATTCAACATCACCTGATTGAAAGTCATCATTCATTGACGCTCCATGCTGGTGAATTGGTAATTTATGTATTTCTGGAAATAGTTAATTGTTGGACCAATCGGCCCAGTAGTATTCCATCAACGTAACTCAACAGAGATCTCGGATTAAAAGGAGGTATGACTCAAACACATAAATTAATGTGGCACAAAAAGAGTCAGAAAACAGCGAATGGGAAAACAGTTCACGGTGGTTTAAGGTAGATTTTAAACAAACCACAAAGAGACAAAGATGCCTTTTGAAAGGACAGTTTGAAAGATGGAAAATTTGCCTCAGTTCATTATTTTACGCACGAGTGTTTAACAAATGGAAAAGCATTTGAGATGAATGAATCACGCTCCTTCTCCGTCTCCGCCTGAAGTTATTTCGGTACTAAAGACATTTCCCGTTCTCACAGACAGAGGGGCTTTCATTCCTCAGTGGGCATGTTTGGCATTTCGACATGATGCTGGAGACTTTTGACGGTTTATTTCCATTTTGACCAGTTTGGGGGTGACGTAACAGCCAAACACACTGACGATCCTGAATCCCGTGGAAAAAACACAGTAGCATTCAGCAGCAAAGGAAATGATCATGAAGCCTCCTACCTGTTTTAACACTCACTTTACTGTTCATGCTGTGTTCACTTCTGGTACAGAGGAGTCTCTTTATATGTTTTTTAGATGATTCAATTTGATGTATATGGTGGCAAAGTAAGCGCCACCAGCCCCCCTGCTAGTCATTTCTGTTTTGTTTCAACATGTTAAACACCAGTGTTGGGGTCTTTGGATATCTTTCAGGTAACGATGACCCCCCTGCTTCTGCTGTGTGTGTCTTTGCCCATCATCTCGGCAACAATATTGTTTGAAAACCATGATGGTAAGTTTTGTTTTGCAATCGTCAAATAGCTGTCAGACCCATAAGAAAGTGAGATGTCCAATGAGAAGTATTCGCCAGTCTTTGTGACGTCTAATGTATTATCAGAATAGCAGAAAAGGAACGCACAATATTTCAGATGCACGACGGCAACAAAACTTAAGAAGAGACGAAAAAGTCAGCACGCTAAATGTCCTTCAGAGTAGGTTGTAAAAAAAAATACTTTAAAGGACATTTAGAGTGATTTTTTCATCTTTCCAATTGTATTATTACAGCCGAATTAAATAGGCCATGGTAGACATTAAATGTCTTATTTTGTCTCAAGTGTAGAGATTGTAGTGTCTGTCATTTGTTTTGGGCTCATTCTCTGAAAGTAATTTCCAAAAACGTAGAATTTCCCCAAGCAGCATCTGAACACTTTAAGACTTTTTCTCTACTAAAATTCACAATTGGTAGAGAAAAAAAATCTTTGTGAATTCAAACAGAAACAAATTAACCCTCACTGGTCTTTACCCTAGACATGGATGGCACGTTGCGAGTCAGTATCCCAATGGAGATGCCTCTCCGTCCTCTGCTTGGCAGCAAGGTAGTGGTACCGTGCTACTTTCAGGACAACACTGTCAACGACCCCGGAGCGCCAACCATTGCCCCCCTCTCCCACCGCATTAAATGGACCTACATCACCAAGGAGAAAGTCACCACCATCCTGGTGGCCTCAGAGGGAAAAGTCCAAGTGGAGACAGAGTATTTGGACAGAGTGACCATGATCAACTACCCACTGGTGTCCACTGATGCCACCTTAGAGATAACAGAGCTCAGGTCCAAAGATTCTGGCACCTACCGCTGTGAGGTGATGCACGGCATTGAGGACAACTACGACACCGTGGACATTCAGGTTCAGGGTATGTACGGGAATGAGTGTCAGTTTATCAGGATGGTCCTGTAAAACTTCAAGCTTTAGTGTAGCCAAAACTTCATCCTGCTTTCCTCAAGCATTATGCCTGTATAGCACCTTCATCTAAGAAACTATCAAGAGGCCTGGAAGAAATCTTGGACATACAGCACTTGTGTTAAAGCACAAGTGCTGTATGAAAAAGACTCGTTATATACTCTATATATTTTATTTTGTTTAAGTTCTTGCTATTTTTGGCCTTGTTAATTGTTTTGCACCAATACAACAAGACAGATTCCTTGTAAGTGTAAATGTACTTGGCAATAAAACCCAAATCTGATTCTGAAAATAGGCCCAAAAACAAAATAGATGTTTCACGGCTTTTCTTTTTTCATAATACTTTCTGTACAGGTATCGTGTTCCATTACCGAGCCATCACCACCCGCTACACGCTGACCTTTGAGAAAGCTAAAGCTGCGTGTATCCAGAACAGCGCCATTATTGCCACTCCAGCCCAGCTCCAGGCTGCTTACGACGATGGATACCACCAGTGTGACGCCGGGTGGCTATCTGATCAGACCGTCAGGTAGTGTCCGTCTAAGTTCAGCATTTCCAGCATTTTAGATGCAGATGTCTGTTTTTGTTGTTGGATGACAAACCACTTAGTAGGGCTGAGCGATATATCAGGTAATTAAGATAAATTGATTTATTTTTAAACTAGAGTACGGAAATGTCCATCGATACAGTTGATCCTCCCATTGCCTGTCCAACTATACCCTGACTAAACCCAAGATATTGTCTACGGTCTTTCAGCTAAAAACATATAGAGATGTTATTTTGGGTCCACACCACCCAGTCCTACCACTTGTGCTCTGCAGAGTCAAGGTCGTCAGTACGAGTTGTAATTGACACCATTTGAACACTGATTCAGCATTCAGAAAGAAAGAAAGCAGCTAAAACCACAGCTCCCCATGTCAGGGCCTTTACTCTCTTACCCAGCCCATCCTGTCCATTAGCAAGTCTTATTCTCTTAAAGGTTTCTACCTGGCAAAATTAAGTAACTCCTTGACACCAAGTGTCACAAGTGAGAATAAATTGATGAATGAATGTTGCCTCATTCAGCGGGAATCTACTTTGGGGAGATGGTCGGACAGTCCAATATGCCTTTTATACACCAATGTGCGACCAGTCAAAGAATTGATGTTGGCATCTTCTGACCAACATCTGTCTTGACCGTTCAAGGTACCCTATCCAGGAGCCCCGGGAGCGTTGCTATGGAGACAAGGAGACGTTTCCTGGTGTGAGAACATATGGCGTGAGAGACGTCAATGAGACCTACGACGTGTACTGTTTTGCCGAGAAGATGTCAGGTATGCTCTTCTGTCAAAGCATAGCATCGCAGATGAACAAGGAAGTTCCTCGACCGCAGGTTGTCATATCCGTAGGTTTTGAACTCCCTCGTCTCTCCTCCCAGGCAGAGTCTTCTACTCCACGTCTGTGGAGAAGTTTACCTTCTATGAAGCTGGAGATCAGTGTGCCAAGCATGATGCACGCCTCGCCACCACCGGAGAACTTTACCTGGCCTGGCAGGCTGGCATGGATGTGTGTAACGCTGGCTGGCTTGGAGACAGGAGTGTACGTTACCCCATCAACATAGCCAGACCTCAATGTGGAGGCGGGCTCCTTGGAGTGAGAACCGTCTACCTGTTCCCCAACCAGACAGGATACCCCTACCCAGACTCCCGCTATGATGCCATCTGCTTCCAAGGTAAATTCCTCATGGACACATTAGGAACTATCTACTCTTACCAGTTTGTGATGTTCAGATTTTTTCTGGACATATCTGTGTGAATCCTCAATTTCATCAAGTAATTTTGTTTGCTCAGCTGGTGATACCGTGCCAGTGAAGACCACCCCTTTCCCAGAAATCATTCCCATGACGCCCACCTCAGGAATTTACCCAGGTGTCATTCCAACTTCTACGGGTGAGGAGAGCAAGGGCGGTGAAGTTGACACCCTGTCCCCACTGCCTGTCCCACCAAGTGTGACCGACACGTTTACCAGAGTGACTCCTGTTGTACCCGAGCCTGGACTTGGACTGACAGACATATATGCTGCCATGGCTCCCACAGGTAAGCTGGTTTTTGAACTTCAGTAAGGAGACTGCATTCGTTCCTTTTGTCCTACTATCTTTAATTTCTTCCTGCTTTCTCATTTCCCAGGTGTGGTGTTCCACTACAGACCCATCACTGGTCGCTACACCCTGTCGTTTTTGGAGGCTGCAAGAGCCTGCCAGAGTATTGGGGCCATCATTGCCAGCCCTCAGCAGCTACAGGCAGCCTACGAGAAAGGCTTGCACCAATGTGATGCCGGCTGGCTCCGTGACCAGACAGTCAGGTGAGTAAGAGGCGTGTGTGTATAACAGAGAAGTGGATATGTTACCCAGAATGTACCAACATCCTCTTTCTTTCGCAGGTATCCCATTGTATCACCCAGAGACAATTGTGCCGGTAATCTTCCCCACCTACCTGGAGTCAGATCCTACGGACTGAGGCCAGCGAGCGAACTTTACGATGTGTTTTGTTACGTGGATCGTCTGCAAGGTGAGGAGCTCAATCATGTTGAAACACAAAAATTCTAGCGACGAACCTATCCACTGATCCAAAGTCCTCTGAATGTTGGTACCTCTGTGATTCTCTTAGGTGAGGTCTTCTTCACCAGTGACTATGACAGCTTCTCCTATGACGAGGCTGTGCAGCATTGTCAGAAACTCAACACCACCCTGGCAAACACTGGGCAGATCTATGCTGCTTGGAACCAAGGCCTGGACAAGTGTCGTCCAGGCTGGTTGATGGATCGCAGCGTGCGCTACCCAATCACAACCCCCAGGTCCCACTGCGGAGGCGGGCAGGTTGGAGTCCACATTATCTACGCCTACCCCAACCAGACAGGATTTCCTGATGAGCACTCACGCTATGACGCCTATTGTTTCAAAGGTAGGAAAGGATTAGGTGAGCGACACCTCTCATAAATAAAACAATGCTCAGTGGCAGAAGATTTTATTTACAAGTAGGGACTCACTGTATGGTAAGACAAAAATGATTTAAAAAACGGTTGAACATATTTGGATCTGAGTAATGAGCTAAAGAAAAGGGCAAAACATGACCAACTCATATTTGAATTTGTCAATCTATTGAACATGTCAAAATAAAATAATACAAACACAAAATAAGAAGAACAGGCAATAAAGAAGGGAAAATCAAAACAAAACCAAACAGGATCCTCAGCACCAAATAAATAAGTCAAACAATATAGTTCATGTTTCAAAGAGATAGGAAGAAGTTAAAAACGTTTCTGGTCAGACCCCCTCTTATTTCCCTTTATTAGAAAAAAAATAACATAAAAAAAATAACATTTAGTTTTATTCTAACATCCATTTCTATAGTGTTCAGTAGCATACCGACAGCTGATTACGTCAAAGTTACTCTATTTCTTAAAAATGTAATCTGGTTCATTTTGTCTTTTCTTTTTTCAGCCGACAGGACTGTTGTACATAAAACAGTTAAAACAGAAACCATGGTGAACGCGACCACAGTGACGGTGGATGTTATCGAAAAGGTCACAGCGGTCACAGTTGATACTTTGGCTCCGACTGGTAATACGCTCATCAAATCTGCTCTCTTAAGTCCTTGCTATGACTTTGGATCTTGTAGTCCAATATCATTATAAAAATATACGGTATAGTCAGTGTATTGCCAAATCTCACTTCTGTATTTTTTTTTTGTTTGTTTCAGTTGAAGCGACGGTGCATTACAATGAGACTGAAACTGTTGTAAATATTACTGGAATAGAGGATTTTATCAACGAGACGACCATCATAAATCACCAAGCTGTTCCCACTGGTAAGTGACAACTGACTGTATGAAGTTTAGTTACTTTACCAATTTATCAATACGCTAAACGTAATATCTACATGTGCTGAACAGGATGATACATACATGTCATTGTTATTCACTTGGATTCTTAATATTACCACCAGTGAAAACAATTTTGCCTCCAAGCCATGTTGATGGATCCGGCTCGGGTTCAGCTGATCATTCAGCCAGTGGGCAGACCTCAGGAGAGTCCAGCACTTTCAGTGCCAGTGGAGACGGGTCTGGGTCTGGGTCTGGATCTGGATCAGGATCAGGACAGAACGTCATCTTCAGTGGACAGACAGAAATCTTCTCCGGAGAGCCGTCTGCTTCTGGAGGTCCACAGGAGGCCGAAGGAGGAAGTTCTGTCCTCTTCACATCTGGAGAACATGGTAGTGCCTCCGGATCTGGGGAGACGCTGGACGGAAGGCATTCTGGCTTTGGTGTTTCTGGATCAGGTTTCATGAGTGGAAGTGGAAGTGGAAGTGGAAGTGGAGACATCTTTAGTAGCAGCGGAGACACGATGATCCTCATGGTGGATGGGAGGATGGTGGAGGTGCCAAGAACTCGGCAAAAGACCATTGAGCAAGAGTTAGGTCAGGGAGGCATTGAGTCCAGCGGGAGCTTCTTGGAATCAAGCATGTCAGGGTCGGGAGATATGTCTGGAACTGGCTCTGGTGGATTTTCTGGCATCTCATTTATAGACCACAGTGCCGTTGATCTCACCGTTCAGACATCTGGTGAGCAGGAGGTGTCTGGATATCAACCCTTCCACAGCGGCTTCCCAAGCGGTTTTCCATCTGGGGTCTCAAGCAGCGGCTCAGCCTCTGGGGACTTTGTCCAGCGCCGAGGTGACGTCATCTACATTACAGACATCGATTTGATGGAAGTGACTGTACGCCCGCAGGTTAGCCACCCTGAGCAGGAGCGCAGGGGGGAGGTGGAGGTAAGCGGGGAAGGAAGCGGGTCAGGGATCCATCATGAATCCAGTGGCACTTTGGACCGAAGACTGCATCAGTCAGGAAGTGGTGACCAGACGACCGACACCGAACACATCCCCACTGTTGGTCAATCTGGACATGGCCAGGAGCGTCAGGAAGAGCTTCCTCAACCAACAGATTACGTGACTCCCGACTCGGCCTACACCAGCCCAACCACAACTCCATCAGTGTCATTAGCAACCCCTTCTGTCGTTGAGCAGCCCAAAGTGGTGGAAGGTATTTAATTCACTGATCGTATCACCAGACTAAAACTCCCATAGTTGCATGCTCGACATGTTTTAAATAAACAGATTTGTCCACCAGAGTGTCTTGATTAATATTCTTGTGAGTCAGTCTGGAACCACACGATCCCTCAAAATGTGAAAAGTACCGTCTCTTTCTCTCTGCTCTCAAGTCTCTGCAGACCCCTGTGAACCAAACCCCTGCAGATCAGGAACCTGCACTGTGCAGGGAGACGTTGCTGTGTGCCAGTGTCCCACTGGTTTCACTGGCGAAGACTGCTCCACACGTGAGTCAACCAGAATACAAAACACTGAAATGTCATAATTTGTGTATTTTCTTGCGTTTTCAGAGATTACCTGAATGTGATTTGTTTCTTTCCTCTTGTAGGTGTGCAGGGCTGTGCCGAGGGCTGGTTGGAGTTTATGGGCAGCTGTTACCTCCACTTTTCAGTGAGAGACACCTGGTCTGAGGCTGAGCAGCGCTGTCAGGAGCTTAACGCCCACCTGGTTAGCGTTGGCTCTCAGGAGGAGCAGCAGTTTGTGAATTGTGAGTATCTGTGTGTGTGTGTGTGTGTGTGTGTGTGTGTGTGTGTGTGTGTGTGTGTGTGTGTGTGTGTCAGTGTGCTTTCTTTTTAAAGCCTGTTAATGCTTTCAAGCCATAAATGCTAATGCTCGTCAAATTTTGATGATTTAAAACTTGCCTGTTTGTGGGTGGGTAACCAGAGAGGAGCATCAAGTTGGTGGGAAAGTCGGGGGAGGTTTACACAGTGGAGACTTACTGTTATGGTTCTAATACAAAGAATGCAGTAATCCTAAAGAAAAGATATTATGAAAGAATTCAAAAACATGGGATAAAAACATGGGATGCAGAGGCATGATTGTCTTAAGTTAAGCATATAATAAAATTATTTTAGAGCAGAGCTGAGATATAAATTTTTCTTGCCTTTTTGTTAAATATATGTTCTGAAATGTTTGCATGTGTATATGTATGTGTTGAATGTTTTTGTGATTGTTTTAGTAATGTTTAAGTCTAATGTTTAAAAAAAATAGAAAAGGGGGCAGTGCACGCGTATTGAGGCTCAGTCCTCGCGCGGGCGGCCCGGGTTCGCGTCCGGTCTGTGGCCCATTTTCCGCATGTCTCTCCCCACTCTCTCTCCCCCTTTCCGACTCTGTCCACTTTCCTCCCTCTATCAATAAAGGCATAAAGGCCAAAAATAAATCTTTAAAAAAAACAAAAAAAATAGAAAAGAGTTGTGTGGGAGAACTTGCTTCCCAAAGTATTTTCCTTGAGCCTTGCAGGAGGCACAAAGCTCGCATACACGTCTCACGCTTAAATCTGTTCTAATTTATACACAGCCAACGGTCATGACTACCAGTGGATTGGGCTCAACGACAAAGATGTGCAGAATGAGTTCCGCTGGACAGACGGCAGTCCTTTGGTGAGTTTGTTTGGAGACGTCCAGAAAGCTCCTAAAGGCGTGTGACACAGTCCAAGAGATGATCACACCTCTCCTCTTGTTCTGCTTCCTCCCTGAATTATAATGTAGAGCTCACTAGCTGAGCTCTCGGCTCTCTCTGGCAAGAGCTTAGGTCCTCAACAAAGACACATTATAAAACACAAAGACGTCTTTTGTCCAATTTTTTTATTTTCAATGACCTCGCAATGTGACAAAGGTACTATGTGAGGTTTTTTTTTCTTTTAAAGAAATTAAAATATACCCTTTTTATGTTCTTGTATTTTCATATCCAGGGTTTTATTTGTCTCAGAAGAAGTTGCCATATAATTAAACATGTTTTAATTTTCTCAGACCTTTGAGAACTGGAGGCCCAACCAGCCAGACAATTACTTCGACTCCGGGGAGGACTGCGTGGTGATGATCTGGCACGAAGGTGGACAGTGGAATGACGTGCCCTGCAACTACCACCTTCCCTTCACCTGCAAGAGTGGTCCAGGTGAGCTTGAATGAATCCAGAACAAAAATGGAGTCCCGGACATCTCCAAGACCTTTCGGACTGAACCGTAACACGACGACAATAATCGAGATTGTTGTTTTAATTTCTTCTGTTTCAGTGATGTGCAGAGCGCCTCCTGAGGTGGAGCATGGACATCTGCTGGGCAGCAGCAGCCGAGAGCGCTACGCTGTCAACTCTATAGTCCGCTACCAGTGTGACGCAGGCTACACACAGCGACACCTGCCTGTCATACGATGTATGCCGGATGGACAGTGGGAGGAGCCCCAAGTGGAGTGCACAGAAGGTAAGCTTCGATGAAAATGCTTAAATACCGATTTACTTTAAAAAAAAAAAAAGAAGAAAACTTTTAAAACTGTAAACAAACTCCGTTCCTCCTAGAGGCAAAGATTAGTGTGTATTTATTCTCTCCTTTCACAAGTTCTCTGTGATGGTCACAAATGAACATTCAGGCCTCTGGATCTGTTTTAGAAAGTGCTTGTTTTACCTCGTTTTTAGATCGATTAATACTTTTCGGGTTCACATTCAGGAAGTTGCCGTTTTTTTCTTCTTCTCACTACAGTAGACACAAACGTAAAGGTCCGTCACTCCAAACATAACTATACAAGTCATGCACTGCAGCCATGCATCACGCTATAGACGCCATGACTCGTTGAGTTGTGTTTAACATTCGAGTCGGCTTGGGCTACTACTTGCTTCAGCTTCTTACTAGAAATGAATCTTGCTCGATCGGACACCAAATGTGTGATCTTAATTTAAAAATCATTTTCAGATTCCTTCAAGCTGAGAAACAGCAGTTTTCACGTCACAGGAAAAGCGGCTGCCGTTTGACGTGATCATTTAAGCCACAGTCACTTCAGTTTAATCCACGAGGCTTTTAAGCAACACATTGTGTATGATTTCATCAGTATGCTTACCTTTTCTTCGCCAGCCGGTGCCAACAGCAACAGGCTACACAAAAGATCCCTCAGGAGGAGAAGTAAAGGTGTCAGCAGCCAACAGGAACAGAGGAAGCAGCACTGAGCGGGAATGAAAGGACACACTGCAGAGAGCCACAAAGGACCCCTCTTAAAAAGAGGCATGGACACCAATGCAAATGCCCTACCAAAAAGATAATATTCCTCCCCATGTATATACACACACACTCACACACACTCATACACACACACACACACACTTTAAAGCACATTTAGACAGTGGTAGAGTAATTAACAGAAATTGTGTTTCTTTGAGTGTCACTCTAAATCTTCTAGAGATGATTTTCTATATATTTATACTCTCTTATTTATAGCTGTGACCCCGTATTTGGAAGACTTACCTGAAGGCACACACTTTTTTTTTTTTTTTTTTCTGCAATTAGCTGCCAGCACTGCATACAAAGTAATGTAGACGAAGCTGTAAAATGGGGACATAGTGAGCTTTAGAGTGACGCCTAAAGTCCAAGAAACAGCCCAAAGGGGGTCTGTGTTCATTCATGACTTTTTTTTTTTTTTTTTTTTTTTAAAGCTGGCAGCGCTCATGTCCATAATTTAGGAGTTCTTCTCACCGACGCTTGATGTTATAAGGGTATGAAAGTCAGCTCAACACACTTCCCTCCGTAGTGACTGTTAGATCTGTTTTAAATCTGCTTTATAGTTTGATTTATTTATTTGAACATAAAAACACCGGCATCAGCAGCGTCTTTAGTCGTACCTGTGAAAAGAAGGGTCGGATTAGTTCCCTCTCTGGTGTTTTTGTTGACGCCATAAGTCCCGTGGCTTCTTGGTTTGATTCGTCACTGAGGGAGAAGTTCTGACGCTCTCTGAGCTCATGAACTGTTTTGGATTTATTTTTGGAAATGGGCGCAGCAGAGTGCAGGACAAAAAAAAACAAAAAGGCATCAATGAAAACAGGCCCTGAAAGTGTTTTGAAATGCAGCTGGATTCTTTGAAATAAAACACATCTTTATATAGAACTTTTTTTTTGTCTAGGGTTTTTGTCTAGATGTATGATTCTTAGTTCTTTAAAAAATATATATATGTTATTTGGTTTTAGACTAAATGTGTCCTTCAGACTGTTTGAACAACTTTTTTTTTTTTTGCATAATAGACAGTGATTCTCAAACTTGTTTGTTGTGATCCCCATAAAATACAGCAGTGACTACCTGTCACCCCTGATATCCACAATATGTTTACTTCATTTTGATTTAAAAAAAAAAAAAAAAAATCAGGAAGACATTGAAAATCGAAATTTGAGAAACAGATTATCCGTTCACAGATTAAAGTCTGTGACACCGGTGCTTCAACATAATTACAGAATCTGATCAGATGACATAACTGTGCTCTTCTATGTGATCATGATAAAAACAAACAAACAAACAAACATTGAGATTTACTTTGTAACCAACCTGGATCTAAAACAGTCAGCACTCAGGCACTTTTGGGAGCATTCAGTAACTTCTGTGCTAATCATCTTGAATCCAGTGCACCTTATAAAAACACAAACGAGGACAGTGCAGAAGACCAACGCATTGAGAAGTCTGTCGCAAAATCTGTGCAGGTTGCGTTTCTTTAGAGCAAATCAGTGAACTCTGAGAATTGTGCGAAAATGTTGCTTTTATAAGATTTAGATTTACTGAATGGATTAGTTTCTCACTGTAAATATTTTCTCTACAATTCTCTGAACAGCAGGATCTGTCCAAACCTTTAGCAGAGCAGGCAGTCGTTTGATTTATCATCAACCTTGTTTGTTGATTTCTTAGTCTTAATAACTGGTGAGGTGCAGTCCTGCGATGTTTATCGAGCGGGTGTGAGCGCAGGCTGAACTTTAGAAGGTCTCTGGCTGTTCCTCGCGTGACAGGGTCAAACAAACGGACGTCTTGAAACTCGTGAAGTGAAACGACTTTAAGGGGAAAGAAACTGTGACGGCAGTAGAAATTTATATAAATGTTGAGAAAGAGGGCGGCAGAGGAGATTATAAAATGTTGACCATGACCTTTTAAAGGTCAAGATTTGCTTCAGTGCAGAGCGGATACTTGTGCGCACGCACGAGTCGTGCAGCCGAAAACACGAATCAGTGAACGAACACCAGAAAATGTTTGAGTGAGTCTGGCAACGCTGCGAGGTGAAACACGCGGCGTGCACAAAGATTTGCACATTTTGTACAAGTAAAAGGAGTAAATAAAGACACGTTGGGATGCTGTGGGTGTGTCAAAGAGTTCTTTAAAGTCTATCTCACATCAGGATACGCTCAACATCTGAGGGATTATGTTTCTAATGAGCAGCAGAAGCAGCAGTGGCAGCACTCGTCTGTTTCACTGTGTGTGAGCCTGCGACTCTGCAGACAGCAAACCAAAACATGTGCAACGTTTCACACGTCTGCTGTGACCATGATGTGAGCATACAGTGTTCTGAGCTGTGCCAAATAAAACTTGGAATCATCTGCCTCTTGTTCTGTTATTGCCCTTTTAGAGCAGGGGTGGCCAACCCTGGTCCTCGAGGGCCACCGTCCTGCATGTTTTAGATATGCAGGATCATCATCAAGCTCTGCAGAAGCCTGATAACGATCCTGATCATTTGAATCAGGTGTGTTGGAAGAGGGAGACGTCTAAAACATGCAGGATAGTGGCCCTCGAGGACCAGGGTTGGCTACCTCTGCTTTAGAGTAACGCTGACGTTTAAAAGCAGCTTCACAGGTGAAAACGGGTTTTTCCTGCAGTTTTTTTGGAAACATCGTTTTTAACCCAGAGCTGTTAAATGTGAGGCGAACGCTGTGAGGTGAACGCTGTGAGGTGAACGCCGTGAGGCGAACGCCGTGAGGCGAACAGAACGGGCTTTTAGTTTGTTTTTACCTTCCTGTGGAACTGAGCCGTGAACAAACACACAGTAAATAGCCCGTTCATCAACCTGTACA